>NW_024104720.1:2572500-3172500 GCF_003945595.2 Pipra filicauda
TATACAAAAACAGGCAGTATATAAACTTGACATTACATTCCTGTGCTCTCTACCTTCCAAGACAAATATCATACCGACATGATAGGTACAGTGCATCTATAATTGAATTAGCCTTGGAAGCAATTTGCCCACATGGTACACTTGTAATATTCTTCCCAGAATAAATTTTTAACCATTTGATAATTAGCTTAGCCATACCTGTGACAACGAGTAAATTGTAAAACACCAGAACAGTATCTTAATTATCCTTTCTAAAGAGACCAAGCAATAATTTGCTTAATCGCAACAAGGGATGAAATAATGTAAGTAATTAAGTAAGAAAGTATTCCCACATGATTATACGCTTTCGTAATAATGTAAGGAAAAAAAAGGATGAAGATGAGGCATTAAAAATGTATACCATATGATTTCATATATGAAATATGAAAACAGAAAACAACTGCTGATTACAAATAATTAGTGAAATAACAAATGGTCCTAGTAAATACAAAACCAATTTTTAGCTATATAATTTCTCTAATCTTACTCTCTTTCAATTTTGTAGCTCTATAACCTTTCACCATAAATTAAACCAAACCCTACTCCCTTTCCAAGATAAAGATATGGGGAAAGCACTGTAGTTACTTAGTGTCACCGATATTTCCTTCCTTTTTATTTTTATTTTTTAATATGAAATACAGGAGGTTATCCTTGTATTCCACCACAGAAAGAAGAGATGATCTTTCCTAGAAGTCCAGGTAATTTGAAGAAATCTGTTTAGCTGTCTATTGCATGCAATTGTAAATACTTGATAAACAGATTGTGCTCATTTATTTTTACTTCTGTTCCTAAAATTAAAGCTAATGCCTACCCTCCTTATCAGCTTAAAATTCAGAAAACAAATTTTCACATTCAATTAATCTTATGCTCCTTGTTTAATGTAAAAATATTTACCTTCACATATCCAATGCATATTACACTGCTGCAAGAATGTAAAAATGTTTCTCAAATCTGAAAATTAAATATTAGATACTACCTACAGTAATGTATTAAGCATGATCAGTGAAGGAAATGCCAATGAATATGTGATAGAAATTATGAGCCCACCGTACTTGTTCCTTGGTTTTTTTCCTCACATATTTTTATTGTGAGGAGTAACAGATGAAAAATACAAGTGTTTGCTAATAGGATTCACATCTTATTATTGGTGCTGATTTGCAGTTTTCCTTAACTCGCCATGATTACTTTTTTAGAAGCTTTCACTTTTCCCCAGCTGATCCTCGTCTTGTTAGGCAGCATTAATGACACTTCAGTCATTGTGGCTTTCAAGCAGAGCCCTTCCAGAGTGAACAGAGAGTTGACATTTCCTGACATTTTCCCAACTAATTACAGGACAAATAATTAAGCATGTTCTCCTATGTAACAAATGAAGGCAAAAGCCGTCTGTCAGTGATGTTGATTGATGACACTCTGGGAGACTTTATCTGATGGGTCCTGCCATGCAGTAGAGGGGAAGCAAATTTATTAGAATGAACAATGCAAATTCTGAGTCATCTCATCCAGTTATGCGCCAAAGCAATATCCATGTCAAGGTGAATGTGACAATGAAAGCAAAATATTTGCATTTTGTGGAGCAGGTTGAAGGGGAAATCAGAGAGAGAAGATGACAGGCCTAATTATTTTGGCTCATACAGGCTAGGACAGCTGTTTCTGGTGTCCTGAACAAGGCTGTCACACAGGTAACTAAATAGGTCTGCATATAAGTCTGTATCCAACACTGTACGGAGATGTCTACCACTAATGACCAACGCTAATGTTACTGCCATCCCTGAAAAACAGTAAATGTGTCACAGTGCACCTTCTGCATGGCAGTCAACATTTCACTACATAATTACTTGTTAGTGAATTAATTCCTATCTGTCAGTATCTATGCCAGTGTCATTTTTAGACCATTACGAAATTATGCCATCACTATAGCAACTGCAAGCACAGTTAAAAGGCAAAACAGTTCAGATACTCAAGAAAAGTGCCTAGTTAGGCAGAAGACTAATAATGTAAAATTCAAATTGTGATGTTGCTGTCTGCCATCCTAATTTTCTTTATCTTGATTATGCGTTTGATCATTGATCATTAAACAATAATTTAAGGTTTCCAATTTCAATTCACGATTAATATTTAATATAATTAAAACCTCAGCCACAAGAGCATCTTTCCTATAAACAGACGCACACAGCGCTGTCATTGCAATTAATTAGGAGCTAAAAAGTGACATGCTCAAAAATGAATTCTAATATCAGAGTTTACATGCAAATAAAAATAACTGATAGCATCAGGATGTTCTTTTCTCCCTGCTTCCTTTCTGGATTGTAAACAATGCCAATATTAAAATCTTGTATCCTGACTCATTTCTCCTTTATTTATTTCTTGCACGCACTCCATTTATCCAAGGAAAGTCAGGACCCATCTTACCATTATCACCATTACTTACAGATTTCAAGATGCCATATTGTTCACAGAAATATATTCACAGGAATAAGATAAATTATGTATATTAATCTGTCTAAAATCTTCCAGACTCTTGAAATTTCTAATGAGGTGTAGAAAAAAAGATTGACTGATATCTACAACTACCTTAAACTCATACAAGTCTAAGTTAAATTAGGGAATTTCTCATATGGAGAAAGCATTTCTTCATTTGCATCCTCTTCTATTTTATATAAATGTTCAAAGAAAGGAGACCAAAATCTTCTAGAAACTTTCAGCACATATTCATCATGTCAATCTGTGCAACATCATAGCTTTTGTTAGAGTGCAAATGTTACAGTGATGCATTTCAAATGATATATGACAGCAATACGGTGGCCTCGGCTACTCTGACTCTGAGTGGAAAGAGAATGTAGAGAAATAATATGAAATTCAGGAAATCAATAAGAGGCCAAACATGTCAGTGAATTTTGGACTGGGTTTTTTGGGTTTTTTGGGGTTTTTTTTCCTTTTTTTTTTTATTGTTCTATTTTAAGAAAAGAAGAAAGGACACCTTATGATTCCATTTTCATTCCAGTGATAATAATATATGGTCAGTCAATTATCCTTTGGGTTAATGGTTTTGAAACATCTCCCTGGGATTAAAATACACATATTCGTAAGCATTTTGGGTTTTTTCTTTCAATGTATGTACTGTCCGCAAAAACAGATAGTTTTAAGGACATGAATATCCATTGTTCTCTGTTTTTCTTAGCATAGATATTGTTTTCATTACTACAGCATGTGTTTTAACAGGAAAATCAAATTAAAACTCAACCAATCACATGAAATTAAAAGGGAATCTCTTCCAGAAGGAAAATACATAATGATTATAATGCAGGTGTATAGATTATTAATATTCTTCACCTAAAGTTACCTGACAAATAAATGATTATTTTTGACTAAAAGAAAGACCCTTTTATGAGATGAGAAACCTAATTATTGGCTCTTGCCACATGAAAGTATTTTTTCACTAAGATCTACAAAACGCTCAGTCATCCTTCCCTCTCACTCTCTTGACTTCACACAGACCATTAGCATGATTGAATTGGATAAACTTTGCAAAAATGTCTAACTGCAGTATTGTTCTAAGACAGACTACTTCTCTGAAAGTGATGGGAAGATTTAATTTCTGTTCTGCTTAACAAGGTTAAAAGAGTTCGGTTCTTGGTTAACATTGACCACTAAATGAGTAGGAATCAATAGTTCCTCACTAATGCCACAGTAAGCCAACTCCTTTATTGACCTTTCCATTAACACTAAGGAGATGAAATGCAAAAAAAAAATAAATAGACTAATCATTTTAATTTTTTAACACCTACCAAATCAAGTGCTTCACTGGAGTTTCGCTCTTCCACCAGTCCTTCTCATGTGTCTACCTTCTTTTATGCTTTATCAGATTTCAAAAAACCTCACTTAAGATTTATTTATTTGGTGATCATATCTAAATTGTGTGCTTAACCCAGGAAGAGCTAGAAATCAAAAACAAAGAAAAAAGGTAGACATGAAACAAAGAGGTTTGTCCAATTAAAAAACTTTTTGTATATCACAGCTGCTCAGAGACACTTTTCAGACAAGTAAACAATGAATTAACTTGATAGGGATGATATACAAATTTGATACACAGAGCCAATGGGAGGGTTTCTGTCTAATGATCCCAGTCAATCTAATTAATGTATTCTGCTACATTACATTTTAAGAAGTGACCATTGTGTAATACACTTTGAAATATGCACAAGCTAATGGGATAAGATGCAAAAATTATTATGCTGACAGTAAATCATATTACATTCCTAATAAGCATTAACTAGATAACTAGGTCAAAGCAGTATTATCTTAATTGATTTTTCAAAAGAAACCTGACAGAAAAATGTCAATGCTCGAATATTTCTTCATGCATCATTAAAACAAGATTGGCTTTTAACAAAAGAAGAATCCTTCACAGAATTGATTCTTGCTTCAGGCTGCCTGCAAGTAAGTGTATTACATAAAAATCTATACAGGATATTAAAACAACACCACTCTGCAAGACAGTTACAATTAAAAGCTGACACCCCCCCATCATGTGTCTACTACAGTAGCTTGCCAGTAAATGTATCTAAAGTCTTCAGAGCCAGCATAAACCATACGTGAAAATCATTCAGTTTTACTATTTGAGTGGGCAGGACACACACACACACACACACACACTAACCAGAGCATCTAATTGAATCAGTACATTAACAACTCACCCATTTCATTACTATATAGCAATTAAAGAAAAGTAAGAAAACAGAAAAAATACTACCTTGAAAATATAACCATAAATACAAGCTCTGCATCTAACAAAATGAACATTTCAGTGTGAAGTCAGCACCATTCTGACATCAGAAATTTCCAATAGGGATTGTCAGGTAAAATGCAATATGCAGAACAAATAATATATGATACCATGATGTATAGGTTGAAACAACAGATCTTGTTGTAGATGCACATATAGATTGATGAGAAAAAGATTGACTGATCCATCTAAACACAAGTAAACCTTGTGTGCTCATAAACCTAAAAATTATGAATTTTAGTACATTTGTGGCTCAGTAGTACATCAGGCATTAGTTTTATCTATGATCACAGTTCATTTGCTTGTACTGTTTAGTTTTGAAGCTACAAGTAGAAAATGCACATAGTAATTTCTGAAAATTTGTAATATATTGTTTATACAAGAACTTTCTTAGAAATATATAATATTGTTACGAGTTACTCAATGCAAAATAACTTGATGGCTAAATATTTTTTTCTAAAAAAAGACTGAGTGCCTATATGAGTCTTTCGGCATCTAAATTTTTCCTAAATGCTAAACATATTTTAGTGCCCACGATGCAGTTTGTGAGTCATTACTACTTTTAAAAGTAAGGAAAGGATTATAATAGAAATTTTAAAACAGTATTTCAGGAGCACAAACCCCACAAAGGCTGGTCTCAGTCCTTGAGATGGAGAGAAGGGATAAGGCAAGGTAAGCCTTCAAGTTCCATGAAGATCTAGACTCCAGAGGATGATTTGGAGAATGAACATAATTCAGGAGGTGGCTCTCTCCTCCACCAGCTCTGCCCCACTTAGATCTAGAGGTTTTTTTATATCACCACCTAATTTGAATGTTCAGTTTTACATAATTTCTCCAAGATTTCAAAGTGGGAAGTGTCAGGAGTGTGGTTCTCTTCTAACTCATCTCTTTTTTAAGTCAGGCGGAAAAGCTGATGTAAATTTCCTAGGAAGAATGGGGTCTGACAGTCCTGGGTAATATTAGCCCAAATTGTCATAAATTCTGTGAAAGACAGTTTTGAAGGAAGTAGTAGTGCCCTTTTCATGTTGTTAAATGTCCCATTTCGTACTGGAGAAATGTTGTCCCTTAAATGAGTGCATAGAAATACATGATAGAAAAAACCAGACAAATCCTGGGAAGCTGGTGCAAAGTCACTTCATGCACAGTGAATCCTACTATTCAGCACCTTTGATCTTTGGTTGCAGCTGTGACCCAGTTTGCTCTTCAAATTGCCACAGACATTGAAAAATATTATGTAAAGTGAATGTTTCCTGTTAGTAAATTAGGCTACAGCAGAGTATACAGTCCATCAGCAAGTTCTATGAAAGGGGGAGAGGTCAGGTTGTATGTTTATCAGGGTATATATCTAGGGACTCTGGAGAGCAAGTGAACTATAAAAGGTCAATAGCATTTATTAGTAAAAATTCAAGTCCAACTTGCATCCATATTTCTTATGTTATCATTGCAGCCTCTGTACAAGTATAACACAAGACGTCCAAGCCACTTGTCCCAGGACTTGGTCCATCATTGGTCACTTCCCTCCATTTTTTCCTTTTCCAGACACTCACCAGAGAAAAGACAGCAAGTAGGATCTGCTCTGAAGGCAGACAGGAAGAAATTTTGTAGTGTGGCAGAGGAAAGAGGAAGAAAAGTATAGTTTGTGACTACCAGAATGAAGTAAGATGCAGAAATGGGAGAAAGAAAGGTCATTGTCCTACATTTAGGGCTTCTCTTCCAAGTTCCTCCTCCCAGGCATGTCTCACATGTGTTGTCTACTTGCATAATTTCAATCTTGATATATCAACAACAAAATAAGTCACGGTGTGGCTTTTTGGTACTTTTTTTCTTCCTGTAGTTGATCAACTGGGGGGCTCATTTGATCATTTGTCTTATGCTCTTATAGTTCCCTCCTTTATATTACCTGCATCTGACTGTTAATATATAATTTAGAAATGTATTTTCAACAACAATCATAGCAGAAGTTTGAGATAAAGAAAACTTGTATGTTTGTTTCACTTTCTTGCCAAAATATCTGACACTATCTGCAGATTTGAAGAATTTGTCTCATGAGCCTTGTTCCACCTCTTTTTTCCCTCATGTTTTTCCTTATTCTGGGAAAAGACAATTGTTCTTTTCCATTTTAAACAGAAAGGGGTTCACTGAAGGTAGAAATATTTTGTATTATCAATCACTTTTCCAAAAAATAACCAAGCCACCACCTATTGAATATCATCTCAGTTCAAAAGAGATAATTTGAAGGATGAGTAGAAAGATCTGGTTTTATTTTCTCAAAATAAAAATTAGGTCTTCAATAAAATTATAAAGCATCCATTTTAAAACAAATTAACTCTCCACTAAATTCATAGATTGCCTGTGAAACCTACTGCCAAAAAGTATCCTTGTGGCCAGGAACTTAGAAGAACCAAGAAGAGACCACATATTTCTATAGAAAGACTGAGCTCAAATGTAATCCTATGTCACTGTTCAACAAATATCAAAAAAGCAATTTTGCTGTCTTGCAGTGTTATGTTGTTGACTGTACCATGGATTAGTTCACCAATTTCTTTAGATATACGGTGATTTGCTTCATTTCTTCTTAAGTGCATTTTGCTCTCCTACCTGATGCTTAGATAGCACTGTATGGACAACATTTTGGTTTGATGTTCTCTAACTTCTCTTAGCATTCTTACCTGGCTTTTGGCAGTCCCCAGGATCTAGTTGTGTCAATGTATTTCATCAATATTTTACTTCCTGCCTCTTTCAGATCATTATTGAAGATGCTAAATAAGATTTGGTTTACACAAATTTCTGTTGCATCCTTCTCAAACCCTTTCCCAGAAAGATACTCTAGCTTTTGTTGTTTTTGTGGTTTTTGTGACCTAATTTTTCAAAAGTGTTCTTGCCTGGCCTGGCTCATATTTATTTTTTTTAATGAAACACAGTACTGAAAACTGTACTATAATTCCTTATTATTCAGTGTGTATTATTTCAATGAGACCTCGATGTATAGTGTTATTTCCAGAAAGCAAAATTATGTTACGTTTTTACACACATCTATTTCTTAAGAAGGAAGCCTTAAATAAGGGGGTGGGCAGACAATACTTTTAAAAGAGGCATTACTTGAGAAAGACCTTAGTAAGGATGGATTAGAGATCAGAATTAATATTTTTGTGATTAGTTTGCATCTTCTATTTGTAGTATCGAAACCATAAATCAGTAACTTGGCTGGATCAATAACTAGATAAATATTATGAGCAGATGTTGCTTTTTCAGACTACTGGAATTTGCTTGATTTTATTAAAAATAAATAAAAAAATAAAACCCCAAATAAATTAGGTTTAATTAGTATAAACACTCAGTTTGTAATCAATTTCACCTACTTTAGTCATGTAAAAGCAGTGCATATAGTTTTAACCATTTTTCTAGACTCCTTTTTCAAGCATGAAGAGAAAGGTATAAATAGAAGGTGATTTATCCCATTCTGAGACACATGCCTAAAACTGGTGGAATGACTCAATTTCTGATGTCTCTGTCTCTCAGTTGATCCGAATAGGAACCTCATCCAGAACCCTTAGGCAGCTGAAGATGGTAATGAATAATTTCATCCTTCGTGTAGATATATTTTGTTTTACCAAATTATGATACAAAAAGCTACTTTAGAGAACAATTATGTCACTTTCATAGTTTCAAGACGGACTATTTCACACAGTTAGATGATCGGTGCAAACCACAAGAAGTTCTTTGTCCTAACTAGGACTCTGGAAACAGATGAGCTTTTATCAGTGCTGAGTAGAGGGGTGGGATCACCTCCCTCAACCTGTTGTCGATGTTTGCAGCCCTGAGTACTGCTGGCCACATTTGTCACAAGGCCACACTGGTGATTCATTTTTCATTAGGTATCCACTGCACCTTCAGGGTCTCTTCTGCAAAACTGTTTACCAGATGGTCAGTCCTCAACCTGTACATGTCTTCCTCTAGGAATGGGACTTTTCCACTGATCTCAGGGACCTGACACTTCTGAAGTCAGGTCATGCCTCAGCACTTCCCACACCCCTTGCCATGAGGCTTCTTGCTCCATCCAGCATCAGGGGCATGTATTTTCCTCATAAATACATAGTTGGAAGGTGTAGGATCGGGCCATGGTGTACATGGTATAGAATAAGGGGTGGATAATGCCCTGATTTCAGCTAAGAATAGGGTTAATTTTTCACAGTAGCAGTGAGGGGGTTCAGCCTGAAGCCATTTGGTTGTTATTCTATACCACCTCATTGCTGAGGGGCGGAAGTAAGGGACTCTCACTTCCAAGAAGAAAGGAGACTGTGGCTTGTGATGGGGTAAAAGTGTGTGCAGAGAGTCAGGCCACCGTTTTGTTCATTGTCTCAGAGTTGTCAGGGAGCATTTTGCATGTAAAACACCCTCTCTGTTGTATCCTGTTGTTATTGGTATTGTTGCTGTTACTGTTTGTTTTCTTATCTCATTGGTGTTTCCCGTAAATTGTTCTTATCTCAGCCTGTAATCTCTGCCTGTTGTCTCTCCCACTGTAGGCAGTGGGGGGATGGCGGGGGGTGGGGGGGGTGGGGGGGAAGGGGAGCAGGAGCACCTTTCCTAAACAATGACAATGAGGGACAAAAACTCTAATCGAATAGACGATATGTTGGTCAGATATGGTCTTCTTGTCATCCACAAAGAAAATGAAAATCTCATTCACTTTTGGCAGCTCTTTCTCATATGTGCTTACTAAAACCCAATAGATCTCCCCAGTGTAGTCTTTTTTCTGCCATCTTTGCATCTGATAAAAATTTTTAAAGGTAGGTAGGATTTCAACCTGCTATTTAAACCTCATAAGCCACAAACCAAATAAAAAGAAAAAATAATTCTGAATCTATGTTTATGGTCAATGTTGGTGTATTGGGTTTGTGTGGCCAGGTTTTGGTGGCAGAGCGGCAACAAGGGTGGCTTCTGTGAGAAGCCACTACCATGTCCTGAAAAGCCAATGCCAGCTGGCTCCAGGACAGACCTGCTTCTGGCCAAGGCTGAGCCAATCAGGAATGATAGTAATGCCTCTGTGGTAATATATTTAAGAAGGAGAACAAAAAAGTTGGGGGGCAAAAGAAAACTGCAGCCAGAGAAGAGCAGAGTGTGAACATGTGAACAACTCTACAGACACTGAGATCAGTAGAGAAGGAGGGGGAGAAGGTGCTCCAGGCACCAGAGCTGAGGTTCCCCTGCAGTCCCTGGTGCAGACCACGGTGAAGCAGCCCATGGAGGATCACAGGAGTGCAGGGATTCAACTGCAGCCCATGGAGGAGCCCATTCCAGAGGAGGTGAATGCCCAAAGGAGGCTCTGATCCCATGGGAGGCACATGCTGGAGCAGGGTCCTGGCAGGGATCTGCTGACCCATGAGGAGAGGAGCCCACACTGGAGCTGGTTTTCCTGGTAGGACTTGTGGCCCTGTGGAGAACCCACACTGGACCAGCCTGTGCCTGAAGGACTGCACCCCGTGGAGAAGTGACCCACGTGGCAGAAGTTTGTGCAGAACTGTTGCCTGTGGGAGGGACCCTATACTGGAGCAGGGGAAGGAGTCCTCTCTCTGAGCAGCAACAGAAACAACTGACTGAAACCCTCATTCCCTGTCTCCCTGTGCTGCTGATGAGGGAAAAGGTAGAACCCGGAAGGAGGAAGGGGTGGGGGGAAGGTGTTTTTAAGATTTATTTTGCTTCTCATTCTCCTGCTCTGATTCTGTTAAAAATAAATTTAATTAATATCTCCATTTTGAGTCTGTTTTGCCCTTGATGATGATCATTAAGTGATCTCTCCCAGTCCTTATCTCAGCTTATGAATGCTTCATTATATTTTCTCTCCTCTGTCCAATTGCAGAGCGGAGTGAGAGAGTGGCTTTAGTGAGTATCTGGCATCCAGCCAGGGTCAACCCACTACAGCGGGTTATTTTCTTGGCAGTTTGTGAGGGGAGAAATTACAATATTTCCAGATGACATCAATTAGTAAAAAATAATTCAAGTCGCTGGACACTTCTACTTTTAAAATCTTGGGTTGAGTTACTTAGGATATTTTCTTCTAATTGATGGGGTTAAATTTTTCTGTGCCATGAATCTTCAAGAAACTGATTTTTTTTTTGCAGACAATCTTTAATCTAGGAATATTTGTAGCTGAAATTTTCTAGACTTGATGATCTACAACAAAAATACACTCTTTGTGGTCTCTGTGGAAATATACTTTAGCTAAGAAACGTGCTTCTGAACATCTCTTTGCAACTTTCTAGTGTTAGAATTTCTCAGGTTATCTGTTCTAGTCATGTTGCATCATGAACAAGCTGAGGCAGTGAACAGCTTTCACTGTAATTATTCACCCTGACATCAAGGGACCAAAATCATAAAAGGAAAGTCCAGAAGGAAATTAATAATTGAGTATTCAGAAAAGGGTAAATGGAGTTAAGTAAATAAGGCCCAGGGCTACATATTCAGTTTTGCTAAATCTCAGCCTTTCCCGACTGCCTACCCTATTTTCTCACCCTTTTTAGTGTGGTCCTGCTGTGAAATGCATGGTACTCCCTAAGGCTGAGAAGGGAAAGAGAATGTTGAAGAACTGGAATTACAGGAGGAGCAGACAGAGGGGTACCGATTTGGAGTTAAGTGCTGAGACTTGAGACTGGTAGAAACGAGTAGTGAAATTTTTGGAATTTGAGGAAAATCTGGAAACAGCATAATCTCAGTGGAACCTCCTCATTAGGGAGTGCCAGAAATCACCCTGATCCATAAATATGCAAATCTCAGTAACAGCAAAGCAAATGGACTGGACTGTAAAATCTGAAAATTCAAAAATACCTGTTTACCACTGGGAAAGAAAATTCTTAGGGTCATTATTTTATTTTCTTTTCTGTTGACAAGATATTTTTCAAAAACTTCTAAGATTGGTATCCGATCAACAAGAGTAACATCAAGCTTTATTTTATTTTAGTCCATATTCATTGAGACCCCTCTAGGTATTACTGGTCAGTTTCCAGGGGAAATAAAGACATTAATACAACTTTCAGCTGTTTTCATCTATCTGTTGAATATGGTGTTTAGGAAGTAAATTATCCTCTGAGTTTTATTTACAAATGTCTTAATATTATACTGCAAAATAGAGAGAAAAAGATGTGCTTAAATGTTAAAGAAAATGCAGAAGGAAAATTTTGACTTGCTCCCTGAATCCCAGAAGTCTGGTCTTTCTTCATAGAACACATATAGACATTGCACAGGCCTGTGACTGTCATGTTTTTTATATGCTTTAAAGATGAATAAAACATTGCTGTTCCTAGGTTTGTATAATAATGTCTCAACAAGATGTATGGGGCAGTTTTTGCTTTAAATGTGTGGTTCAAGACATCACCATGCTGACTTAGAAGTTTAAAAAGAGCTTATGGAGTTCAACTTTGGCTTTTACTTATGAAAATATTGTTTAAAATCAATTTAGTAATTAAAATGAAGGTACAAAACACAATATTCCCAGTGTCCTAGCCTGTCTTCACAAAAGAGAAAAGAACAAACACGATTTCTGACCTGAGCTTGTAATCCTGTATTTTCTCTGCAACAACAACTTGGTGTGGTATATTATGACATTATTAAAATATATTTAATTTCAGATAATAAAGAAGCCTACTCAGAACCATTTAGATGCTCAGTTCTACCCCCTGAAAGAAAGTAGATGGATAATGAGTTTGAATAATGGATTCAGATGTACCAGTTAAAGTTTTATCTAAATAAACCAAACCAGCAAAACGGTTGAACACATCATGATTAGATCCCACCCACTGATCTCTCTGCAGGGTTCCCACAGCAACCAACATTTTAACACACAGTTCTTGCAGTTAAACAACTTACAAGTGTACTTTTAGTGCCATGATTCTAAATCAAGTAAGTATAAGGCTATTTTCCTGTGTACAGTGTTAGGTTTCTGCACTGTTTCATTAAAAAAGATGGGGAAAACCAAAGTTTTACCAAAAAAACACAACAAAACAAACCAAAATGCAGAAATGGAAAGACTCATATGTTCCCTAAAATACAAGTATTTTTCCATTTCAGTATCCATCTCTGCTCTGCTATGGTGACTTTCCTCTTTGCCAGTTCTGTATGGCCAAACTCAGTTGGAATTTGGGGTCAAGCTGGACCATTCTAGAGCAACAGCAGCTGTCCTATGTGGCCTTCCCTTGTGATAATCATAATTATGACTGCTTCTTGAACAATTCCAGTTCTGCCAGTATTCTTCTTGTAAAGTGGGGTAGTCTTAAGTATAAAAGGAAGTCAGCCAACATGGGAACCCCGTTTCCTGAGAAAAGAGGAGCCACGGAAACATTAGTTCACATATATATACAAGATATACAAAATCAAAAGATCCACAGAAATCCCAGGTCACCAGAATTCAATGGGTTTTTTTTAAATCCAATTTAAATTACATTTTTAAAATAGGAAATCCAAAATCAGATGGATTTTTTTGTTTCTCTTCCACTGATTTCTTTTCCCCCATTTCAGATTCAGGCCTTACAAAATAAACAAGGCCAATCCCCCCCTTGAATGTCTCACGCTCTATCTTCTTACACTTTTCTGTGACTTCCACTTTCTTCAGCTTTGGAAAAATGGCAGGGAAGAACAGCAAAAATAACCTCAACAACTTCACTACTTTTTGTATATCTTTCCAAACCTGGATCAATGTTAAGAAAAAACAAGATGAAAAATGGGAGCATGTGTGTCCATTTGTACCTGCATGTAAACTTCTTGAAACTCTTCGTTTGATTGCCTTGGGCTGGAGCCCACAAAATACAGGCAGAAAGACAAGGCAGTGCATTTGTTTAGCCTACAAAAGGAAATGTTAATAAGGGGAGATATAATTGAGGTCTTCCATTTTCTTAAGTAGGAAGTACAAAACTTACGGGGACAGCAGAAACAGGCACTTCTCTGAGATGCACAGCAAAATGACAAGAGGCAACACTTAGATTGTTCAGCATATAAAATCCCAATTAGATGCAAGTAGAAGAGAGTTCACAGCGATGTTAGTTTACTATTGGAAGAAGCTGATGAGCTTTACATTATTCTCATCCAGGGCTCATACAAGATCCTGAACAAACTTACCAAAATCTAAAACTTTCTCTGGCTGGTGTAGGAGACTGGAAGAGACGTTCCCTTCAACCTGCACTTTTCTGAAATTCTACATTTTCTGTGATTCATGCTAAACCAGCAAAAACCCAGAAATCTCTGCTCTAAAAAAAAAATGCTACAGCTTTCACAAAAGTGATTTTTCAAAAAACCCCCTGAACAATCAAATCTCAGTTATCCCACCCCCTCATCCCCTCTTCAGACAAAAAAAAAAAAAAATGTTTCACAGAAAATACAAAAGGAAAAAAACTTTGACCTACCAGATATTATATCTAATTATTATTAGATATAATAATTAATTCTAAAAAATTAATTCCTCAAAATTCTAATTTATGAGAAGATGTCATCTTTTGCACTGATCTTTTTCCCTATTACTGTATTTTTTCCCTTTCAACAGCAAGATTGCATTTCAAATTCTATCATGTTTACAGCTGAGTTCAGGTAGGTTGTAATTTGAGGTTTCAGCTACATTTTAAATGTGTATTTGAATCTGTGATCTACTGAGAAATCTGTTTCTACTGAGATGTAATCTTATTGATTTACTTATTGAGTACTCAATTTTGGGTACCCAAAAATATAGTTGAAAAGCTTGTGAAGAGGAATTTGTTTGTTTGATAAGAACTTATATCTTTTATTCCTTGCTTATGTAGAACTCCAGTTAGTTTTAGCAGATGATTTAAATCCATAGGAGTGACAGGATCAGGAGGTAAATTGCTTTCTTAATAACAACTTATTTAACATCACTTCGATGTTTAGATGTATAATGTCACCTACATAAGGAACTCAGATATCACTGAATATATCAATAATGTAGTTTTGCAACATGGTGTAAACACCAAATTCAGAGTATACACCATTGACTTTCTCTTAATGCACCACTTGGACTGTTCTGAAAGTATCCACTAACTGTCAGATGAAGCTACATATAAAAATATCTATTTTAACCACAATCAGAAGTACAAAACCAAACAGTATGGCTCCAGAGCCAAGGCACTAATGTTATGGAGTATCATGTAGTCGGTTTGCAAATGCATACACGCACACATACACGTATATGTATATATAATTGGTAAATTCACTGCGTGTGTGTATGTATAAAAATAGTATTGTACCCAAAAGTCCAAGTCAAGACGTGACAAGATTAGAAATCTTGCTGTTTACGTGATCTGTTTTCCTGTACTGTGCCAGCTACAAATAAGTTTAATTTTGCTTTCAGACCTGTGAAATTCCTGTTGTTATATAGGGACAAGAGAGGAAAAAAAAATAGAATATTATTTGCCACTGCAAAGGCAAGAAAATACTGAAATTTGGCAATCCTAAAATTATAGGACTCACAAGTAGGCAGCAAATGTGAATGTAAGTCTTGCTAGTTTGAATTTTAATGAGAAGTAAAACAATGAACACAGCATGAAAATTAGGGATTTTAAAAATTCTATTAGTAGAAAAAAACTCAACAGAGATCAAAATTTTGATAGATATTAAATACAACTTTCCAGCTTGTTAATAACGAATATGCTCAAGTGAACAAAACCAGAAATATTCTTCAGCAATACAGGTCAGTATTAAGGAAAGTTAATCTAAAAGCACAGTGGTTTCACAAATATTTCTGAAGTGAATGTCTACTTCAACAGTTCTTTATTAATATTATTGATTAGGTTAGGGAACTACATAATTTGAAAAACCATACACCAAGTAATTCCCTATAATCATACTGATTAGTCGTGGTTGCAAGTCACAATTTAATCTGTATTCTACTTAGTTCTCATCCAAAGTTGCCTCTATATAAACAGTAAAAAAGGAAGAAGTTGATGGAAAAGATAAGGTGGTACTAAATTATGGCAAAATTCCTTTTTAAGTTGTAAAATTCTTAACTATATTCATGTTCAAAATGCTCAAAAATTACATGTATTTATAAATTGATGAAAATATGCAAATTTTACAATTTTTAATATGAGAACATGATGATTTAACTTTATTTTCATTTTCAAATTAAATCATATCTGTGAGGAAACAAGAAAATCTTGGCTTCTCTGGGGCTTTCTTAGAGGAGCATGTTTCAAAGATATCTTGTTTTACAAATAATGCAGCAAAAATATAATAATGAATCACAATAAAGCTGCTTATGTCTTTCATTTACTATCTCCTTACAAACGTATTTATACTGATGTAATAAAACACATTAAATAGCAAGGAGTACCTAACAGTAAAGAAAATATGACATTCAAATATATTTATGTTACATCAAACAATAATATAGAACAGCACAAATCTTGTTCCACATCCATCTGCAGTAAGGGAAGGCCTTGACAATAGCAGAACCAATGTGATTTCACTATGCAAAATGGAAATTTGGATGCCAGCAAGTAGGGATGGTCAGGAATTCTTCAGTAAAAGTTTATTGTGATAAAAAGCTGAGTCATCCAAACTAAAACTTTTCTCTGGAACCTTTCTGAAAACATTTTCATTAAGAAGTGTTTCGTCAGGTCTGGGATAAGACACCTTGTCAGAAACAAAGTCTGCAATCCCATGACTACAGGGAATCCAGCATTCCCAATGTGAGCGAAGTAGCTCCTATCAGGCAAACCTAGGATTTGCAAACAGAGTTCCAAGCTCCTCTGTGGACAGGCCAAACCTCTGTTTGCCAGGAGGACTTACATCTTTGCCCAGGCATTTCTGAAATGTGCCAAACATGCATGGCACCCCTAACTCATGGAAGCAAAAGGAGCTGGACGCAGCCAGAACACAAGAGGTATTATACATGTGCATGAAATTATCCACTAGGAGATTGACAGTCATAGTTTCTCCAGGACCTTTATGTGTCCTGGCTGCATGGGCCCACACATAGGTGGCATAAGGAATATGCACAGGGAAATAAATCCAAGTCTATGATAGAGACAACTATGAGCTATTCTAAATACCTAAATTTATAAGATTATCACAGAGTGAGATGTGGACAACTGTCATTGTAAATACGTTCCAAGAAACAGTCTTCTAGCTTCTAGCCAGCCTGATAAGGTAACAACATTGATTACTTGTGTCTATTAAGACTGTAGGGGTGGTGTTTGGAAGGCGGAACCACACTCCCACAGAAACTTGTTGCAGACTGTTTCATTACCTTGTAAATGATGGTTGTCATACATGTTGGGACCTTCCAGCTTTGAGTTTCCTGCTGTTGTAAGACATGCAAAAGCATTTTCCCCTCTTAATCTTAGCAGCTATCTCTAGGCAACAATCCAATAATAAAGCCAGTTCTTGAGAATGAATATGAGTCCAAATGAACAAGCTAATGTTTATGAATTTTAAAATATTAAAAGGAAACAAAGTTAAGCATCACCTTTATCTTTTTTTTTTTTTTTTTTGTTAATGACTATGAATATTGAGGATTTCTAACAGGGAAAAATTACAACTATTGCTGATGTCTCCCCGCAAACAGCTAGACTGCATCCAAAAGCAGATTGCCCTATATAATTTTCAGATGGGCCATTTAAAGATTAATGTTATGAATTTTCCATGACTTCAGAGCACTGAGTATCTAGGTGTCATGTATACATTGCTTGCAGGTTTATTTCCGGTATAAGTATGTAAACAAGAATGTGACTAGTGGTAAGAACAAGAAAAACCTATGTGACAATTGTTCAATTTCCACTATTCCTCTGCAGTGGGTCTTAGGAGGCCTGAGTTCCTTCTGCTTCTGAGATTTTTAACAATTTGAGTACTAAATGAACAAGTTGAATTTAGTGTAGTTATACCATGAGAAAAAATAGCCTTATCTCTTGGGGGAGCAGCGGAATATTGTGCAGAGACCATTCCCCTGACATCAACTGTGTTTGGCAGATGGTGCTGTCAGTTCAGTTCTGTGTTTATTCTATCATGCATGTGGTAGCATATTTTAAAATGTACAATCTCATGTATTATCTATGGGCTAAAAGCATGCAACACAAGTGGGACTATATCACAGGAGTTAAACTTCTGTAAACAACTAGCAGCGGTTGTGTAAATGCTATTTTCTTGACATAAATAACAGAAACATATGGCCAGAGACAGGAAGTGGGTGATACCTGGATAGATTGATATCCTGCTAGACAAGTGGCTGTATTTATGACATGATTCTGCCTGACAGTGAAAGAGGAGGGGAGGAGAGCTAATGACTTTTTCATGAACTCTCTGACAACATACATTTGACCACTGAATAGCTTTGCTCAACAATCTGATTCTCAGCGTTGTTGTTAAATACGTGCAGTGAAGATGAAGAAATATTGGGGTCAGAAGTGGAAGGTAAAACTCTTATTTCCCATTTTGTTAGAGCAACTTATATTGAAACAACATTGTTATTCCAATAGTTTAGTATCCACATGATTTCCAAGCACTATTCCTTTACTGAAGAATACGTGTTACAGGAAGTAGTGACCTACTGTAAGAATTTTTTTCCTGTTATGACCTGAACTTTAAAGTGAGAGGTTTTTAATACCACACCACCTATTTTACAATCTTTCTTCCTTTCCCTTTTCTCATAAAAATCCTGGCTACAATAAGTTTAAACCCTTCAGCACAGAAATTATCACTTTCTCATATTTGAATGTTACTCACAGAAGGTTACTCAATCACAGTAAAACACTTCAGTACATGTGACTCTTCCACAACATTTTGGAACAGTGATATGTAATATTTCTTGTGTCTGAGCTATTCTGTTTTCAAAATTTACCCAGTTTACAAAGATCCACAGCAGTTTCTGATAACTGGATGAGTTTCTTCTACCCAATTATAGATGCGGGCTAACTTAAGTTTACTGGCACATCTATGTAACCACTCCTCACTCTAATTCTGCCCTCATCAGTAAAGATTCAAGTTGTCTTCCTTTTAGCATGGTCCTGTGACTAGTCTACCATAACTTCCTGCAGTGTATGCTTATTTGCTTTAAAATGATGTTCATAATGCACTAGAATCCCCTCTAGATCACACTTTCAGTTTTAATAGGTCTACAAGGCCAAGTTAGGGTGAGATCAATTTTGTATTTTTTTGACTAAAACTGATGGGTTATTATTTAGTCAACATAAGAAGAATGACTCCTGTAGAAAGGTGTTTGACCATTACCTTTTCAGTCTTCTAAATATAGAAAAACATCAAAGAAGGACATATATAAGCAGAAAAGTGCACTTATGGTGAGAAAGTTACCAGGACTGTTCCTAAACAAGAAGATTCAGAAGAAAACTATCTTCAGGAATAAATCTACTTTTGCAAACCAATTCAAACAAAAGACTGTTTCCAGAATTCGCCTTCAACTTGCAGAGCATGACAAGGAAGCTGTTGAAATCCAAGCGTCCTGTAGCCAAATCCTAGAACCTTTAAGGTAAAGTATTTTTAAATGAAGCAAAATAAGGCCCAACATGCCTGAGGTTCAAACCAGCCTTTTCATCCGATTCAGAATATTACAACCATCTGGAATACTCAGTCATCTTTTCCTGTATTTCTGTGCAAGGGTCTGATGAGCTCTGTCCCACAAGGTACCCCCGAGGGAAGCATTCCCATTATTTACAGTACCCTGGTTGTTAAAATACAGACCCACTATGCGGGAGGCCAGAGCTCAAATTCCTACTTTGCTTCAGCAGGCATGCCTCTGTGAAGTGCCTCATCAACACCAAATAGCATATTCCAGGAAGTCTGCCTGTTTGTCATATCCTCCCATTGCCTCTGTTCCACTATGCTCAACATCATTAAATATGCACTGGTGCAGGACTCACCACCCGATTGTTTAGGATGCCAACAAGCAATAACCTATGTTTTTAGCCTTGTTACAATGCATATTTAATTACTTATATAAAATGCAGTTATCAAGAAAACACTTTTTTGCCAGTCCTCCTGATTGCTTATTGGATCTTGACATTTAATTGAAATAGGGGAAAATAAGATTGAGCATTAACATTAAGAGCTGCTGTAATAATCCTAGGTTTTATTTCCAAAGGACCAGTGGTCAGATCTTTGACATGGTAACACTTTATTTTACTGTACATTCTTAATGTGGCTTTTACAAAGCAGAAGAAAATGACACTGCCCAGACTTTCTAGACAGAAAGTGAAAGTGTATCACAAGGAGCAGAGGGATCCCTAGGTATGGCTTGCACACCTTAGGCTCCCTGTTATGTCAACCCTTAAAATCTAGACACCAAGAGCTAGAAATTAGTTATGTCCCTCTATTATAATTTCCAACACTGAGATATGTTTGCTAAACACCTTCTTGCTTGTATCAAGCTACAATTAATAAAATTACATTTAGAACTATAATTAGCAGATAATCACCTAGTCACCACCCGCTGATAAGTGGTCATGATTTCAACATCTGAGTTAGGGCTGATTCCTGAAAAATGTTGTGTGAATCAAGAATATTTACATGTACATTAATAATCATATTCTTGGCATCTCAAACAATCTGCATGCAAATGCAGAAAAAAAAAAAGCCTCTTTTCCCACAGAGTTCCTCATTATCTGCTTGAGTGGGAACATTTAATCATTTTCTAAGACGCTGGGGGAAACCAGCAGTGGCACAGATACTTTCCTTGAGTTTGTGCTGTTGTATCGTAGTTGTAAACAGAAGGAATCACTCATGTAGCTTAGTGTCCACGAACTGAACGAAGCACCTGCACAGGGAAGTGTTGGCAAACTCAACCTGTCATCCCCTGCTATTTTCAGAGAAGCCCCTTGAGTGTTTTCTAGAAAACAAAAAAAGAGGAAACATATGCTCATGCAGAGCTTGAAACTGGAGGGAATGTGCAGCAGTCTAATAAATGCATAAAGGTTGATTTTCTGATTTCTTTCTATTGCTAATTTCTCTGCATCTTGGATCCTTTCACTGTATGTCTGACTGCATGGGTTCATCTAGTGAATAGCAGAGGGAATATTCATTATATGTGAGAAAATTATGTTGCTTACAAGGATTCCTTTAAAAATTAAATTCTTTTTGAGGACTGTCAGCATAAGAGAAGATGTCTTCATAGTTCTACAGATAGGTGGTAGTTTTTTCTCCTAGCTTGATTTCCCAGAGAAATAGAAGACAATATTTCACGAAAATATTTCTTGAGTACTGATCACATTCAACCATTGTATATGGATCTGAAAAAAATATTCGTCTCCACTGATGTCATATTAGCCAACAGTGATGCTAAGCTTGTGTTACTGTGAATCAACAGAAAATTAAACATAAAATAAAATTGATGGTGCTTCAACTTTAAATCAGCCTTCTCAATAATAAAAAAAAAAAAAAGGAAACAAGAGGAACCCCTAAACCCCAGCATTCTTCTGAAGACAAGCTTTTCTTTTTTTTCCCTAATCATTTTGCCATGTGCATATCAGTCAAGTATCTCCTGTGTCATAAGGCTTGAGGATTGTGAGGGTCAAACAGTTTTTAGACATACTTGCTTCTGCCTCATGCTCTCCCATAGACGAATTTTTTTCCCAACCATAATAACCTTGAGCTATTACAAGTCAGAGGCAACTTGGTGTACGTTTGTTCATCTCAAAAGCAAAAGAAACTCTTGTTTTGTTTGGGGAAATACTAGAGCTATCTCTCAGGTGTTACCTGTGTGGACCCTTTCCAGTTCTTTCGTGTAGAGCTGGCATAAAAAAAAAAGCTGTAGTAAATAAGTGATACAGCCAAATGATCAAGCTGTGAAAACCTGCTGGCCCCAGCATAATCTTCCCTGAGATGTACAAACTTTGGTGAAATTCAGGCATACTTGAAAACCACCTGTGCAAACTGGAGAGGCTTGTACATGATGAATTTCCACAAAGTTTTCAAGTAATACAATGCTCACTGCTTCTTTACATTGCACAAATAGATATGCACAAGTAGACAACTTGATTATGTCAATATTCTACATAGAAAAAAACAACAGGAAAGAAGGAAAAAAGAAAAATAAATAAAAAATATCAGAGCAACATTTCTTAAATTTTTATGTAGAGTTTTTGAAGACACCTGTTATTCTTTTTGCATTACATTTCATGAAAATTTTCTTTCATTCTTATTTTGTTTTCAACACAGTATCAGGCTGCTTTCTTTACTTGAATAAAGATCTTAAATGTATCATAAAACCCAGTCTCTTTCATGACATTTAAAAATCCTCTGGAGTCGAAAACAGAGTACTTTAGAGCCATTAGCAGAAAACTGCTTAACTACAAATGGTCTGGTTGGTATATAACATGCTTAATGTTAAAGCTGTTCCCAAGGTAAACATTCTGTAGTGGCTTTACAAATAGTGCATAGTAAAAAAATAATGGGATCTGTAATTGTTCAGTCATCTGCACAATATAAAAGTTAAGTATCTTAACTATATACAAAATGTGTTTAGGCCCTGCAATGTTAAATCTAGTGTCTTTTGCACTTTGTGCCTGTTGTTATAAAACAAGGAGAAAACAAGTTGTCTATAGAGAATCTGATGCAGTGCTTTCCCATATGTCAGTCTCTAGGACAAGGCAATATTAATGTCTGAGTGGTCAGCTCCTTTCGTATACTACTAATGTACTGGAAAGTCTTCCGCACTCAGGGCTTTCCTTCACGTCTCAGGACATCTCGTGCTAGAGCACTTCCCCACACAGAACAATATGGCCTTCTCTTGGAAAAGCCCTCTGGGCTGATCATTGTCAGGTTATGTTATGTTTTAACAGTAGGCACTTCAATGCTAGTTTTGTGCAGAGTTGTAGCAGGAACAAGAGGTCTAAACAAACAGAAGGGCCACTAGAGCCCTTTCATTTATCATTCTAACCTGACAGAAGCCCCTATCTATTCCCTAGCTTTGCAGAATTTTACAAGATATTTTTAAAACTTCTGCTTTTAAATGTAGCTAACCTTATACTTGGCCCTCCTGCATTTTCTTCCTTACTGTTTAGATAAGTCAGTCTGAGAAATCTGAAGGGAAATGTAAAATCAATAGTATCAGTTTGAAAAGTTTAAACATAGCCTAAACAAATATTATTAAAAATAATGGTGTTAATACTTGCATAGCATCTTTTAGCCAAATATGCTATGAAGGTGTGAATTAATTAGTGCTCACATCACAACACCACTGTCAATTAGCCAAGAATTATTATAGCAAATATTCACAGGAAGAAACAGATATAAAGAGAATATAAGCGTTGCCTAGGTAACACAGGGAATGGCAAAGGTGGGATTTAAGCCCAATTTTCTTCACACTGTTCATTAAAAACATTCTCTCTTAATAAATGAGAGTGTATCATCAGTCCATCTTAAGCAAGTAATTGCTTACCATAAGAGTTGTGATAAACTTTCCTTAAACACATGGTTAGAAAATGCTCCTTGAGCAGGAATTCTCAGTGTGAGTCTGTTCAGGTAACTAAGAATGCACTCAAAAGCTAGCCACAGCATTTTCCCACTGTCTGTTTGCCAGTAACAATGGCAATACAGTTTGGAAAGCTATTTTTTTAGAGTTTCAGATTGGGTTCACTGCCTTTCGTCATGCAGCTGAAGCCAAGTATTATTTCAGTATTCATCATTCAATATTCAGTATTTCTGTATATTGAATGAACTTTCCTCATGTGATCATAAAGGGACTTGTCTCCCAGCACTGAGATGGGAAAGACATATCCCCAAGAAGTACTGGCAATATGTTAAAAGAAATGCAAAATATTTTACATGGAAAATGAACATTAAGACAGAACTCAGTTGGAGTGATTTATTTAGAAGAACTACTTGGACCAGACACAAAAGGTCTTTCTGTCTCATGGCCATGGGTATGTTTTGCTCACTTTTAGAAAGGGATTGGTTTGGGTGGGTGATGATTTTAATAAAGGGTGAGAGAAAATTTATGAGTCTGAAAGGAAGATTAGTAACATGGGAGATTTTGTATTTGGGGTATGAAAATATGCTGCATTTGTTGGAAGTAATGCTGTTTTGGCAGAAAAGTGATAAATTTCCTGAGAGTTGTAAGGCACATCTTTAGTTCAGAGAAGGATGATGATGGGGGCTGTTAAATACTTCAGTATATTTGTGAGAAGTATGTGAGATTTGAACAAGTGTTGATTCTGTGAGATTAATGGGGAATTGGTGGCACAGGGGAAGGATTAAACATATGTAGTCATGGGATTGAGATCCGAGAGATTCAGAAAGATTGGGTTGGGAGGCACCATTTTGAGTCCTTTTGCTTACAACCTCATCTAACTGTGTGATAGATGTTTATTTTAGATTTATCCACATAACATCTATTTTGCTTTCTTCCACCTATCACATTTCCCAGGACCAAAGGAAAATTAAGATCTTCAGTAAAAATCAAAACTACAGTATGCCACAGAAAGGACACAAAAGAGGCTACGGTCACCTCCAATAGCTATGTCCCTGCATTATCAGGGAAGCAATTAAATAAAACTCTCAAGTGAGCCCAGAAAGCAAGCACTATGCTTCTAGTATCCCATGCAAAAGTGCATTGAATTTCAAGTAAAGGAAATCTTTCCTTCTAAAGCCAAACCACGTGGCCATTTTATCCTGTACAAATGAGAGATACAATAGTATGGCGCTGAACATTAATCATGGTAGAATAACAGCAGAAGCATCTGAATATCCTTTCTACACCTTTTCACTAATTATGGTCAATTTTCAACACTTCACAGGAAGGAGAACTTTCCTTCCTATAAAAAACTTTTTTACCAAGATCTGGAAATATTCCTTCCTTGTTTCCACAGGTGACTATCAGAGATGCAAAGCGCAAGATGCTGTCTATATGCAGTGCACTTAGCACTCATTTCAACTCCCTTGACACATTGGATACCTAATAATTCCTATTACAAACCTAATCTCTTTTTTTCCCCAAATTTTCCTTGCAAGTTTTAAAATCTTTCCTTCCTAGCACCATCTTACATCGAGTTCCTACTGCACTGCCTTATTTGGGAACTAGAAACTAATTTATTGGATGGTTATAGATCACTTAGTTAGCAAATTAAATGTATTTGTGACCAATTTCTTATAATTTCTCTTATGTTGATTTAATTCCTTGATGTAAAAACTTTTCTTCTTCTTGAGTATTTAGCCTTGATTTTGTTTCTGAGTTATTACATTCCCTCTAAACCTTCTATTAACTCTAAATAAGTTAGATATTTTTAATATATTTTCACAAAATAGCTACTGCATGTTCTTAATAAATCTTATTTGCATTTAGCTCTATATTTCCTGAAAAGAAATTACTAGTCCTGCATGTTATGTTCCCAAAGAAGTCTTATGATTGTCTTCCCTGATGGTACGAGTCATCCTGGTCTGTGACAAAATAACCTGGTCTAATGTGTTCTGGAACTTGCCATTCTTTTTCACAATTGCATTACATTAGTTGCATCCTTACATACATAAAAGTTTTCCTCCATTTTATTAATTTCCAGTTGATAAGACCACAGTCACCACACTTCTTGTTGTCTGGACCCAAGCACATTTCATTGTGTTCCATGAGAATAATTTCCATCCTGCTTCTGTCAATCTGAACAGTTAACTATCAAATTCCTTTGAGGTTCTTTTATGCCCTAAGAAATGGTAATAATTAATATTGTTCCAAAATATCACAATTGCCCCTAAAAATCAAAATAGTCTTCTGTGAGAAGGCAAGATTACCTCTTGAAGCATGCCATTGATATTTTGTACTGTAGTTTCTAGAGCACTGCGTGAACAGCACTGAGGCATGAGTGTGCAACTATGACAAAACGCTTTTTCAGCCTTGAGTCAAATACAGTTTGAGTGACAGTAGTGTGTAAATCCAAACAGATGAGGTGAATAAAAGATAATAGTGAGAAAATTTTGATTGACAGATGCACCTCAGTGACTACTTCTACTCTTCCAAAGGATTTTGTGCACAGATTCTGTGTTTGGGATTTGGAAGCCAGCAGGGGATCATTTGTAAGTTTTAGTCTTTTTGATCCCTGACCCGGTGGGCAAGGAAAGACTTGTCAGGAAAAACACTGTGTTTGGGGGAGCAGCTAAGTACAAGATGCTTAATACCAGTTAGTCTGATCTAAATATTGTTTTAGGATTTCAGCTGACCAAGATGTTGTCCTATTCATGCTGTTTAATGTGCAATAGGATTAAAAGCATGCATAATCTGAGCATGTATGAAACCCTCGAGACCCAGTTGAATGGCGTGCTGAGGCTTTTGGCTCAGATCCTGCCCAAGAGGTATTAATTTGGGTATGAATCAAATGAGGCTGGGACTGATGCTGCTGTGCTAGTTACTGCTGATGTCAAATTTAAAGTCTCTCAGTGCTAATAAAGAATGTTGTCCAGCTTGTGAGAATGCATTAAGAAGGGTAGAGTAGTTGTACTCAATGTCGAGCAGGTCTGAAGCTCTGTGAGTGATGAATTCAAGGTTACCAAACTTTCCACCCTTCGCTCAGCGTTCCTGGCCCACAGACCATAAGCAGTCTCCCAAGTCTCTCTTCTCTTTGGTCTCCCAAGCAGGCTTCTGGTGATATAGTAAAAGAAACATAGAGGATTTGAAAGGAGTAATAAATAATTACGAGCCAAATTGAAATGTTCTTTGCTCAAAATGGTTGCTAGGACTACTACCAAGAGAAATTACTTATGAATGCAAGTAATGGGTTTCCAGAGTATTGGTGTACACAGAAGACCAGATTAAATTGGATCTCTTGGGCTGACATTCCTCTCTCATGTGACATTTAACCCTAAAGGTAGATGGGCACTTGTGGCTTGAATGACAGGAGATGACTGCACTAGTAATTGGGTCTGGTAGACAGTAGACAGGAGAGATGACTGCAAGCTGGTATAAGGCTAACAAAAACAAGATGTCACCAGTGGAAACAGTGTGTGAGTAAAGGAAACAAGTAAAATTTCTCATTTGTCTTTTATGTTCAATATTGAATTCAGAATCTTCAGAAAGAAGATAGCTGGAATGCTTTGCCAAGGTCGGGGGAGCTTTCTACTCTTAACTGGTTTTATCTTCTTCTTTCTCTGAGATAGCAGCACTCTCATTCACACAGTATGGGACCTTCCCGAGTTCTCCAACCACCTTTTGTATAAAATAATTTAAACTCCAAAAATTGTTCAAAATTTTATTTAAATGATGAACATTTCTAACTGTGAAATTACTATACTATATGTCTGGGGAGATCAGAATCACCCTAAAGAACAGAATCATGAGCTTCCGAAAGGATGTGAAGAATATACATTGTGCATGCTTTCTTTTTCTCCCAGTTCTTTATGGAATCAACATTTCATTATATAAGAGAAATATCTGTAAATATACATTACAGATAAGATTATTATTTAAAAGAATGAGAAGGCAGTATTCCAACGTACAGTAAAAATGAAGGTGTCCAATTATTTTGTGGTTACTCATAAGCCAAACTGAGAAAAATAGAGTTTTAAAAATTGTTTCATGTGGAAATTTTAACTAAGTGCAAATAGTTGACATGCATATAAAACCTTAATCAGGTAAGCTTCAAAAATCTATAAAAGAGAGATTTAGAATTTAATAATACTACTTGATATCCTTATTCAGATATAAATGTTTCACTCTGTAGAGTCATATTCAAGTAGGTTGATTATCACAAGTTCTCTTTCAAATTTAAAATTCCTTTCAATTCTGAATACCAAGTCAGACTTATCAGGTCTTAACAGGAAACCAGGCCAACTTTTAACTAGAATCTAAACTTGATTTGTTCACAAGTTTTACTGACACTTTTCCTTTATTTAAGGAAAGTTTTACTGCAAATTTTAAGTGAATTACATCTAGGAAGTAGACAAAGGTTTTTGTCTTTCAGCAATTATTCTGATGTAACCTAAAATTGAGAAATTTTGTTATGCATGATGAGGACATAAAAATAATGTTTTATGTAGACATTTTCTATACTTAAGAGGAAATTAGGTGACATAATTTGACCAAGTGAGGTAATTCGGTTTAACTACTAAAATGCTGGGTGCTGTCTATAGAAAACAGTAGGTACATATGCTGAAAATTAGTAAGGCATTAAAAAATAGAAAAATATAAAAAAGCATACATGAAATTATTTAAGTTAATCAAAGGCAAGAAAACTGAAATAAATGAGCAGATTGCACTAGATAATGAATAGCATAATGAAGAAAGACTTTGAGGTAACTAAAATACTTTCTTTGTATTAATCCTAACAGTGGATTAATGAATTGTGTCCTGCTGCACTTTTTATGCTAAGACTTGTACTTCTATAATTTTACTCCATAAGCATTGTCTTAAGTGTGCATTATTTTTTTGAAAGGCATGGACCTCAGAACTAATTCTACTTAACTCAGTGCATGATAAGGGAGTTAGATTTTCAGGAAAACAGTTAATGGATACTCTATAGGAACACTCAGTTGAAACTAGGTAGGTAACTTTCCTAAGCCTGTGGCCTTTAAGAATCTGGGAATGCAACATTAACGGACAAGATAGTCTAGACATCTTGGCTAATGAAAAAAAACAAACCAAAAACAAACCCAACAACAAAAATACACCTATTGTTGTCCAAGAAAGCTATTTACACTAATGCATGTGGAAAAAAAGTCTGAGGAAATCCAAAGGAGTTCCACAAAAAGAGGATGTGTAAGCAAGCAGATGCAAAACACTGAAGTAATTATTAAATAAGACCATTAAGTGACTGGACTTAAATATTCTTGTTGTATTAGTTCCTATTTGAGTGAAGAAAGATTTCTTCACTTCTCTCAAAAGAGAAAGAGTTTGTGACATGAAAACTCTGGCAGTTTATGCCTCACAGGCGAAAATTCATTCCAGTTACATTAAGAGTAGGTGATTCCCTCCAAGCAAAATTAAGCTCAGGACACTTGTTTTTTTACTATCAGTGAATATAATAAATATATCAACAGCTGTCCTATTGTCTTGACAATGACATTTTGGTAAAAGGTAGCCTTGTCCATCTCAGTGGAAGACTATATGAGCTCAGCAATGCTCAAGAGGGGCTTCCAAAACATAGATATCTTAAGGACAATGCCATTCTACTGTCTTCCCTCAGATAACCTCTAGAGAAAAACAGCTTGAGATATCGGACTTGAGTATCATATTATGTTTCTTATCAGCTGCTTCAGCTGGCTCATCACTCCACATGTGGGTGTTTAGGATTACTTGCTGATCAACCCATGCCTTTTAGAGAGATATTAGGAACATTGGGCTTTAATTGTTGTTGGAGGGCAGGTACTGAAAAGTTAGGTGCTGCTTTGATTAATTTGTAGGTGCTTAACATCATTCACTGGATCTAATTTATGGCAACTTAACACTTATCACACCTGAATCCTCCTGTGGGTTTATCTGTTATCCTATAGGATGTGCAAAGTAGCCACAAGCAAGTAAAAATGGGACCCAAAAAGCATCATAAAGTACAATATTGTGACACTCTGTTCCCACAAAACCTCTGTCAAAACATTGACAGAAGTAGCATGTGAAATAAGAGAAAAGAGTGAAAAAGGTTTCATTAGCAACATGCCCTACTAGCAACAGCCCTTAACTTGTCTTCATATAAAGACCCTCTGTAATGAGAACATAAGAAAAGAAAATAAATTGTTACTATAACTTATTACTGACTATTTGTTTAGGGGAATTATTCATTTTATCAGAAACAGAGTAACCAATATTTAATAACTGCATTCTTTGCAAAGAGAGACTGATAGCGCCAGATCTTCCAATTTAAATGTTCAACAGGGACCTGGGCGCGTAACTGGCAACATTATTCTCTTAGTATATAAAATATATTAAAGAAAAATAGGTGCCTGGTGTTTCAAATACTGTGTAGTTAAATTAAAAACACTATCAGCTGCAACTAATAACTAGTCCCACAAGAAAGCCTCAACATAAATCCAAACACTACCACACGAGCTCTGTACCTCAGTACAATTCCTTAAATCCTCTTCTTGCAAATCCCACCTAAATAGGCTAGTCCTGCAGCACTGTGCCTCTAGAAGGAAAGGGGATAAGGACCAAAACAGGGAGAATTTTCTGCAATGGCAGGTTTCCCTCTGTTTTCCATCTTAAATTTAGAGAACTTGAGGTTTCTAACTGCTCTATGAACTGAAATTTGACCAAGACAGCAAAACAAGAAAGGAATTTCAGACAGAAAAATATCCTTTCCTTTATCCATTTAAAGAATGAGGTATAATTTTCATCTAAAAAATGAAGCTATTCTTGCAATCAAGTGGACAAATACTTATGGTGTTTTGGTTCAAAACTATATTTAAGAGACTGCCTGCCTGCTCCCTGTTAGTTTTGCATTCACTGTTTTTTAGTTATAACTTCAACTAAAACTTGGTGCTCTAATGTGACACAGGTATGGATGATTGTAGCATCTACATGGATTACAGAAAAAATGTGTCCATTCTATGGATTTTGTTCATTTTTTTTGCCACATCCCACTCTCCTCTCTCTGAAAAGAAGAAATTTTCCTATGCCTGAGGTATTCTTCTTTCAATATAAGGTACTTCAAAACACTGCTTTTTGAAGAAGTCCTATTGCCTGGAACATCATAAGTGTATAAACCTGTGACATACATCTAAATATCTACTTTGGAATAGATTTGCAGGTATATGAAACACCCAGCAGCAAATGATAATTAGAAGATAAAGAATGTCTCAATCTCAGCATCGCTGATCGTGATAATGTCTGAAATGCCGATATAGTTAATGCAGGAATATATTAAAAAATATGTGGGTTTGTGTGGACAGGTAAAATAAACACATTATATTATATTGTGTCCTGTGTGTTAAATTCTCACATACACTCTGTAGCTATGTACATTTTTGTATGCATATATAATAAATTATGGTAAGAAAAGGAAAGAAAATAAATGGATAGCTTTAATTTTGAGGAGGCCTGTGGAATTTCTGTATATTTTTCCCTCCTCAAAACCAGCTCACAAAAATTTGTAAATCATCTTTTTGTCATTGGAAAGAATTTCAGATTGCATCCCTCCAGCTATTATGTGGTTGAACTTTAGGAAAAAAAAAATCTTTGAATATTAATAATTATTTTTAAAGTCAACAGCTACCTCAAATTATTTAAAAACTTCATTACATTCTGAGTTATTTTTCTTCACCCTTTTTCTGTGAAAATATATTTGCTTTTCTATCCTGAAATATATAGTGTTGTTCATAGTCATTTAAATAATATTATCCATATTGAAGAAAAGATGCATCTTTGTATTGAATTATTCCATGTTGAGGTATTGAGTAAATATTTACTTTCAAGGTAAAGCCAAAACAACTATTACCAACAAAGCTGCTAAGGTAGCAATTAGTGGGTGGAGAAAGGTGAGACAAATATGATGAGTTAAATCTCAGTAAATTAAGTATTACAACACTTCAAAACACTATTTTCCTGCTACAATGTATGATGTGATTTGGTATTTTAATTATAGTCAAATATTTTATACACTACAGAAACTATCAGAATACTTTGTGTAGGCATACCCTCTCAAAAAATGTCTATAAGCATGTAACATAATGTTCTGTGTCACAGAAAATGTAGAACTTTAACCAACATGATTTCAGTGAAGCCAAAGTCAAAATAACTTACAATGGAGGAATTAGGTTTGACTTTTACTATAATTTCAAACAATAATCCATTTCCTCTGCTAACTTACTTTCCATTCATTAATTACATTACAGATTAAAACAATCAGTAGGGAAAAAAATCCCATACAGTGTAAATTTTACTTTGTTTCCATTTCTTAGTTCAGCCTATAACTTTAGATATAATTAGTTATATTAAAGCTCTGAAGAATAAGGCTGCTATTAACAGTGATTTAGCAAATGCTTTCGAATTTTAGTCCTACACTACATAATTATACTTACATGAAATATAATTAATGAGGAAAACGTCTCAGATGTGTGGGCTAGGAAGGCAAATATAACTATCCTTTATTGTGCCTTCAAGGTTAGAATTATTATAGCACTTATAATTTTATTATAATTACCCATAATGAGACTCCACATGCATGATACAGTCTACATGTTTTTGACATTAGAAGTTTTCAAAATGCCTCATTAAGTATTTTACTCTATATTTATGTGGTTTTCCCTCACCTCCCATTTTTGGTGGCCATCTATTCCATGTAAAAGCATACAAACTTATTTAAAAAATACTACCATTAAAGATCATAAAATGATTACAATGAATAGATACTAAGATGTCACAGCTGTATAACCTTTTATGTGCTCCCGTGCTGAATTGTTTTATGACCTATCATAAACCTATTAAACTACTGGTAATAAAGGATTGTAATTAGTGATAAAACCTTGTTGCTTAGTGAGCCAAGACAGTCATCCTTACTTTGGATTTTATTGAAAGTAATCAAGATGAAACCTTCAGCAATGTCAAATAACACCTTCAGAGAAGAAGGTTGCACTTTTGGTAGAGATTGCCAATATTTAAGATTTTATGTAGTTGATCTGTGCTGTATTTTGCAGACTGAGCTTGCTTAACTCTGTTCCCCTCAATCCTTTTCCCCCATGAACTTGCACTGAAGAATGAAAAATATAGGATATATGAAGTCAAATAAGCTTGGAACACAGTTTGACTTCAGTGGGTTTCCATTTTCCTATTGTATTATGCATGTAGAATGTTGTCCACAACTTGTTTCTTGGCAGGATTCAACAAGGGCTATAGCAAAGCAGAAATCCTTAGAAGTGAGCTCTGACTGAAATGGAGAATCTAGTTAAGGAAAAAAAGCATGCAATGCGCTGAACAAAATGTGTGACCTTTTCAGTTATCAAATCAAATTAACTTTTTTCCTAGTCATACTGGGCTGAATGCAAACATAGCTTTGAGAGGCACAAAAGCCACCGCTTTAATCTGCACAGTATCATCAAGTCCCTCTTAACATTTGTGTGTTGGCCTTCTAGAATAAATTAATTTTGCCAGCTTGCTCAGATGGTTGGTTCTTGATGAATCCTGGTGAAAGCTGACATTTTCACTTTCCTTAATGTAAATTTTCTGTAGCTTAACCTCAAAATTCTGGGTGGGGTAATCTTCTCAGGATCTAAAGGAATGCCTATTACCATTTTGGCACGGAAACACTATATGGATGCGACTGGGTGCAGAGAAAATATAATGCCAGAGATTAAATTCAGAAATCTGTATTCCTGTCTCCACAGCATAGCTACAGTATCTGGCACATTTTGAAAACTGAAAAGCAGGGGGGAGGGGAAGAAGTCAAACAATATTCACTTTGTCTTTATAGCACTATATGTCACTCTGCAGTAAACTGGAAAGACAGAGCTCTAAGCACTGAACAATTAACCCTCCACTAATTCCCCTTCTATCCTACAAAATAAAGAATACATCAAAGGCAGAGGAACAGGTATCTTCTCTCCCATTCTTCTCAACATGGATTTATTTGTCCTAACTGGACTTTTAAACCTATTGTGCCTGGCTTTTCACAGCACTGAATTGAGCAATAGGGAAACTATAGTAACCAATAATCTGTTTCACTTCAATGGAAACTATGTATCTTGGTGGATAACAAAGCCTGGGATAAACATTGAAAACCTCTGACAGGGTTTGGAGGGGGAGAGCATGGTGTCTTGACTGTCCCGTCACGTTTTAGCCAGCCTTCACCTATAGGCAACAATTATCAGGGCATTCCTCATTTGTTCTTTACTAAGCAAATTCTTCAAAGGTGCTTAGTGGATACCTCACCTCCATTAAAATTCACAGTATTCTGCGCAATTAATTCAGCCATATGCAGAGGTGTGCGTATGCTAATCGCTTTTAGTCACATATACATTAAGATTATATGCACCGGGCTCCTTTTGAAGGGATACCTCTTCAAGGAAAGCTGATAAAACTTTGTATAGTAATATTTGTAGTCGAGTCAACACAATACACCTCTCCTTAATTCCCATGAAGATTTTAAATCTCCCATTTCAAAGGCAGCAGGGGAAAAGTGTATTTGGTATTCCCCACGCAATTATAAATTGGAATTAAAACAAGCCCAATATCCACTTAGATGTCAATACAACCAAATAATTTTACATTACCTAAGATCTACACAAAATCAAGTACACCAAAAGCTGATCACTTGCGCAAGTAAATCAAAAAGGCTGTTCCTCTATTTTATTTTTTATCTTAAATGTATCCAGAGTTTTATGGCTACACACAAAAGCACTAGCAGTTGGTCATGCTATAAGCTACTAGAAGAAAGTTAAGCTTCCACGTTGGCTAGCTGAGATATCAGCTCTAAGCTGACAAGTAATTAAACCAGCATATCTATAACAACTGTCATCTCTTATTTCTGTGCAACTTGGATGTAAACCAAAGGCACGAAAGCCAAAAAAAGACTTCACATTACTGGGCAACTGCTGAGCATCTCCTGCTGAACAGTTTAGCAGACCTGGGCATTTAGAGGATTGTAGCAGAGATCAAAAGGGTCAGAGATCCCTTTACCAATTAACAGCAGGGAGAAGAACATCAAATAAGGTGTAAATTTTAGCTCTGCAGTTTTGAGTAAGCCAAGCATGAAATGCATTCTAATACTCTTGAGTAGCTGCAGCTTTGAGCCATCAGTGATGTCACTGGTGCACTAAAGGAAGCTTAATCGCACTTAGAGTGGCATGTAGCAATCCCGCTCAGCTAGGTGCTAAAGCCTGCTGCTTCTTGTCTCTTTTGATAACACATGGGAATTGCTAGCCCCGACGTGGCTGGCGAGAACAGAAAACACTCCATAAAAAGCAGGCTTTCTTTGGGGTCTTACGCTTTTATTGCTCCTGATCTTAAAGAGATAGTGACACAGTGTTTATTTTCTCCCCTTAATTGTTTCAAATAAAGAAGGAAATAATTAATAAGGCCCAGTGCAAGTAATCAGCCTTTGGGGGCTTGAAGCCCTGCTTAATCCAACTTTATGCAAATCACCATGGGGGGAAAGCTGTTCCTATAGACATTGCTCTTTCTTCTCTTTCTTCTCTCTCCACCACCAGCCACCCCCCCATCCCTCCCACCCCTCTTTTAAGTATGACAAAAGAATGCCATTGAGCCGCCCTATGCATCCCCTTGACCGGTATATACTGCCCAGAATATGCAATCTGGCATGATAGTGCTGGGAAATGTGGATCTGGCCAAGAGCTGGTAGAACCAGAGGGAGATGCTTCTTTTCTGCAGAGGTGCCGAAGGCAGAGGCTGGGGACCAGCTGTGGAGGTCTCCTGTTTCCTCTACCTGGAGAGTCTCTTACTCCAGCTGCCACAGAAGTTGTGCAGCAATGGCACCTGTGAAGGTGGAAGAGGCAACAGCAACAACAGCAATAGTAGCAGCGACAAAAGAGATGAAATGGGCCAACTGCTCTGGCAGTTAGCTCTTTAAGGCTGAGCTAAAGGTCAGAATCAGATAAGTTTAATCTATAAAGTGCCTTTGTGTGCAGATACTTATTGTTGCCCAAGTGCATGAAACAGTATAAACAGAAAAAGAGATTATTTTTTTTTACTGTTTGTGAATTAAAATTATATCAATAATAATTCGAAGCACAATCCTTAAAGAAATAAATGTGAGTATTATGTTATTCTTTTGTTTATTTCAGCTAACAAAAGATTACCACGGGGACAATTACAAATTCATGATATGGGTACATTCATGGAATACATTAGTGGTCCTGCTTCAGTGAGAAAATACAGTTGTGATGCTTAAAATATGTTAAGAAAAATTCCCACAAATTAGATATGCATTTCATTTTACAGATCTCAACTATAATAAGTTCAAATCAGGAATGCTCCATCCCTAATGAAGTTCAATTAAATGTCTCATACTAACTTAAGTATTCTGCCCAGAAACTCATCCCAGAGCATTAAATACTTCATTTTACACACCAAGTATTCATAATTGCATATACCTAATTAATTTAGGAAAAGTCAGTGAAATTCCCTTCCTGCTTTGGTTTCAAGAGTGCAAGTACTTGTTTTCTAAACATTATGAATACAACTAGATCTGAAAGACATCATATCCACAACAAAGAGAAGCTAGTGACCAGCTCAAATACATTGTCTTTTGAACAACAAGTCAGCACAGACAGAAGTAAATGACAGTTAATTACAAATTACATTCTGGTTGGGGCTGTGAAGGCCTCCTGGCTTGAATAATAATCAGGCCCTCGGGCACTCACCTGCCTGCAAACGAACATACAGAGGCACAGTCTGGGGTGCTATACAAGTTTCAAAACAAGCTGCTAAACACAAAAGCTTATTGGATTACAGAGATTTAGGCAAAAGCATTCAGATCTCTGGCAGCAACTCTAGTACTAGGTTGAAGGAATTTCTAAAGGATGAATTACCATTTACTGTAAATTTCTGAATACACCTAATTTTTGGGAAAGGAAATAATTTCTTTTATTTTCTAACATTAGAAAAGTTATCTTATTGCAAGGGCCCTTTAGGAATTGTGATAGGAGAAAGTGTTTGTTACAAATTGAAGATCTAATTTCTTTCCAAATGAGAGAAATTCACATATTGTTTGCATTGTTTCTTCTCCATTCTTGGCATTCAACCAGTACCATACATGTTCTAAATGTAACCTACATAAATGTAAAAGAATTAGAAAAAAAAAAAGTATTACTCATGGTGGAAGAAATACTTTTATGTAGCGTCTTTGACCATTGAAATTTGGGTAATTTACTGATATATGTTGCATTTTTTTAACGTTTGATTTTGATCCCATATATTTGTAAAAATATGATAACGTCTACATTAATTAATGTCAGTATTAGTGCACTGTAAAACCTTGGCTTTTGTAATTCACTAAAGCAATTTCTATTCATTTAGTTGAGCTAAGTGCTTATTGTTAAAGACAAAAGGCTCAACAGTTTGACATTGAGCTCATTATGTATGTTTAAAACATTCTGCAATTCAAGGCCACACCACGTGAAATAAAAAAGAAGCCGGTGGGTTCAGGGATTAAAATTCAGACCACACAGTTCTCTTCAATAACTTTCCATTTAAATCTGATTAAAACTTCAAAACAAAGCTATTTATATGTATCGGAATACGTGGGTGTGTAAGTATGGGAGAGTATGTACCTTTTGTGTTCTTGATATGCGTGCACAAGCTTTCATTTGTTTTGTTTTTCTTTAAATCAGCTGCCTTACAGCTTCTGTAGAAAGATTTTCCTGTTAGTAGGTGAATGTGATCATGTGTTTTTGAAAGAATTTATGGGTTTAAAAGACAAATAATTTAGTAAGGTTTTGTGCTCTCTATGATTATGTGCAAAGACGATATATACAGACAACACACTATGTTTATGTTCTGTGTGTGCACGTAGATGCACTTATACTGGAATGAAAAGATAAATAAAATGGAAAGCACAGAAATCACGCTATATATTTCAGGTTTAAGAGCACAGATTGCAAAAAGGTTTGAATACCAAAAAATATTCTTGCAGTTAGATATATACCTGCATGTGCTTCACTCCAACTCTCTTCTATACCAAGTAACCAGACAGTGACTACAATTTTCTTCTCCAAACACAATTTCTCAAATGGAACTTTTGACTTCAGTATCGGAATACAAGAAACAGTTAGGCTGAATTGTCACCACGCCATTGTGAATGGAATAGCACAGTTGTGTGCCATGAAAGCCTTATAATATTCATTATGGGATGGAAGTGATGCTTGTGTGGTATCAAAAATCCAGCCAGGCTCTTTCACATTTGCCTGCTAAACATACTTGCCCATTTGTGGATCATCCATATCTCTTACACAACTTTAACAAAGAGTGAGCTCAAGTCTTAATCCCACTTTTAGGCTTGCGGGTATAGGGTGGGAAAGGCATTATGGAGCAAAACTTGTGTCAGGGAGGGTTGTGTAGATAACTATGAACTGACATGAAATTCTTGGGAGACAGTAATTTTCCAGAAAAATCGATGCTGTGCTCAGCAGTCCTCTTCTGCTGCTGAGATTTCAAGACTCCTGTCCAAGCAGTACTTACTGTCTCTACCTCAGGTCACCCCCTTTAAGTTTCACACAATCAGCTGTCATGGGGGAAAGGCTACAGCATCAGACACTACACACAGAAGAGTTTGTGACTAACTCAGAGTCAAGCAGCATTAGGGTCCCCGGTGAATTTTTTATTTGCACTGAACAGCTTTTGCAAAGCTCCCCTCCAAATATTTCCAAAGCCCTGCCACTTTCCAGTGCTTTATTCTTCTCCAGTGCTACTACAAAGATATCTGTTTCTTTTCTCACAGAGAGAATAATTGAGAAACAATGCTAGCAATTCAAACTCCCTGATAAATCGAGAGGAAGAATGAGTCCAGAAAAGCATTCATCATATGCCTTAAAGTATTTTATTTTCAGGATCAGAAGAAATCAAGTGATGCAAAACATTTGATACACATCTGTCCATTTTCAAAGTAATTTTCAAAGGAATTTGTCTCCTATGGCCCAATGCTACCACATACAATTAAAAATAGTCTTCTCCTTCTTTGATTTAAGGAATGTTTGTGCGAGCTACAGTTTTAAAACCAGAGGGAAAAATAGCTTCACTCACCCAGAGTAAAGAAAAGGGGCTACCTTATCAGCAACAGAGTGATTTTGACTGTACTGACAATGACATGAGTAATCCATCATGTCATCGGCCCAGTGACGGATGTACCCTGCACCTCATCTCTGTATGTGTGCAGAGAGGACTATGTAGCGAGCCAGGAGGCAAGTAACACTTAACCCCTGCAAGCTTCATGTCCCTGCTGTGCTTCAGACAACCTCTGTCATGTATGAAAAGCCTAAAGAATGACAGTAAATCTATACAGACCAGCACAATCTACCATCATGACAACTACACACCACCATAGCCTCATAACACTATTAAACTGTATCATCACAGACATGTAAGACAAGGCCAGCATTATGTGCTTTGTTGAGCCACTTAAAAGGTCTTTGGAAATGCACCGAATATACCTTTTGTCTTTGTTCAGTCAACAAAAGGATATAGTTCATAAATACAAATTCCATATAAAAGGATGATTAATTATTTTGCCCCAGAAATAGCACTTTATTGCAGAAATGGACTTAAATAGTAGACAACATTCCAAGGGAGTAATAAAAGTTAAATCTTCTTAAAAACATTTTTTAACAGAAAATCATAGTTGTTTTCTAGTCAAAGGTATGACCTACGTCCTCCAAATTTTTAATTTGTGTGATCACTTCTGAAAAAATGTGGACCTTTGAAACTTTGACATCCACTATTTGTTCAACTCGGAAGTGTAAACAACATTTATACATTCCAGCAGCACAAGTGCTGTTCTATAGACTCTTCATGGTTAAGGCATAACACTGAAATGTCCCAGGATGGTAACCTTATAGATTAATACAAATACGCCAACTGATACTTCTCTGTATATATGTATATGTATATATGTTCCGGAAGTGTCATGTGCCATGACTATACCAACAAAAATTTTCACTCAGACCAGGAAAGAGAATACTGGATAGCTCCTTTAAAAATAGATTCAATGGCTACATTTCCTGAATCTTAAAAAATGTGCTTTTATAATCTCCCCTTTTCTCTTTCTGTTACAACAAGCTTCTCCTGGGCTAAAAAAAGGGAAAATAGCTGGTTGAATAGTAACATGGTTAGTTCATGTATATGCAAAAAAAGATCTTTTCACACCTTGATGAAATTAACATAAATTTAAATACTAATGAATTGGAAGAGACCACTGAAGAATACCAAGGACCACATTCAAACTGAGTTATATCCCTATAAAACAGATCTATTTTCTAGGGACATGTGACATGAGTGTTATGTGCCTTTATTGCACAATCTGCATAATTCACAGTCCAAAACAATTTGCAGCTGGATAAAGGAAATTGACTCTTTACTAGTGGAACATCACATCTAAAGGATATTATTTTCCTTCTTGGCTGAAATTACCATGTACTGTTGGAAGCCAAAAATCCATAGTCAGAAAATACAAGGAAATGTGTGCTTGGAGCTATTCAGCATTTTGTCACTGGGGAAAGCACATTACAAATATATACAAGGCAGAGGGGGACTGAAATGTAAGAAGAAGAACCATTGCATCCCTCATTAATTCCAAGAAGTTGCCAGGAGAAGGACAACAGACGTCAGGAGTGGTTTGTCTTCTCTGTTCCCTTCTGGCCCCATACAATGTATGCATGAAGCAGCACAACAGGAGCCAGTACAAAACAAATATGCAGAATCAGTGTGCATATCTAAACAATTGCTATGCCCAGTACTGTGGAATTTCCACACTGCTAGTGCCTTCCAACTCATCTGCTTATTGTGTGCATCGTTTACTCTGGTTTGGTTCTGTTGAGGTCAGTGACAACCTTCAAAGCCCAAGTTTGTCTATATTTGCCCTTCTTTCCTGAATAGATCAAATCACAATTTTTTTGTTGTTTGATGACTTTCTTCTTCACACAACCGCTCCTTTATCTTCTTATTTTACTAAGTCTTGAGAACAGTAGAGACCTAATGGCAGTATGCTCCACATCCAACAAAACTAGTTGACAGAATTCAGTAGGCATAAAGTTAATGCTATGCTTACCTTTGGCTGAGGCGTCAAAAGCTCTTGACTTTTATGCCTGTAGAAGCAGCAGCTGGTTCAGCACTGCCTTTCTTCCCCAATATTTTCTTCTGGTTCTACCGCAGTGTATTATACACACAATCTGAAATTAATAAGTCTAAGAGCTAAATAAGATCAGAAATAAAAAGAAATTCTTCTACATTGTTCCAAACAACATGACAGTATATTAAATCACTGTTTATAAAAACACAAGAGTCTTGAGCAAAGTTATAAAATTCCATTCCAGTGGGGAATGTCCTTGATAGGAAAAGACTGTCCTTTTAAAAACATGTTTATTGAGATTTTTCTTAACTTTTTAAATGTCTTTGCACATTACTTTCTTCTAGTGACAATCAAGATAGATAAAATCTAAGTAACACCATTTAAAAAACTATAGAATGTTCCATTTCTACATATATTCATTACGTAGGAAAACACATTTGAAATACAGCTCTAAGTTTGTTGTACATTGGTCTGATGGCCAAAAATGACATATGTGTTTTCTTTATCCCCAGTAAAAGCATGTGAATGTACTAAACTTTAAAAAAATATTTTCCTGTCTTCTTGTGCAGGTCACTATAAGTAACCATGTCATCCTCAGAAGAAAACATGCTAAATGTATTTTCTTTGCTATTATGGTATTGCCATCCACAACTGGGAACAACAGGTCTACTAAGAGTATATATTGTTCCAACAAGTGAATTTGTGTGAAATAAGTATGGCTTGTTGTACCAAGGAATTCATTCTCCATAAATTACAAATTAATACTTAATTCAGTTCTTTTTGCACAGCAGTCAATTCTTTGTTCCTTGTGTCAGGGTGCAGCACAGGCCAGGGAGTCAGGGGCAGCCAGGGAAGGCATCTCAATGAGGACAAGGATGGTACAGCCAATAAATCTTTCTGAAGAGGGTAATTTTAGTAAACAGAGCTGATCTGCCTAGACAAACCTTTATTAACGCCAAGCAAAACATTTAACTTTACTTTCTTAACAAGTTGAGGTGTCTGTGGTCAGAAACATTCCCACAGGAACACATCATGATTTATTTAAAACAAACAAGCTAACAAAAAATTCTGTTTTCTTAAAACAGAATATCCAACTTTGTACCAACTCATTGTGGATTACAGCCTTTTGAAATTTATATTTTAAAATTCTCAAAAGTATATACACTAAAGCCCATATGCTTGAAAACAAGGTCCTGAAGATAGGTTCTGACATGCCAATTTTTGAATTTCTCAGCATCAGAATGGTTTACCAAGTGTATTCGGTCATTTCTATTGATTTCAATGGAAAACCTCAGGATTGCAAGACTATGAAAATCAGCCTACAACTTTCTCAGACTGAAGGAGAATTCAGCTTCCATAGGTAAATCCTAGGTCACGACAAACTTGATAGGTAGGCAGTTTGAGACGCAATTTCAATCACATCTCAATTTGAGATGAGATCTGGCAATCTCCTAAATTCTACTCCCAGTCAGAAAAAATATACAGAAGCTTCAAGATTCCTCTAAAGCACATAATAAATGTGAAAACCTATATACAAGTCAAAAAGAAGGAATCATTTCTGGCATTTTTACAGCTAAGCTATTATTTTTTTAAAGAATTGCCCTTATTTGGGTGCTCTTGGGATTCCTGTTAGACTTGGTTGGCATGGATAGTGGGTAAAAGACAGAATTTAAACCTCATAATAGCTGCAATTAAGGAAACTACTAATATTTATTGATTTCAGTAATTTCCATAAATAATATAGAAAAAAAATATATCCTTAACAGGGAATTTACCAGTGTGTCAATTTAAAGATTTGACAAGGGAAATTTTGTGGTCTCAGAAGCCATTTCTGGGGGCAGCACAGCCACCACAGCAGTTCTGCAGGCATCAGCTGAAGAGTCCAATATAAAAAAGACATTTCAGACCAGGCGAAGTGCAACAACTATAATCAGACATTGTGTTCTAGTTTCAGCTAAGTGGAGTCAAGAAGTCTCTGTCCTCAGCCTGTCTCTGGCTGCTTTCCATTCTTCCTCTCTTTAGGGGTAATGTCCTCGCAGATTTGCAGGCATAAGACCACTTACAGTTACTCTCTAACTTTTTATCTGGATGATAATATTTAGTCTTCCCAATTACACCTTAAATATTTCATGTTTAGCTGTCCAGTGTCATTACATGGATTGACAGAACAATTTATTAGAAAACACAGGAAAAAAGAAAACAACTGTAAAATTCCAATCAGACTTAGCTAAAAATGAAGTGTGGGATTTGGAGGTGAAAGAAATTGCACCTTTGCCTGTCCATAAAGGGGTCAGGCTCTGAAACTGCATTATCAGATGTATTATCACTATTCATTTACTGTACTCAGTGCTATGGACAACTGAAAATCTCCTACTTTTTTTTTTATCTGTTAAAGGCAGGATAGATATAACCTTTCTACACATTCTCAAACTCAAAATCTGAGTTCTTTCGGGTTTAATATACTGTAAAGAAACAGCAGAATGTTTGACTGAGAAACTAAGATACTCTGACTTAGGCTGGCTGACATATTTTTCTCTCGTGTAGCAAGTGGATTTACTTTTTGCCCCATACAAGGGAATGCAGATGAAGAGAAGAGTTTAGCTCAACTGCATAACCATAAGAAAAGTTTTGGGGATTAATCTGCAGTTTTGGTTTAGTTTTTAACACTTGGTTGCAAAGGAATGTCTTTCAATTATTTATGGATAATTCTAAATAGGATTATGAAAAGTTTTTCTTGCAGTTTTTGATACGGAACTACACTTACTGGAAGAAAAGGAATAGAAATTCTAGATGGCCTTCGATGCAGGTATGTAAAAAGCCATACTTGACTCAACACCTCTTCTGCAAGATGACACATGCACTGTAGTACAAAGATTCAAACTTCAGAATGCCAAGAAGTCCTGTAAGTACTTGCAATCTAGAGGAAAAAAAAACTAGAGGCAACTTGATCACAGACCTTTATGTACTAGTTCAAAGGACTGAAGTGTGATCCTAACTGTTCATTTTGGAAAAGCATTGCATTACTTTTCTTGTCAAGGAAACAAAAAAAATGAAGTATTCAATGCCTCAGAACAAGAAAACCAGAGCTGTTGAGAGAATATGTTGACAAAATGTTTTCTAGACTAGAAATAGAACATTTCAAATGTGCATCATTCCCTTTATAACATATGGTGAGTGAGAGCAGAGGCGGCTAGAAGAGACTGATGTGCATATGCACACTCTTGAGTTGCTCTAGAATAGAGTGACTCAATGCAACACATATTGATTCAAGAAATTAGCAGTTAAAAGACAGTCTCACATTAGAGAGATCGGAAGTTGTCACTGTATCAGATCTGTATTCACTATCTTTAACATTCCAAACAACTATTTCTGCTGGTAGTCATGACATCTTAAGACCAATATATATAGATATTCTACATTTAATACAACCAGGTTGTATGAAAGAGCTATGAAAGAAATATTGAGCAATATGATTTAAAAAAAAAAATTTCAGAGCAATGTATTTGAGGAAGTAATGTGTGTTCTAGAGACAAGTTGGTAGGAAAACCTTCAGAAATGTTTTCATTTCCAGTGATAAAATAAAGCCATCTACTTTTATGCAATTGTTACAGACTCTGCAAAATTTCTCTTACAGTCTCTTCACTACATTAATTTTTAATTCTTGTGGCGAGAGTTTGTAAGGTTGTTTCCTTCCCTCTTCTATCCTTCAGACAGGAGAAAAGGGAGAATTAGATCAGTCAGTTGTCTCTTGGAGAAGACTCCTACAAATGCATCAGGCATTGAATTGACTAAATGTTAAAAACCTGTGTGTGTGACCAACCCCTCGTGGATCAGAGATCATACATTCAGGTGACGTAAAGAGTGAATCTGCATCATAAACCCGAAGTTTTTTGAATGTTTTCTGTAATACCTATCAATTTTTATAGTACCAACATGATAGATCTATTATTTTATACCGTACATGACGCAGAAGCCAACTGAATGACCAGAAAGCTGGAGAATGAGGAAGAGTTACTAGAAAAAATTAGTCTATTACTTATTATCACTGTGTCTTCCTCAAAACACCTCTTAAATACCCAGACCATAACACCTGTGAAAGGAGGAGTGTGTCTGAGCACGTCATAGGCTATCTATTTGCAGAAAACACTGGATAGCAATTACAAGTTCACTTTACTGAGTAATTATTTTCTTTTTTTTTTCTCCCTCCCACTCACTGACTGTAATTTGCCACTGTAATTTATTTCTTAACAGTTAGAGTTTAATAAAAGAGAGGGTTCATCATTTGTTTCTAGTACAGTTATCCCCTACATAATAAAAGAAAATCTGGTGCTCCTTTCAAAATCATAAGGATTCCACTGGTCAGTGACTAATGTAACACTTACTATACTTACTTTTTTTTTGTCTCAGTGCCTATTTTCACATTAAGGTGAAGCATACAATTGTTTAAATGGGGAAGCTGATTTATCATTCAAAAAGTAATTCTTCATGGGGGCACAGTAGGTGATAAAAATCAATGACACGTATAGTAAATTGCCTGGGAGGGTACAAAACAGATTCAAGATAAAGGAGAGAGAGAGAGACAGAGAGAGACACAGAGAGAGAGAAAGATTAAGTCAAGACAGCATCTAATGCTTTTGCCAAACACTTCAGCCTCACCCTATTTGACGTTGATCTAATAGTCGACCATTTAATTTCCAGGTCGCAGTGCCAATCTTTTGTCACCTCTGTTGCCCCATATCAAACTTTCAGGAAACAAAACCCCTGAAAGCAGACAATCAATAATGAGATCAGCAGATTTTATCTTAAGAGAAACAGGACTTGCCTGCTTTGTTTGTGGAAGGTTGTTTCTTTGAATGCTTCAGCCAGAGCTGCTTGTCAGTAAGTGACTGTGATGTGCACAGCATGATTGAACGAGACTAGATAAAGTCACCAGAAAATGTGGCAGTGGAAAGCAAAACACATAAACTAAGGGGTGAAAATGTACCACACCATGTGTGGCCACACAGTTCTTATCATATGTACTCTCCTAGCATGTCATCCCATATTATTATTGGTGCATTTTGGATGTCTTGTAGCTGGTCATATGCTAAACACATTTTTACCTTAGGATCTGAAGGTACTACGGAATTCCTAGGTTTCAAGATATGAAGAACTATGCATTTCCCCATAGTAGTGACTTTTTGTTGCTTTAAGCTACTATATTGTTTAATAGGTATATTGTGGACTAAGAAGCTTATTGGATAGGTGGCTTGTTGTTTCTAAACTTATTTCTGAACAAAACAGCAGAGAGCCAGGGAATGCGCTAGAAGATACATTTAAAATTTTTTAATAAGATTTTATATATAGAGGCCCAATCTAGGCAATTTGCTCCATGGATTTGTGATGTTGATATTTCAGTATAAAAAAAATATGTAGTGTCAGTCACACCATATTTTGTACTTAGGGTCCACCCTCACTGAAATTAGCTAACATCACTTCCACTCCACCTTCCTCTCAGCAAACTAGTATTTGAAAATAAAAATAAGAATACATTAGTTTTAAAATGAAAAGTAATTTCCTGACAAGCTTAACTGCAATGAACATTAACTTCATTGTAGAAAAATAATGACTCTGTATATTACTTCTATCTTTTCTCTTTACCTTAAAGCTCTGCCAGCCTGGTCACATTTCCTTTCATAAGGCAGAGTAGGATAAATATTCACTTTGCATCACCTATTTTTATTTCAATTATAGCCAGTATGAAAACCATCATTAGTTAATATTAGGTTAATTTTAAAAAAAATATTCAGATGAATATGGAGTCCTTTAAAAAGAGAGAAGCCAAGCTCTTTTTTTTACCACAATGAGGTGCTATTCAGTTGTTTCACTTAATTTGTTTTTGTGCAATGTCAATAGAGATTTGAATGAGAATGGTGAAATATTCAGCTTATGTTCCGTGCTTGTTTTTTATGCTGCTACTAATAAAGTAATATGGCAGAAATAACATCCTTGCTTTATTTGGCATAAACACGGGATATTTTTAATTTTTTTTTTTAGTTATTGAATTTGCTCAAGAAACTCAGTTGAATGCAGTCTGCAGATTTGGGGAGAGCAAAACTGCTATTGCCAAAGCTTAAAAAAAGTATCATCATGTAGCATCATTAATACCTTCAAAACCTGTGTTAAAATGCAGGGCAGTTTAACTAAAAAATGTCCTCTTTTTCATTCAAAAAGACATAATTATCAAATTTAAGGGGCAGAGAGAAGAATTATACTGGTTAAAAAGAAATGAATGTATCTAACAAACAGTTACTCTGTGGATCCCTTCATTTAATTTTTATGCTTCTAATTTCTGCTTCTCTTACTTATGATTTTCACTTCCAAGAAACTGAGCAGTTTGTTCCAGATCTTGAAAAATGTCTATTTCTAAGGAGAATGTTGTTACTCTGAGCTGAATGATGATTTAAAGAGGAATTTGTGCCCAGGGCATTGACCTTGGTGGCCTTTTCGTACATTACAATTCCAAAGGAAATCACAAAAGAAGATAGGCTTACTGTAGTTAATGAGATTCCTTACCAAAAACACTAATCTGGGTTAAAACTAAAAGAATGCTGATAAGGATATTACATCTCATACTGAGAACAAGAAAGGTGCACTGCTAAGATCAATTGTGGATGTTAGGAGGTAGTCTTCAATAGTGGTGTTTTTTTAAAATATCTATCAAAATGGATGTTTGAGAAAAAGCCTTTTAAATGAGGAGCCGCTAAAATAGAATAAAACATAACATTTCTACTATTTTTTTTATATTGTACCAGGTACAAATCAACCAATATTAGCAGAAGTTTAACATCACTTTAAAAGAAAGAGATTGACCTACTGAGAAAGTACATGAGTAAATGTGTAGCAATACACTGATTATTACTGTTTCCCCTCAGGCAAATACCTCTCTCTTAAGCATGTGCTTCACTGGAACATTTTGTTTTATTACCTTGTGAGATAAGTGGGGAAAAAAGCCTTTAGTACCTGGGGAATTAAAAAATTCAGACTTGTCATATCAGTGTCTGTTCTCAATTTCATGCAGGGCGCATAATTATAACCGTGTTTAAATTGAGCCCAGAAGAAAGATGGGTTCAAGTGCAAATTAATTTCAGATTATCACAACAAAGGCAATCAAATCTCAACAAGCTTGCCAGCAAAATACTTTGCAAAGGTCCCCAGGTCCCTTCCCACCCCCAACTTACAACAAAGACCTTTCAGCTCAAATTAAGCTAATGATCTAATACAACATTTCTGCCTACCTTTTTGGGTTTTATTATTTACTCAGATGTGTGTATTAAGCCAGTGAAAAATGGAGGGAAAAGAGGAAGAAAAGGTGGCACAGAAAGGTCAGTATTTAGTATCAGTAAAGTGACAAAATAAACAGTCAACAACCCTGACAAGGTCTGCATGTCGTCAAATTGCCTTATTCTGTGGAAACTATCAGAATGAATTGACAGTGCTGAAAGAACTTGAAATTTATCTGAACCCCTTCTCATACAGACAGAATCCAAAACCAAATAGCATGGCTCACCTCCTCCACCTATCTATCAGCAGAGCTTTTATATAAATCCAACATCTTACTCTATCCTATGGGAACCTGCTGGGGAATGAAGGGAATCAAGTGCTGAAAAAATTCAAGTCAAGCCTCATTACCTCCTCATTACCTTTGCAAAAGTGGAGTGAGAGAAAATTTTATCTAGGGAACAGAAGCTTGGGAATCTCATTCAGAGTTCTGTCTGGTTATTGCACAGCCAACCATGGAGCTCTGCCTCTGTGGGATTAAAGTTTTCTTCCCATTTCTCTATAGTAATGATCCACTCATTAAGGTTTTTAAGGTAAATTACCATCACTTATCATTATGCCAGTCACTAAGTAAGCTGCATTAAACAAGGAATGTCAGTAGTACCCTTTGCTTTTCTTTCTTTCCAGTTATCATGAGGACATAAAGAAAATACCTTTTACAGTTGGTTTTATAATTCTATATTAATTATATTTTCCCACTTGTATTTGTTAGACCCTTAGGGCAGACATATTAGATAGAAATATAAATTACTTCGTAAAAAAAAATAGTATACATGCAGGTATGTAACTCTGTCTTCCTGAAAAAAACCTTGAAACATGATTTCTCTTTAGCAGTTTATTGTCATATTCTCTTTGCCTCTATCCGAGAATTTTATGTAGCACCTCACTATAGCATGTAAGAACTATTCATCTTGCTACATCTAGGTTTGGTTGTTATAATGTGCCTTTTAATTATTCAACTAACCCTTTTTGTTTTAAATCACTTCTTTTGTCAGTTTATCCTTTATTATGCAAATTGTTGATGCAAAATAAAAATGCCCCACATTCACCCTATTTTCAGCTTTTTGTAATGCTCAGTTCCTTGATTCCTTGTTCTTTTCCATAAAAGTCTTGAAGCTTCTTGTTAGTTTTTTTTTTTTCTTTTATACTCAGCGTTTCCAGGCAAATTTATATGGGCATTTTTAAATTCTGAAATAAATTTGTTGGTCTTTGAGAGCACATGTTTCCTTTGGAAAATTTCTGATGGTTTGCTATCACTTCTCAAACAAATTCATTGGAAGTTCATTTCAAAAACAAACACATAAAAACTAACTATGTAGCATTTACCTTGTTTTGCCAACAGAAAAGTGATCTGCAAGAACTGTATCCCCTGCAAGCAGTCCTTTCTTTTCCTTATTTGGCTGGAGAGGCTCTTAAATTTGCCCAATGTGTATCTGTCCCCATCATGAAACACTGCATGATAGCCACCAGTCCACTGCAGATGACAGAGAAAGCCACAAAGCTAACCTTCCCAAAACAACCAGACTTTCAAGGTCCAATGAGCAAGGAGAAGAGGAGAGTCAATGCATTAGGACCTACTACTTCAGAGGCTTCACTGGAAATACTGGGGCACATCCTTTTGCAGGAAATACATACTGAAGGAGAAAAAAAGATGGGAGAAGATAAAGGGGGAGAATGGCAAAGGCAACCAGAGTAGACTATAGGAGGGAAATAGGGAGCAGAAGCTAAGAGCTGGCTCTGATAAAATGGCAGGCAATATCAGATTACATACATGTAAAAATAAATTCCTACCAAAGGCAAGCTGCCTCCAAAACTAAACATCTACCTTAGTTTCTCTGCTATCAGTTGCTTTTCTAGACTTCTCCCTCTTCTCCGACATGATGGTTTTTTTCCCTCTTTCTTTCCTACCACTTAGAGGGTCATAAGCTTCTTAACTATGATATCAACCCTTGCTTCTATATTTCAGTTTCAGATATATTTTAAAACACAAGGGTTTCAGCTAAAATAAAACAATTGAAAATCTGGCATAAAATAAAGTACATTTAAAAATTATACCATAGAATGATTCCTGTCTCCACTGCTTATATTATTGCTAACAGTTGGGAATTTTCAAAAGAAGTGATTTTTTTAATAGGGTTTGTATTTTTCCAACTTTACAGTTTGTGTAATGCATGTTCCCCATTAACTCTACAGTAATTATGGGTTAGGAGACCATATGTTCCTGTGACATAAAGAAGTGAAACTGATTATTTTGCAGGTAGTGATACTTCGTGGAGCCATGAACCTCTGTTGTAATATTTTTGAAAGTACATTTTAAACCCCCTGGCAGGGAAAATCCAGAAAATAAGTATATAGTGTCTCCAAAGACTCTGAAACCAAAAGGAAAATAGAAAGAATCAATGATACATTATCTTTTAAAATATTCTGATAATGAACCATTCACAGGAGGCCTGTCTGGCACCACTTGAATGTGACAAAGTGGACTGTAAAATGTTTAGTTTTACCTTTTTTTGCTACATTTTAAAATCACACACTTAGCTTTCCTTAAGCACCAGATACTAATGAGTTAAATCAATGTGTCAGTCATGAATGCACAGTTACTTCCTGTAAAAACTCTGATCTTGAAAACACTTCAAAATGTGCTTATCAGTTCTGCAGTTCTTTTTGCATGTGGAAAAACAAAGTCCTTCTAGGACTAAAACTGGTTAGAATGCAGTCAGAATTATTTTCAAGAAGGCAATAGTACTGTTGCAGGCTCAGGAGATATAAACTGCTTCATGTATAAAATATCAATGAGGTTACCTGTTTTGGAGAATGCAAGAGAAAATAAAAAACCCAACCACTTTAGCGCAGGTTCTAAATGAAATTCATATAAACTATTTATCTTGGATTTTATGTTAATTAAAAATATAAGACCATTCCACCTAATTTTTTGTCCTTAGTTGTACATAATTCAGAGTTCTGGTGGTGACATTTTCAATTCTTTGCAATGCCTTTAAACCCCTGAGTATTAATAACCAAATGTTAGCTAATACCCATTGATATCCAAGAGTAATTAATCAAAAGACTGCAAGATACAATCATATGACATGAAGAAAAACCAATAAAATAAAATCACATGAACAGAAAATATACTTTTCCCTTTAACATCTAGGATAACTGTGATTAATATTTGCTGCTGTAAACACTCAACAGGCATTCTCACATGCAGCACAAATATATAGATCTCCTGTCAATGAAAAGTGCTTATTCTGTTCTAGGTTGGCAGTGGAAATACCTTCAATGCATTTTGGTTTCAAACCTGGTAATTTTCATATACAAATACATATCTTTTTATATTGCAACTGATTATAACTTCAATATTGCAAGCATTTGATAACTATTATAATAATTTTATTGCAGGTTTCCACTTCACGACAACACCACAACAACCATGGTGCATCTATTTGTCAAATATGTGAAGGATTGGCCCATTCTTTGAATAAATACAAATATGAATAATATACAAATAAATAGGAATGGGAGTGCTACAACTTTAGAGTCACATACATTTCCTCAGACAGGATAATCTACTGAGAAGCAGTAGATTATTGTGTTACACTCCAAGTGTGGGAAAGACTGCAAAGTCCATATAATGATTATACTTCGTAAAACATAAGCTAATATGAATTACAAATAGCTTTGGCTTGATATGCAGGTATTGTAATAAGCATCCTCCCAAACTTGAGCAATCAGAGAAAAAGCCCCTTACAACTGCAGTCTTTGATCTCAAGATAATTCTGGATCTGTTTTGTCACTAAAATTACTCATTTTTCCTGAGGCAGCAGTAAGAGTGCAGAGCTAAGGCCACACTCAGTTGTTTTTACTACAGTTTGAGGGGAATTATCACTTTGGGCAGATGTATACATTGTCCTAAATATGTCATATGTGCAGATTGGCCCAAAATATATAATCATCACCTGAAATACTGAGGACTGGTTTTAACCAATTTTATAATACTTTTTTTCAAATATTTTCACAGTATATGCAATGTTTCCTGTGACATACATGAAGGTTATCAGTTTCATGGTTCATAAGAAACTAGATGATGGGGAAAGTAAGACTAGAGCTATCAATTTAAGGCTAATTTTAATTCCCTTCCAATGTTGTTTCTTCTGTCTTTACCACAAATGAGAAAATCCCATTTTCCCTCAAATGTAGAATAGTTCTTTAATTTCTTTTGTAGGCAGAGAAATAGTCCCTTTTAGGAACAATTTTATTGAATAAACTCGATTACACTGGAATGGAGAGGTGACTGCTGCTGCTCATCTCCTAGAGTGAAATTACTCATGTTTACTGGCAAAATTTGGACTTGATTCCAGGACTGCAAAGAACCAGAGTAGGCACTAGCTGACTTCATCAGTTAGTGAAGTCAGTTATGAGAGATACCTCATGGTATTTTTGTGAAGTCAAAAACAATGACAGCACCACATGTTACTGGAATACCTCAGCAACACTGACAACGGCGCACACGCTTCATGCACACGGTGTGTCACCAAAGCCCCTGAACCATACACTACTGTTGCCTTCCACTTCTCTGTTGACAAGCTACAGTCCAAAAACTGTTATTATTTGATGGTCTCTAAAGAAATGCTGTCATACTGGGGCCACTGTTCAGAGGCATGCTTTACTTTGTCTCATTGTTTCTTTTCTCATGACTAGATTCCATTTCTTCTCCATCTTTGGACACTGATATCCAGATGAGAGTGTCTAGCTGTGCAGTAGAAGTACATCCAGTCTCTCCGTGCTGCCCACCCATGGGCAGGTTTGTGCAGATAGGAGGAGGGGAGGATGAGCTGTTTCGAATGCTGCTGAAGGTATCAGACATGACAGAAGGTATCAGAAGACTGCTTACTCACAGCACAAAGCCTGACAGAGTTCAAGAAGCGTTTGGACAACACGCTCAGGCACATGATGGGACTCTTGGGGATGGTCCTGTGCAGGGCCAGGAGTTGGACTCAATGATCCTTGTGGGTCCCTTCTAACTCAGCGTATTTTGTGATTCTCTGCCGAGGTTCCCATTGCCACTGCAGATGTTATTGAACCAAGAGCCTGGGAAGGCGCAGCATTTTTTGCCATACAGCTTTTGGTTAGTCAGTGTAGGTAGCTCTGTGAGTGTCAGGAAAGGAATAGCAAACTACATTTCCTAGGGTAATCCAACAGCTTAGAACAGCCCTACAGTTGAAACAGAGCTCCCACATAGGTCATGGAAAGTGACCAGTGTCCTTTTTTCAGAAGTGCAGACAGTCTTCCTTTGTCTCCTTCCCCAGTACCATAAGGCCTCACACCTTTAGAAATGCTTAAAATGAAAACAAACTCTGTCTACGCATACTTTCTAATAGCATTAAAATAAATCATCACACATAAAGCCAAGCAATGTCACAAATCTGTTTCCAGCCATGAGTTGGTTTCAGTAGTGCTTACCAGCAGCCAACATTGAGTTACAGTATTTTCTTTCTATTTAAAGAACTAAATGGGGAGCTTTTTCCAAATCCCAAGTCAACTTTTTAAAATAGAAAGTAACATACAAGAGCTTGCAAATCTGCTTGTAATCAGGTCTCCTGGAAGTTACATCTGGTTGACAGATTTAGAGCACCACAAGTGTAGAAAAAGGAAGGGTAGAAGAATAGCATGAGCAGCAGCAAGAGTGGGAGGGGATAAATAGAACAGCAGCATCAGAAATCAAACGAAGCATCTAGAAAACAATGGATAACAATATACCATGGGCTATCGAAAGAAAAGATAACATGCTGTCAAATATTTTCTTCTTGACTAAAATGATTAAAAAATATATAATAAGGTTTTCTTGAAAACTTTGGGATTAAAGATAATACAAGTATTGCTAAGTCCTTCTGAGTAGCCTATAAAGATATTATATTGATGACATAAATGCACCACAAGTTGGTAAAAAAGAACAGGTACTTATAGCTACCCAGCAAATTTAGATATTTTTTAAAAAATATGTTTCTTCACGAGATTAAATACATACAGATCTCTCACACTTATCCCTTTAATAAGCATAAAACTAATGAGTCATTAGTTTACAGTGTTTTACTTCTAACATACAGAAGTCTTGAAAAGCCTCAGGGAATTTTATGAAGCCAAGCTTTGTCAATCTTCATCCTTTTCAGTTCAACAATTCTTAGGTTCCAACCTTGAGCAATTACTGTTGTTAACTTTGTTGAAAGCAACACTGACAGCTTTTGACAATAGTTCAGTAGTATATCTTTAGCCTAAAGCTGCTTATAGCTGTATCTTATATAGCTGTATCTTACTATCATAAAAGTAACTCTCCCAATTTGGTGAATACTCTACTAAAAATTAAAAGAGAAAAAAATAACTTGTATGATTTACAGAGTGTTACTTCAATAAAATGCACGGATACAGTCAGATATGCATACAAATACAGAGATGTTTCTGAAATTTGATTAATATCTCTCCATATCTCTCTCTGACTTGAGTTTTTTTTAATGACAAGAAGACTACTACATAGTTATCAATCACTTAAAGGCATTTCTGAGTATCAAATGGTGTCCAGGACTGAAACGTCCTACATATTCTGTGGCAGGTACATATTGCTTGTCACCAATTGAATGTCGCTCTGGAAGTGTCAGAAAAGGCTGAACCAACTGAACAAACCAAACATCATGTGGTTTTGAAATGCTGCTTTTCACTGTAACTCTCTGTTGTCACAGGTTTGCTTGTTTTTGGCAATATAAGCTTTGGTTTTGGAGAATTTGATATTTTCCAGAGCAATTAACAGATCAGGGAAGTTTGCAACTCAACTGCAGAACTTAGTTGTGAAGGAAAGTTCATCTCATTGTTTCCTCCCATAGGGGTAAAATGGTGAAAGAAAGACAGCAAAAAACCCACCAAAAACACAAGACATGGAAAAAATGGATAAATTCCTAAGCCACGATTCTTCTAAATAAGGGGTCCTCAGAAAGTCTACTTCAAAAGGAAATGTTTCTAAACTGGTTTATCAGAAAAAAAGATAAAATGAACAGTGACAAGTCACCAACAAGGGATAATACCCAAGAATCCTAAGCTGATGCAAGAATGAACTCTCTGAATCGTTATGCACAGTCTTTGTTTGAAATAACTTGTTAACTAAGCAATGGCAAAAACAGATATTTTTTAAAAGGCTGCTTATGCATAATGAAGGAACTTCAGATCAGGAACTCCAACATCTGTATTGTGGAATTCAGCAGGAACTATTGTAAAGAATATAATGAGTGGACATATGAATAAATAACATGTTACAGGAAGGAGCTACAACTGCTTCTATAAAAAGAAACAATGCCTAACAAATCAATACAAGTTCTTTAAATGAAACACAAGAGAATGAATAAGATTGACAATGATGATACAGACTATTTGGTTTTCCAGAAAGCATTTGACAAGATTCCTTACCAAGGGTTCTTAAAGAAACTGAGAAGTCGGAAGATGAAAAAGATCTTTGCATGTATAAATAATTGGTTAAAAGATTGGAAACATAGATTGAGAGTCCATTCTCAATGTAGAAAGAAGATCCCTGTGGAGCTCTGCAGTCATGTTTTTTGGGTCTCCCACTGGTCAGTGTTTTTCTAAATAACTGGAAGGAAGAGAGGGTGAATATAAAGTGTCAACACTTCCTTCTGATATTAAGCTATTTTAGGCAGGAGAAAAAAAGTTCACTGTGAAGAAGTGCAAACAGTGCTACTGGAATCCAGATACTGCAGTCACTTCTTCATCTTAACCTGGAACTGTATCGTACCTTCAGGTATGGGGGAATTAAATGTTAGAAGAAATTCATTGAAGGTAAATACATTGGTAAAGATGCATATGAAAAGGAATAACTCCTATTTCAGATATATTCTTACAGACTCTAAGCCAGCCTTCACCATTTAGGAGCAAGTTCAGTTAGACTCTTTTGAATCTTTAATGCTGACCTCAAGTAAGTCCTGGGGAAATATCAGAAGAGTGGGAAAAATCTAGAGTCGCAACCTTTCAAAAGGGCAAAAAGGATGAATAAGCAAAGCCAGTTATCCTGGTTATCTGGGATTATGAGAAGATAATACCACTCTATAATTTCATCTGAAACGACTCATGTAAAATTAAACCGATATGATTTGTTGGCAGTGAGAAATATAATTCATAAAGGTAAATGTAATATACTTAGACTTCCATTAAATGATAGTGTTTTATGAATAAATTATAACAAAATTCAGTATAAAAACCATGACATACTAATATGGCAATTAATACTTGATTGAGCAAGAGCGCAGAAATTACTGCAGAAAAGGAACAGTCTTCATAGGATGTAGAACTTGCTCTGTTCTTGTAATGGGATGATAACCTGTGCAGAACAGGTTAGAAAGCCCAGATCAATTAATCAGTGTTCTTCAAACAAGAACATTATGCACATATGATAAATGCATTTTAACCATAGATTAGACAACTAAGCTTTTGTTGGAGCTGCTGACTAAAAGAACACCTCAAAAAGAACTTGTAGATAGAAAAGGAAAAGGAAGCCGTGGCTTAAAGGTATCTTCACAGTATCCCAGAAGTTTCCACTTGATGCTTCCTAAAGCCTAATATAAAAATACAGGCAACCTAAGCAACCTTTTGCAAAACCAATACCTCCAACTGAAACTATCTACAGCAGAGGTAAGTTCAATGTAATCTACTTGCATTGCAATGATAGTTTCAATAACTTAAAATTGTCTCAATCACTGAGGCTGATGTCATATTGAAAATGTTATCTATTATTCCTTATCACATGAATTTTTATCAACACATCTTTAATTGCATTTTTTAACATTTTTTCCAGTTATATGAAGCTCTACAGGATTTTAGTTTTAAAAGCAAGCAAAACTTTAACGTGTTAGCAGTCCACATTTTTGTCTACAGCCACGTTATGTTACACTCAATTTATGAATATCTGCCACAAGGAAAAAAAAGGAATGGATGCAGAGATAAAGTTGCATTTTTTCTTTTCTTCCGAGTGCACTCAAATACACTTGCTTCAATCTGTCACCCATTCTATCCTGTTTTCATGTTACTACTTGTTTAACCACGATTCTCTGTGCAACCCAGATTCTGTTCAGTAGTATTTTAACCCCATTTTTTCCTAAACTGTCCTAATCCTAGTTTTACTTTTACTAATAAACAAACACCTCCCACTTAATCATTATCTGCCTACCCTCATTCCAACCCTTTCCTTCACTGGGTCTTCATTACATTTTCCAAACCTCACCTCATTACAAGTCCTTTCTTGTTATAACACCCTGGTAGAAGCTCTGATTCACACTCCACATTACCTCTCACAAGACTTGCTGACCTAATTCTGCTGCTTATCTTTACCCCGATCTGTCTCTTTAACCCCTCCTTTCTGCAGATTTCTTGAGCGATAGCTGGAGGTCACATACAACACAGAAAACACAGGACAACTCAACCTTCATTCTGATAGTTCCTGCCTTTCCCTTGCCCTGCACAAGGCTGCAAGTAAAACGGAACAGTCTCTGACCACTGATAGGATCCAGGATACTCACTTGCCTTCTGTGAAAGAGGTCACATATGGTTCAACTAGCAGTAGACACATGCTCAGGGAGGAAGAGTCTTTTGAAATTTTAGCTTTTTAATAGAAGGAAGTTGGCTGAGAGTATCTTTCAAATGTTTATTATTTGGCCAAATTTCAATGGATTTTGAAGGGGCCAGCAAAAAAACACATCCCTGACACATATTTCAAGTCTCTGTTGGAAAGAGTGGGTTGTTGTTCAAAGCAATAATGTACTGCTGAACCACTTTGTTTCAAATTAAAATAAAATGCAAAAATAAAAATTTTATCCTGAGGCTGACACAGAACATGGAGAAATTTCCACCCAAAGAACTGAAGTTGTGGCAAACTGTAAGCAACTCAATATTAGGGACTTAAAATGGGTACTGATAATGAAAAAAATTGATAATATTAGTTTTAATATTAGTAATGATGTGATGTTACCATCCTGTCTATAATAACTGAAAAGTAGCACTCTCTTATATAGGTTAAAAGTAAAAGAATATAATTTACCACAACTGCATGGACAAGCAGCCACATAATTATGTATCTTTCTCTTACAGCAAAGTGGGTGAGATAAGAAACCAGGTGATGGAGGATTTTGCTTCTCCACAGAAATAGGATTTTCATTGGTTTCACCCGTTGTGCAAATTTGTTTTTGTACAGCCGTATTTTCTTTTAAACCCTGAGGAGCAGACATTTGTCCCCTAGGACAATTTTTCAAACATGTATGAAAATATCCCTAGTTGCTGTGTAGAGTGAACAAAATCCATATCCAATATCCATACGCAATTATGTTCCATTAGTCACCCTTCCTTCCATCCCTCCTTCCTTCCTATTACTCCTTTACCAAAGACACCTGGGTTTTTATTAGCTATTGCACAGATTGAGGATGTCATCCTCAAGCTACTGAGTACCAACTTTTTACTTGACATTTTACCAGAAAAACCCTGCTTTCTTAAACACTGAATGTTTTAAGCTCTATTATTACCAGTATTTCTGATTAGTGTACTCTCCTAGTTTACCTAAATAAGTGGCAGTCCACTTAACCTCTAAGAACTCCAGCATCTTTAATAAAAGCCTCATTATTTTTCTCCTCATATCCCGACACCTTATTTATGAAAGGTCAGTAAGGGAATGTTTACCATTTAGCTTCAGAAACATCTCTCAGCAAATGATATATTAGAAGGATTACAGTCAGGTATTGTCTTGCATACAATACTTCCAGATTGCAGTCTGAGGTTAGATTAATGTCTATTTTACAATGGTTTTCACTTGGCATAAACTTGGAAGTGGGGAGGGGACTAAGCCATAATAACTCAATGTAGTGTGAGCCTAAATTAGTATAAGTAAGGATTTGATCTACATACAGTGTGACATCATATGCACATGGGAGTGTATCATTTGTACATTTTTCCTTATTCTATCCAGCTTAAATTCTCTGTAAAAATTATTTTAAGATCTTCCACTGAAATAATAAGAAAAAAACCACTAGCCAAAATATTACTCATTTTTCTTGTCAACTGTTCTCTTTTCTATTATTGCATATGAAAATTGCTTTTGATCATCATGGTATGTGCCTAGGTTTTTGGAGTCCTTTATTTAAAGCTATTTCTCAAAGACAATTGTTTCATCTAGCTTTCTTATCATCACTTGAAGGTATTTACTAGTATGATACCTGCACTGCTTCCTGTTCCCAGAGGGTGTGAAATGTCTGTTTTTACCACTTCAGATCAGAATGTCTCCAGTTATCTCTACACATTTTTCTTACATCTTTGTACAGGAACACATGTAAATCTATACATGTATTAAATGCATGTTACAGTAAGTATGCATGCTAGAACCAGATTTTGCATTAACCTATTCATGTAGAAACATCTTGGTTGATCACAGAACACCAGATTGATTTTAAAATCATGCTGTCTTTTAGTATAACCTTTGTGGCACACTCTACTGGTTGCATTATGCAGTAGCTTTACAAGACAGTAATATTATGCCTGATACTCTGATATTCTATCACACCTCAGAGAACACACCAATTAGTTGCATCCTAGATGGAAATCAGCCTGTTCCCTATCATTTTTCTGAGAGAGGATCTAGCTGTGCTTTTGTGCAATGCATGAAACTCTAATGTGCTTTTCACTTCTTTTGTTGGTTAGATGAAAAGATATGGCCTGTGGCACCACACAAAATTTCCCTAAATAATTTTCAGTGCCAGGAATGCTGTGCAGAGTTGGACAAGGTGGTGGGATTGCATTCATATTCAGTACTGTGGATTGAAATCTCCTTGGTCATAAAAGGTAATAAGTATTTTCAGTAGCAGAAAGCCTTTAATTGTTCATGGAAGGATGTGCAGACACTATATTACTTAAAGGACGCAGAAGAGAAGGACAACTCTAAACCCGGGCAGATGGAGCTTGATCAGCCCTGTAAGGCCATCCATCTAAGAGAAGGTCACTCTAATTAAACCTGTGTCCTGAGGACCTTGCTGCCACCGTCCAAGCTCGCTCAGTCCTGGCACATGAACCTTAGGATTAAAGGGTGGTTTCAGTTCCGCGCACACTGCGTCTCACCTAAAAAATCCATTGCACAGGCTTGAAGGCCTTACCCACATTTGCAAAGCCCTATATCAACATCTTCTACAAATGCAGTCACACAAGGATCAAAAGACAAAGGCATATACACCGGCCTCCAAAGGTGTACCCAAATTAGCACGCTGGAACATCAGAACCATGCTCGATTCTGCAGATAGCGGATGTCCTGAGCATGAGTCTGCCCTGATTGCCCATGAACTGGCACGTCTCAACATTGACATTGCTGTCAGCGAAGGAAGGCAGCCTTAGAGAACATGGTGACGGTTACACACTCTTTTGGTCAGGTAAACCCAGAACCAAAAAGCATCTCTCAGGAGTCGGCTTCATGATCAAAAACTCTATTATTCCTAAACTCGAAAATCTGCCGACAGGTCACTCTGACCGCATTATCTCCTTACGCCTTCCACTACACAACAAGCAGCACGTTGTCCTCTTTAGTATATATGCCCCAACTCTCCAAGCTGACCCTGCTGAAAAAGATAAATTTTACATCGACCTGCGCCGCCTTACCCAGAAGATTCCTGCAGATGATAAGATCATTGTCCTTGGTGATTTCAACACCAGAGTAGGAAAGAATTTTGAAGCCTGGAAAGGAGTATTAGGCAAGCATGGTGTTGGAAGTTGCAACGATAATGGTCGACTTCTGCTAGAATTCTGTGCGGAACAACAGCTCACCATCACTAATACTATCTTTCAGCAGAAAAATAATCTGAAGACAACATGGATGCATCCCAGATTCAAACATTGGCACCTCATCGATTATGTCTTGGTGTGATGGAGAGATGTCCACGATGTCCACCACACCCATGTGATGCCCAATGCAGAATGCCAAACAGACCATGACTGGTGCACTGTAAACTTAACCTCAGTCTTAAACTCAAACCTAAAAGGGGCAGTATCCCAAGGAGGAGACTCCAAGTTAACAATCTCCAGTCAGCCATAGTGAGAAACAAAGTCCAGGCTAATCTTCAAACTAGGCTTGATAACCATTCCACAGATTCTACAGATCCCTCTCCTGTAACGCTCTGGCACCAAATTAAAAATAGCATCCTGCAGTCCTCTGAAGAAACCTTAGGGTTCTCCCTCAAGAAGAACAAGGACTGGTTCAATGAAAACAATCAAGAGATCCAGGAATTATTGAGGAAGAAGAGAACCACCCACCAAGCACACCTTGTACTGCCTTCCTGTCACGTAAGAAAAGCAGCCTTTCCTCTTGCATGCAGCAAGCTCCAACAGAAACTCCGTGACATCCAGAACAAGTGATGGATCAGTCTAGCTGAAAAAACACAATTATGCGCAGATATGGGTGATCACAGAGGATTCTACGAAGCCCTGAAAACAGCATATGGGCCTACATACCAAGCTCAAAGTCCTCTTGAAGTGTTGGTCAAACGCTTCTGACAGATAAAACCTCCATTCTGAATTGATGGTCTGAACACTTTCAGACTCTTTTCAGTACCAACCGTGTAGTCCAAGACACAGCTATTCACTCCATCACACAACAACCGGTGAAGTATGACCTGGATACTCCCCCCACTTTAGGAGAAACCCTTAAGGCCATTCAGCAGGTGAAAATCGGCAAGGCAGCTGGGGTTGATGGAATTCCACCTGAAGTCTGGAAACATGGGGGCCTTGCACTCCATGTTAAATTTCACGAGTTTGTACTATGCTGTTGGGAACTAGGCTAACTACCATCAGACCTTCGTGATGCAGTCATCCTCACCTTATATAAGAAGAAAGGAATTAAATCAGACTGTTCAAATTACCGTGGTATCACTATCCTCTCCATTGCTGGCAAAATCCTGGCAAGAATACTCTTAAACAGACTAATACCCACTATAGCAGAAGGAATTCTACCTGAAAGCCAATGTGGTTTCAGAGCCAACAGGAGTACCACAGGCATCGTGTTTGTTCTCAGACAACTGCAAGAGAAGTGTAGGGAACAGAACAAAGGTCTCTATGTAACCTTTGTTGACCTCACCAAGGCTTTCAATACTGTGAGCAGGAAAGGTCTATGGCAGATTTTGGAACACTTAGGTTGTCCCCTCAAGCTCCTTAAAATGATCATCTCACTCCATGAGGATCAACACAGCCAAGTCAGATATGGCAACACACTTTCTGAGCCCTTTCTAATAACCAATGGTGTGAAACAAGGCTGCGTTCTCGCTCCTACCCTATTCACAGTCTTTTTCAGCATGATGCTCCAAAGGGCCACGGCAGACCTCGATGATCAGGACGGTATCTACATTCGATATCGTACTGATGGAAGCCTTTTCAACTTAAGGCAACTGAAGGCCCATATTAAGACCTTAAACCTGCTTTATGCTGATGATGTCACCCTTGTCGCTCACACAGAAGCAGCTCTGGAGCGTTTAACATCCTGCTTTGCAGACGCTGCTGAGCTCTTTGGGCTGGAAGTCAGCTTAAAGAAGGCAGAAGTTCTCTATCAACCTGCACCTCAGGAAGTCTTCCATCATCCCCATATCACCATTGGCCAATCAGAGCTCAAATCAGTCCAGCAGTTTAATTACCTAGGTAGCCTCATCTCCTCAGATGGTAAGATTGACGGGGAGATAGACAACAGGTTAGCAAAGGCATACAGTGCCTTCGAAAAGCTTCATAAAAGAGTTTGTTGAAATAAACACTTGAAGAAAAGTACAAAGATCAGTGTTTACAGAGCCATAGTGCTGTCTACTCTCTTATAGGGATCTGAATTGTGGGTCATCTACCGCCACCACCTGCATGTCCCAGAACACTTCCATCAATGCTCCCTTCGTACAATCCTAAACATCCACTGTTCAGATTATGTGACTAATACGTCTGTTCTAGAACAAGCAGCAATCACAAGTATTGAGGCCATGTTGATGAGAACACAGCTGCGTTGGGCAGGACACGTCTCAAGGATGAAGGACCACTGCCTCCCTAAGATCTTGCTTTATGGTGAACTTGCCACTGGCTGCCGCAAGAGAGGAGCCCCGAAGAGAAGATACAAGGACTCCCTGAAACAACATCTCAGCCTTGGCCATATTGATCAACAAAACTGGTCTACTCTGGCCTCCAATCAGGAGGTCTGGAGACACACCATCTATAACACTGCTGATGCTTTTGAGAACGCACACAGGATGACTCTCGAGGAGAAAAGACAACGCAGAAAGAATTGTGCCCTGCAGAACATACCACCTAAGGAGTCTTTCTGCTGTGCCTTTTGCAAGCGGTCGTGCCTATCTCATATTTGCCTTTTTAGCCACCAGCGCGCTTGTAACAAACGTGGGTAGAGCCCTTTCCAAATCTTCATTCGCAAAGCCCAGCCATGATGATGGTGATGATATTACTTAAAGAGCTAACTGTCACTTTGCTATTTACCTTCAAACAGACAGGAAAGAAGCCTGTCATTTGGAGGAAGAAGTTGTGGGTTCCTGGTCCTATTATTTATAGCTATGAAAATAATTGGTGTCTGCCACTGCTTATACACCAGAGTGTATTTGTCCAACACACAGGTTTAGTTACATGGGTTGCACATTGCTGTTCTGACCTCTTTTGAGTAACAAAGCAAATGCGCCACATATTCCTTGATCTCTAGTATGATAAGGATACAAAAGTACCACATACTCTTCCCACACATATACTACAGACATACATTTTCCTTTGCATGACTTGGAAGGTTACACTAATGTCCACAAACTTAAGAATTCAGAGGGCATATTTAAGCCTAAAACACTTATAAGGGCCTGAGTATAGGTCACCATCCCTACGAAGGAAGATTAAGGGCTGAGAATGTCTAATGGGGACACCTCAAAATTTCACACCAAAAATCCCTTCATACTTTAAGTACCTCCAAATACAGATTTGCCCATTCTTCGTGGTCAAAGATGTATTTCTTCTAGAGCTCTATCGTAAAAATCCTCCTGTTTCAAACCACTGCTGCATTTCTACATAAAATCTAAATTCTGTCACCCAAATTCCATGTTTGCTCTAGCTTCCTACAGATCAAAGCCCCAGATGATACTTTTTACTCAACAGTCCTGATCCCCTTGAACATCACCCTATTTGAAGTCTCCACTCATACTCACTACTGATTTCTCATTGATTGCTAAACCTTGCATATAACATCATCTCCTCACTCGGTCTCCTCATGACAGCTATGCTAACCAGAAACCTTCTCATGTGTAATTTACAGTCTAGGGGGAAAAAAAGGGAAAAAAAGGATGTGTCAGGAATAAACATATATATGAAAGCTTACCAGATTCACTCTACTATTAATAGAACCCTCATTTTGGCTTGTTCTTCAAAATATGTCATTCTATCCAGGGACATTGTCATCTCTTCTTAGTCTAAACAGGTTTCAAGCAATAAAACATTTCAGTTAACAACTTTTCTCTCTATTTTTAATCATAAACATGTCTGCATGGTCTAGTTTATTTCTGAAAAGTCAGTATCTTTTTATCAATATTTTAAAAAAAACTTAATATCCTTTCTGTTATTGCACCAACAAATATAAACCTGGGAAGGAATTGCATTAGAAACATTACCTAGCTAGGTCTAAAATTTGTGCAACTTATCCTGTCATGTTTATCACACAACAGGCAGCAGAACAAAAAGAACCAAAAAAGGGGAGTGTGGACAAATGGCATAATGTCTGACTCTTCATGTAAAACCTTATGAATTTGTACTTTACTGAAACCTAGTTCTTAGTCATATTACCAAACATTGGTGCATGTTATTTCCACAGTTAACCAGACAAAGGATAAACCCCTTTTCAATCATGTCCTGGTGTCGAAGGCATTGAGTAGGTAACATGGGCAGCTCAAGGAAGTTGAGCTAAGAAGGTGAAAATTAAATCAAAGAAGAAAAAATTCTCCAATTTTATATTTGAAGCTCCTCTGCGGACACTAAGATTGGGCATGACCTTGGTCTTGCATCACTGCTGGCAGAAACAGGGTGTCCATCAGCTTTGCCTACCCTCAGCAAGGGGTAATGTATTGTGCGAAGGGGTCCTGTTTTATTACTGAGTTCTGGTTTAATGTTCTTACCATACCATGAGCTAAACATTATGACTTCTTCTTACCTACCTTTCTGTTCATACACTGGTGCTATAATGGTTTTGGCTGTGTTTTGTTCTGTGCCACTAGCGCCTGAGCCATAGAGAAAAACTTAATGTTTTGCATTTAATGACTGTCAGACATTGAAATTTTTGAGTTTAGTGTATCAGGAAACAATAAAAAAAAGGTCTTTAAAAGCTCTTTAAAAATAAAGGAACTGATAGCACCCCTCAAAACATAATTACTGGATTTGAAAAAGTGGTTGCTAATAAATATTTGTTAAAAAGGGAGAATTATTTTGATTTTCTTTCTTTTTTTTAGAAGATGTCTTGTTCCAAGTAGAAAAGGCATTATTTAGAGTAGCACAGAGAAGATATATGAAGATACATGAAGGTCTATTGTCATTTGTTGCTATATATTTATGAATTAGTCTGGTGAGTTGCCACGTGGTTAATGTCTTTCACTTTTTAGGTTTCTGTTTTTTTCTTCTTTTCTTTTTTACATTCCTTCACTTTACAACATTCCTGAGTCATTCTTTATACTAAAAGCTTTCTTCTTCCACCATCCCCTGCTTTCCAACTTCTACCCAATCCCAATAGTCTCTGCAGATAACATAGAACCAAACATTGCTTTTCCTTTCAAGTCTTATAGTTCTGATGCAGATGTGTAGCCTTATTGTTGTTTCAGTGCTGATCACCAAAGCTATCCAGTCATGGTGGGTTCAAGAACTTGTAGCACTGTAGCTCCATGACGGTATCCAGGGATTAATGCTGCAGCTGTAAATACCTGCAGAGGTACAACAGGAAACACTTTAGTTGCTCCTGTTTTTTGAGATCCTCTGTTCTGAGGACTGTGGCTATGTATAAGTACAATCTGCTGCTACCAAGCTTGCAATTTACTCTTCCCTTCTTCTGTCTATTTTGTCCAAGGCAGGATCTGGTTCTGATCCTACCTCATGTAATAAATTAAGCCAAGGCAGAGAGATAGGAGAAGCACATGTGATAATTCCAGCAGCCACTGTTTTAAAACTGCAGTAGTTGCAGTTGGAAGTTCCAAATGTAATAGGACAAAATGTCAGCTCTTTAAGTGCTTTATTGGCACAAGTATTTCCTTTACTACAGAAATGAGAACTCCCATTCAACAGAGAGTATGGCATTGACTTGAATTGTCATTCAGTAGCCTTCATATATGAATAACAAAAATGAACTGGCGACTGAAGAAAAGCTGGTACATATCTTTCCTGAATCCCTCCATGTCATAAAGCTTTCAACCAAATCTTTCTTCCTGTTATCTATCAATATATAATAACACCTTAAGAGAACTTTTCAACACCTAATTCCAGCTTCTAGGGAGCATATAAAGTCATCTCTGTGTATTTTCTTGAAAATATGGATGAACGGTTCCTAAGAATCCCACTACCAAAGTGAACTTTCTTTGATATGTTGCCCACCTTAGGTTTTGAAAAAAAAGCATCTCAGAAGAGTTTTTGCCCATCGCATGTAAAGATAAAGGAGGTGATAATCCTCTAGACAGCAAGTGATTAAACAGCAGTTATTGATAAATAACTTAAATAGCAGATGATTCACAGCCTTCCTAAATTATATTGATTTTCTTTCATTATTTAATACAGTTTAGGTCTGGTTTTATATCACCTCAGCTTTAGGAAAAAATGTTAATATAAAAATAATTCAGTTGGTCAACAAAAGTATTAAAACTTTCTTGTGACAACATTTAAAGTCCATAAATATTCTAAAATTCAAACATAAAAGTTGATATAATGGATATCTAACTAGATGTTTGGTAATTATGGTATATGGCTATTACATATATATTCACTACCTTATAAATACAATGGTGACACAAAATTTCCATGAGTATATTATTTTTGGTCAGTCATTTTTGCTATTTGATCATAGTTTTATACAATCAATAAGATCCTTTAAAAGAGCACTGCTACCTGAAGGCTGAAGGACAAGGGAATAAGATGTCATAGGTAATTCTAAGTAACTCTTGAAGATCCAGAAACTCTCAAGACCCTGCAGATGAAAACTACTACGTATGCTATTGCCATATTTATTTCTAGGTTTTAGATCAGTGGGCTAAACTGATCTATAAGATCTATTTTAACTGGATTGTTAAAAGTAATGTTAATAGAAAAAGAAAAGCTCAATAAAAGCGAGGAATTTGGAAAGTAAGGTGAAGTTTGGGTGGAGGGTGATACTTGAATGAATTTGTAAACTGATTTTTCAGATTTGATATTGGTTTGCAACAATTTGCAAATTCATTGAGTCTGCAAAACTTGGAAAACTATTCTCACAGTAAGAAGTTTTATTTACAATAAGCAAGGATGCCGCATTACATCACAAGAAGCTAACAGACCCACTGCATGCATTCAAGCAGCCATTAGACAATTTCATGCATCAGCTTTCAGCTGATCACATGATTATCTTTTCTTTGGTACATTCAAGTGCTTTCTGACACACTCAGTATGAGCTACAGTATTATGGACAATATATGGAAGACAAGGAAAAAAATCTTCCTTTAGTTTTGTTCCAAGGAAGTGTGTCAGCCACTACTGCACTTCTGGGGGGCCTAACAAGTCAGGGCCTGAGTAAGAAGGACTCTATTAGAACTACAGTATTCCTAAATGTTAAAAGAATGCAAGATTTTTGTCACCCAAGGCATTTCATCCTAGAAAAATGGTCAATATCCAGAGTTCAGGCATCTCTCTTTTACAGGAACTAAGTCAATCCTTTTTTGTCCTTTGCTTCGAAAAATTCTTCCCTTTTTACACTATTTCTGTTAAAATGTCTCTTTTTCTATTTCTGCATTTCTATTCAATAGCGGTAAATTTCTATTTCTAAGGTTAGTTTTTTTCTCTTTTATGTCTCCTGGCTGTGTACTCTTTCTTACGGGTTTGAAATAAATCAGTCATGTCAAACAATACTGTACGGGTGACAGCACCTGCCTCCCCGCTCTTCCGTTTCTGCAGACTCCTCTTCATAACTATATCAACCGTGCCTTTGGGTGAAGCATGGTCTTAAAAACCAAGACACATCATACTACCGCCTATCTGTTTTAGTGATGCAATGTGATCATATTCACGCTCTACCAACGGTAATCAGCTCTAAAAGGCAACACTAAACTGAATCTGTTTCACCTTTGATCAGCGAATAGTGTTTAGGTGAGAGAAGATTCAGGCCTCCGTCCTGGTTTCAGACAAGGACAGGGTTAATTTCTTGCAGTAGCAGTGAAGGGGCAGAGCCTAGAGCCATGTGGGCATGGCCAAGACCCTAATGTTATTGATACCATCTCATGTTATTTGCCAGGGATGGGGGAAAGTGACTCTCCCTCTCACTTCCAAGAAGAAGGGCATTCCTTCTGGAGGGAGAAGGTGTGGCAGGCGACATGGTCGGTACTGTCGCGGACTTTCTGTGTAAATCATTTCTTTGTCTTATACCATTTGTTATTAATATTGTTGCTGCTACTGTTCCTTTTCTTATCTCATTGCTGTTTCCAGTAAATTCTTCTTATCTCAACCAGTTATCTTTGCCTTTTTTGCTTTCAGTTGGAGGGGGCAAAGGAAGTGAGTAGCGGCATAGTTTCGGTGGGAGTACTATATTGGAGAATAGCATTCCTAAACCATGACAGCCTAATGTCTGTCCCCACAACTACCCACTGAACCACTTCCAGATTAAAAACACCTTCCAGAGTAATCAGGAGGCTTCTCATCCATTGCTTTATCAAATTGAGAAACAATGATTAAAAGCAGAAAGCACACTGACTCAGTCATAAACTATACTGAAGAAGTATAATGAGTAAGCTGCCTACACCCAGGTAAAGTTAAAAACTTCTCAGAGTTATCAAGTTTTTAAAATTTTGATTGCCTTCTAGGATGAAACAATTACCTGGATGGATGAAGGGAGAGCAGTGGATGTTGTCTACCTTGACTTTAGCAAGGCTTTCAACACTATCTCTCACAGCATTCTCATAGGCAAATTCAGGACTGGCTGAGCAGACAGTGAGGTGGATTGAGAACTGACTCAAGGGCAGACCCCAGAGGGTTGTGATCAGTGGCACAGAGCCTATTTAGAGGCCTGTCACTGGTGGGGTTCCCCAAGGATCAGTAGTGGACCCAGTGTTGTTTAACTTGTTAATCAATGACTTGGATGAGGGGATAGAGTGCCTCCTCAGCAAGTTTACTGATGCTAAAAAACTGGGAGAAGTAGCCAATACCTCAGAGGACTGTGTGGCCCTTCACACGGACCTTGGCAGGTTGTGCACCTGGGGAGGACTAACACCACTCACCAGTACAGGCTGGTGGCTGACCTGCTGTAAAGCTCTACGGAGAAGGATCTGGGTTTCCTGGGGGACAACAAGCTGTCCATGTGCCAGCAGTGTGTCCTTGGGGCCAAGAAGACCAATGGTACCCTGGGGTGCACTAGGAAGAGCATCGCCAGCAAGTCATGGGAGGTGATCCTGCCTATCTACTCAGTCCTGCTGAGGCCACATCTGGAGTGCTGTGTCCAGTTCTGGGCTCCACGGGACAAGAGACATATGGATCTCCTGGAGCAGGTGCAGGTGAGAGCTGCAAAGTTGATCAAGATACCGGAGCACCTCTCTTATGAGGACAGACTGAGGGAATTGGGGCTGTTCAGCATTGAGAAGAGACAAGTGAGACAGGACCTCATCAATGTATGGAAGTATATGAAGGAAGGGTGTCAGAGGATGGACTCAGACTCTTTTTGATAGTGCCAATCAATAAAACAGGCAATGTGCAGAAACTGATGCACGGGAAGTTCCATCTCAACATGAAGAAGAACTTCTTTACTTTGCAAGTGACTGTGCGCTGGAACAGGTTGTCCAGAGAGATTGTGGAGACTCTCTCACTGGAGATATTGCATCTGGATGAATGCTCTAGGATGACCCTGCTTGAGCAGGGAGGTTGGACCAGATGACCCACTGTGGTCCCTCCTAACCTTACCCGTTCTGTGATTATGTAAAAATAAATTCAAGGCAGGTTTCCTTACAGTTTTAAAGCTCTTGGATATCTGTAACATCCTTACCTAGTTTTGTTCCACAGGAAGAAGATGAAGACCTGTGGAACATAATTCCAGAAAAGATCACCAAATCTACAATTGTGATGATCATATTGCCTTCTCCTTCTTTTATATCACAAACCTTATATATCACTCAGTTTCACAAAAACCCCACGGTTTTAATTAGACCAAAGTGTTTCAGAATAAACTCTGTGCTACAGACTGAGAAGTGGAGATCAAGGCATTAGTAATTCCAAAAGATCCTTTGATGTTAGAAAACTGACGAAGTGAGAGCTGCTCTGATGACTCCCAAAAGCTGAACCACATCCTATGTTACAGAGGAAGTTGAAAACACCTTTCCGCTCCGCACAGATGCACACACACACCAGCATCTAAAACCCTGTCAATCTAAATCAGCTTAGACCTTAATCAGACATTCAGCCCAATCTTCAACCTTGATGCAAAACACAGCCTCCAAGAACTAAAGAAAGTAGTTTTTGCTAACTTGAGGCAAAGTTCTGGGCAACCTATGTCTAGTTGTATGAGGAAGGACAGGAAAAAGAAAGAGGACGCCCACCTCAGAGTACAGTTTGCTAATTACAGCTGGATAGATCCCCGAGAGTTCCCCCTCTGTTTTGCAGATACAACAGGTGGTATATTTGAAGCCTCAACACTTCTAGATTCTGGTAAGGACAAAGACTACGGATAAGTTTGCATTATAGGGTAGAGAGATCTGAGCTAGTTCAGGATAAGGCTAAGACTGGAAGCAGCATAGCCACATCAGCATAACTGTGCTAGCCAAAGCATAATTCAGTGCAGCAATGATGCGTCTGCACTGCTTCCAGGACCCAGGGTATCATTTCTGCATTGTGCAGATGTGTAGATCTACCACCTCATCTGGAGCTAGCCTGAAAATCTTAAAAAGAATTCTGCACTCTGAGGCAGTTCACCCCACATACATGCTTCCTATTGTTTCAGGACACGCAAGGGAGAATTTTTAGACGTTAAGCGCATTCAACATTTGGCAATGTAGAATCTCCTTTGCCTTATTAAAAACCACTGCACTGTAAAAACCTTCTTGACAACAGCTACTCGCTGAATATTTTCTAACACTTATGAGGCAGGACCTGCCCCTGTCCATTTCTAAGAAATCTCAAAGACCCATTTGCATCCAATATTGCTGTGTATTCAATACCAGAAGCATAGCAGCAATCCTTCAAATAGGCAATGTCTCTTCTTTAGAAACAGTCTTAGGAAAATACTTAGCTCTTGTGTGTTTCAATTATTGTCCTTGTAGTTCTTTTTTAGTGTATACATTTTAAGCATGAGCTCTAGTATCTTTTGTTTTGCATCACAGCTATTCATTTTTCACCTATATCTTTTTATACATGAGAACTGACTCAACTAGTACCCACCTGCTCTCCTCAGAAAACCTATTCATCTGTCCTACTCATTGGTCATTTAAAACAAATTAAAACACAGAGAGTAAAGCCACATTAACTTACTTCCTTCCTTGATCCCTTGAGGAAAGGCCTTTCCAGCACTGACCGTGTCTTATTTGACTGACTTTTGTGCTTTTGATTGGTCCTTGGATACAGCAGTGAGATGATATTTCCTGTGCTGTAGAGTGTAATAAGAGCAGCAGATTTTACTCTGAGCCATGAGCTGAACAAGGGAGGAAATTGGAGTGCCTTGCAGTAATTAATCATTGTACGATGAGACCTGTCAAAACCCTTTCTAGACCTGATATTGCTGTCAATAACCAGCTAGTACATCGCCATCTGTGACTGTTTAAAATATCAGTCTATACTACAATCAACATATTTTTCACTTACACATCTTTTTTATTTACCAAATATAATTCTCCTAAGTACTATATGTGCTCCAGTGTTTGCCAGATGACAGCACTGCTGGTGTCAATATCTAAACTAAATGTTTTCGCCCTTAGTAAGTATCCAACAAATCCCCTGTGCTGTAAAATAAAGTACCAGCTAAATTACATTTGTATCTAGTCTAAATTCCAGTGGTAAGAAAAATTTATTACCAAACATTTGTACTCTGGATATTGGCTTACGGTTGAATAAGAAAAAAGAGAAATATCTCAGAATAGTTTCATGTCATACTGGAAGTTCAAATAAATAATAGCTGCCAGATTCTCAGCTGATATGAAAGAAAGGAACTCAACTGTAACTATAGAAAATTATGTTGCTTTACATCAGGTGAGAATCTTGCCCAAACAACCAAGAAAATCTGAACCTAAATTTTATGTTTTCTAAATTTTATATTTTAGTTCACTAATTGAAAGCAGCAGCAGCACTGGCTTCATCTAAAAACTACTAACTTGCTCTTTCTTTTATCAAATGTCTGTGTGCTTTGTGGAATAAGCCAAGTTTTGAGGTAAGGCTCAATTTACCTCTAATAATGTCTTATTTAACAATAAAAAAAAATTGAAGTTACTTTTCCTCTAACTCAGTGCTTGCATACAGCCTGTGAAACATTATTCTGTTGCCTGCAGCCCGAGAAAATTAAAATGTTCAAATAGAGGTTAAAAAGGAAGGTAAAGGACTGCCCACAGTCAATTATTTATGTGGTGCGTCTTTTCAGACATTTCTGTGTTTCACATGCTGATAACTTAATATTTTGTTTCTTCCAGATCCCCCTGCAAGGGAACTAACTCTTCACGGACACTTTGTGAGGAACTTACTTGACTAACTCAGTCATACTCCAAGATCCAGGCTACATACTTAATGGATAGGCATTGTGCATTCTTTTGTGTTTTGTCTGTAGAGCCCTACAGAAACCAAGCTCTCTCCATTCACCTCCAAAGTTTTGAATGCAGTTATCCTCTTTAATATTAAGAATATGCAATACACAGGTAGCTCTTGAGCAACTGAGTTCTTCTCCTTGATGTCACAGGAAGATGCAAAACATCAGTTATGGGACACTCTAAGGGGGGAAGGAACACAGAAGTCCTAGGACATCTGGGGGACAAAGCAAGGAGGCCACAAGAGGAGGCTGTGAGTGATAAAATATCAGTTGAAGAGCCCTGTCCTGGAAGATGGGTGTGGGAGACATTGCCAGCAGTTTCTGTCTGTAGAAAAGTATGCAGACTGAAACACCTCTTGGGTTTGCCTCCAGTAGTCAGCAAGCACAGCTTTGCTGCTTCCCCTGTCTCTCCTAAGCTCATTCTTTGTAAATGTCCAGAAAATAAAAATGAATGTTCCTTGTGGTCTGAATGTGATGAGAGCAACAAAATCCGTAACCTTGACATACAGCAGGTCCTTGGTGTTCTACTCCTTAACTGACCACAGTACATCCCATGATTTGCTTGCACTCAGATAACTGACATAAACAGATTATTCTGCTGTAGTAACCTACCCTGTTCATTAACTATCTCTTCAACCTTTTCCACCATCAGAAATGGTGGAAACACAGCAATTCTCAATATCTGGTCACCAATAAAAAAAAAGAAAAAAAGCTCTTTCACTGTGTACCATGTTAATTTTGCATCACTGTTCTTTGAACCAAAATGGTGTATATAACTGTATATGTCATGTCTTACGGAAACCTAGGTATCTTGTATCAACACAATTCCATTTTGCAACCAAAGTAGTAATCTCACACAAAAGAAAGTTATTATGACAAAATCTACTTTCCATATGCTTATGTGGATTGGCATTCATTCCATTTTCTTTCTTATATTCTTTGGTAGCAAAGTCCCATATCAGTAACTCTATAATTTGTCCTGGGATCAATGTCATGCTGACAGCCCTATAATTATGTGAGTTGGCTCATTTAGTCCTTTAAGCACTGGCATGGTGTTATTGTTCTTCTAGTCCTCTGGAATGTCTTTAGTGTTCATAGGGATATTTCAAATCAACATCCTGATACACACAAGTAGAATACACGCTGGCTTACCACTCACCAATAATTCACTTCTTTAATCCATTTTACAGAAATTTCCAGCCAATGAGAATCTTGGACAACTTTGTGTGACTGCACTTTTTTGCCTAAGTTGCAGCTTCTAAATAAAAAATTTAACTTTAACAATGTCATCAATGAAGTGAGAAAAAAACTTCAAAACTTTTTTCTTCTGCCTTTTTATTAAAAAATATTTCAGATGGCTCCGCCTTAAAGCACATGGGATGTGTTTTCCTATATATATGTTTGTGTATGTATGTGTGTTTATAGATTCATAAATTAACATATCAAATTAAAATAACCAATTACATGAAAAATTATTTGTGGTTAGGATAATATTGGCCATGTCTATACTAAAAAGTGGTTTAGTGCAATAGGAGGAGTCAGTAATTCAAAATAGTTGCTGTTGTCACTCCTACCTCTAAATGTTTTTTCAGTCAGTGTCTCACTCTGTTAGTGTCTCACTGTGTACCCAGCTTGGTTTGGTCCCCTGGGCTGACTGTCCTTACCATCCTTACCATGTGAGTGGTTCTTAGCTATCTGGAGGACAAGTCACAGCTGTGGATGTTTATATGCTTACTACAGGTTAGAGTTGCATTTCATAGAATCATAGAATCATAGAATCATAGAATCAGCCGGGTTGGAAAGGACCTCTGAGATCATCAAGTCCAACCCTTGATCGACTACCACCATGGTTATTAGACCATGGCACTAAGTGCCATATCCAGTCTCATCTCAAAAACCTCCAGGGATAGAGAATCCACCACTTCCCTGGGCAGCCCATTCCAATGCCTGATTACCCTCTCTGTAAAGAATTTCTTCCTAATATCCAACCTAAACCTTCCCTGGTACAGCTTAACACCATGCCCTCTTGTCTTACGGATAGCTGCCTGGGAGAAGAGACCAACCCTCACCTGGCTACAATCTCTTGTCAAGGAGCTGTAGAGAGTGATGAGGTCTCCCCTGAGCTTCCTCTTTTCCAGGCTAAACAACCCCAGCTCCCTCAGCCTCTCCTCATAGGACTTGTGCTCGAGTCCCTTCACCAGCCTTGTTGCTCTTCTCTGGACCTGCTCCAGTACCTCAATATCCTTCCTGAACTGAGGGGCTCAGAGTTGGACACAGTACTTCAGGTGTGACCTCACCAGTGCTGAGTACAGGGGAAGAATCACTTCTCTGGTCCTGCTGGCCACACTGTTCCTGATACAGGCCAGGATGCCATTGACCTTCTTGGCCACTTGGGCACACTGCTGGTTCATGTCCAGCTTCCCGTCAGTCCAAACTCTGTTGTTGGTATGCAACAAGAGCAGAACTTTTTTCCTCTGTTAGAAATCCAGTGCAACTGCTATACAAATCCAAATCAATCTGCAGCAAATGCCTTGGCCAGGAAATTTGTTTCCAAGCAGCAGTGCTGTTCTCAACCAAAGTGCAAATGTACACACAATTATTGACAGTATTTTGTCATATTGAAAGCACAGAGTATTTCAGTTAGTTTGTTTCCTTTATTTTAACTGATATTTTAGAATACTTTTTTCACTAATGATGTATATGATGTTCCACCAAAGGTGAGAATTACATCTACTGTGTATCTATCAATGTCATTAATTTATTGAAGAAAAAGATAAGTTTAGTTTCTCACAGTTTAACAAACATTTTTAGGTATTAGTTATATCATCGTGGCTGGGCTTCACAAACGATTTACTTAACATAAAACCAGGCTGAATCTAAACCAGATGCCACAACTGAGCTACTGTAAAGAGGGTGCTGAGAGAGATTTAATTCTACCCATGTCAAGCATTTAGATCAATATATGGCTGTATGAGTTATTCCAACTATACATGGTACAGATTATCACTTCAGTAGCTGAAAAAGGCAGCTGACTCTTTCTCAGTCTTAAAACTAAAAACTGTAATCTTACATATGTCTTGGGCAGAAAGCAAATGTCATAAGGAACTTATAAGTGATATACAATATGATCATCTTTTTCTGAATATCACAGAGCAGTATGAACATCTTCCTTCATGTGGCACTATTTCTTTACTGTATATCAGATCTGACAGAATGGCTTGATAAGGTTCTATGCACATAACAGAGATATGACTAGTGTGTCTAGGGGCTGCTGCTCTGCCTCTGTGACCATGACATAATACCATGTTTATATTTGTTATATATTGCAAAGCTTACTCAGTAAATTGTAGTTTCTAAAGGCTTGAGTATGACCCTCTGTTACTTCAACCACTGCAATGTGTAACATTTCAGTTACTACCTCATCATAATCTAAAATTTTTTTGTTAAGGTTTTTTGCTAATGCTAGTTCATATTCCATTGCTTCTACAACTTGACTGTGCTAAGAAACCTGCTTTCAATTTCTGGTTTACATTAATTCATGGTCGGTTCATAGCCCTTGGCCATACTTGGATGGGACCCTGAGCAACCTGGTCTAGTGACAAGTGTCCCTGTCTACGGCAGATGATCTTTAAGGTCCCTTCCAAGACAGACTATTCTATGATTTTGTGATTCTATGATTTTTCCTTGGAATCAGTTGTTCTGCCCATATCCCTCACATTTTTCTACAGCATATTGGAAGATATAAGCAATTATAACTGTACATAGTTTTCTCTTTGCTACAATGAATGAAGAAAGCCTTTAAAGTAACCAGTTGACCAGCAAGCATTTGAGAAACAGGTAAAACCATTTTTTCATTCATTCTTAAGAATCTCTTATTCTTTGTCCCAAAGCTCTGTAAGTTCAAAGAAAAAGTATACTTTAAGTGAAGAATTATTATAATAATTTTTAAATTATTTGAATATGCCTTAGACATACTTAACATATAATATATTTCCTCTGAAGACCTCCAAGGAATTAAAAATTCACTAATTAAGTACTGTAACATCCTTGAGAGGCATATACCATAATTATCTCCATTTTACAGATGGAGCAAGTGAAGCACACAAAAGCTAAGTGATTTGTCCAAACTAACACATACCACTGGAGTGTAGCCAGGAGAGATACCCATGCTTTCTAATTTCCACTGAAACAATAGATTATGCTACACACGCCAGCCCCCAAAGGCAGGTTGTTACTGTTTCTTCACCAGAAATTGTTGGTTTCCTTATTGAAAACAAGATGCAAAACTTTGCCTTAGTTCAGATTGTCTAGTAGCTTCCAAACAGTCTAAAAATGTATTAACATACAAAAAATTATAAAGGGCTGTACTCAATGAAAGACTGAGTTGGAAAAGATACCCAAACACTCTTACTCAATGACAGCCTTCAGTCTTGTACTTGGCTAACTGCATATCTGTTCATTCAGAATTCAGGTATCTTCCTTCATATGACAAAATCATGTCTGATGAGGTAATAGAAGACTGCATATACATCAGGTCATATCCATAGAAGATGCTCAAATGACCCTTTGACTAATCACACATGCATCCATTACAATGATAGGGAATATCTTCATTTTGGATAGCATCCTGGTATGGGTCCAATCATATGAGAGGGCAGCAGCTATAATCTCTGATTATATCCAGGAAAAGCTGTGTGGCTTACTCAAGTAAAAATTTTTGTTGCCTACTAGTAGTATTTTATAAGGGTCTGGAAACCTGAGAAATGTCTGTATTCTTTTTCATATATCATACTTTATCCAACATAAAATAAAATTTTCAGAGCTAGCACTGAAATTTAAGAGCCTTGCTGTTTCCTTTCCCCTCTTTCCTGCATTACCCAATTACTACTGGGTTATTCTCCTCTCTTGCATATTCTCTTTCTAACCTCTGACTTTGTTACTTTAGGATACAGCATCAAAAGGAGAGTAACACATCTGTCTCAATCTTCCCTAATAATGTATGCGCTAGAAGGAGCTAAAAGACACTTTTTAGAGAAGCACAATATGAAACAACTGGTTTGAATCACTCAAGGAGAGAAGGACATTTATTCTAGTCTTCCTTGACAAACTACTAGACTACATCAGAGAAGATGGGAATTGCAACTACTCTGACCTCTTCCACTCTCTGAGTGAGATAGGAGTGGACCACATGGATATTTCTGAAACGGCGTGGACTGTGGGCCTGAGAGCCCTAGTGGGCTTACTCAAGCTGCAATTTAACTGCCTAAGTAGCTCTGAATAGTCTCCTTCTCCACATACTGACTGCCTTGGATACAGTCTCAGATGCTATCTCCCCTACAGCATGTTGTTTCAGATTCAGTAATAGGTTCAATGTGTCAAAATTTGCCAATAGGACAAAAATAGTAGAAATGTATAGCTCTTACAACTTCCTGGTCTTCCAGAAGTTGGTAACACCTGAACTGATTATTCTATTAATTCATGTTTCATGCTGCTCCTGCTCAGACTAAAACCAATTACTTATGTTTATTTAGAGGAGAAGAATATAATTAATCTGGAAAAAAATAGGTGTTTCATCACAAAATTTAGTATTATGAAAGTACATGAAGCTGGTTTTGCTGTTTGCATGACACAGAGATTAAGAATCATGCTCAGAATTTCAACCTTACAGGACCTCTGCTCTTTTAGAAAGCGTACAATATTCTCTTACCATGATCTATTATTTGAAAAATTGTGGGAAAACATGGTATTCAAAACACATACATGTTTTGAATAGTAGACAATCACAATATTAGTATATCTATTTATTTTCAGCACTTGGACTTACATTTTAAAATAATTTTTACAGAGTAAGCATCTGTTTTACATCAAGAACTATTCTGGTACCTGTTATTATCTAAATACATTAAAAAGTTTGAACTTAAATGAATATGATGGGAAATATGATCTAAAATTACCATTAATTTTAAGATTGTCAGTGCAGCTTTATCTCATTCTTAAATACTATGCACAGACAGTGAATAAATATGATAGTGCAAAAAAAATTCATCATAAGCCTTTATTTAAAATGAATATACACATACAGGTAGTAAAACTTGCCAGTGATGCTTGAAAAAACTTATATGTTAAACTCTTTACATCTACTTTTATGTTACTATATATTCATTAATTAAAGAGCAAGAGCAAAAAATGTATAAAGTTGATGATAGGTTTACAGACCTAGTGACCTATTCCAACCCCAAGGATTAGTATAGAAACTGTGTGTGACTGCAAATTATTACACCAGCCTTATGAGGATAATGATTTCCCACCTTCCATGGTGCTGCATTGTTATCCATAAGCTCCCAAAGGTCCTTAAGCTTGTTAATAACCATTATAGATGTGCAATGAAGTGAATCAAGACTAAAATGAACTCACCTGAGCCTAAGTAGATTAACCTTGTTCAAGTCTGGTGATGTCCATATAAATTCATCTGGATCTCCTTCCATCAACAAGTAGAAAAGTACAATAAAGCAATAAGACAAGGGTATATTTTATCTGTTCTTTAAAAATAACTGCAGGAAGTTATGCAGTACACAAATTCAGGAATCACTATTTAAACTGCAAAAGAGGGTCACCTTTTCCCGGCGAAGACATATCTGGGCCCCTGGGATTATATTTCATACATGTTCAGCACTTAGTATTCTTGAATCCGGCTCACAGGCTGAGGGCACTATGTCTTGTAAGTTGACTGCAAAAAATGTGAATTAAACAAAGCTGGACATCTTCTGCATTAGATTATTAGCTAGTCCCTGAAAAACTCATTGAAAAGATGATGCATACAAAAATTCACATGCAAAATAAAGATGAGGGTAGCAATTTATAAAATTTTAGACCAATGCTGTATTTCAGAAGAAAGAAAACAAACTTTGAATTTGTTCTATTGTAGAGGTAAATTGAAACATGTTTATAAAATAGCCTGTTAGGATTCATAGACAAAACTTAAATCCAGAAGATAAAAGGCACTTAAACATTTCACCAGTGGGATTTCACATACAGACTAATATCTTATTTTTACACATATTTAAGTCTTATTTCTGCATGTAATGAATATATAATAATGCAATATTTTAGTTTGCAGAAATCCTTATCTGATATAATAAATGTCAGATTTGAAATTATTTCATCATATGTTGCTACAGAATGTGAAAGAGGTGGAGTTTAATGGGAAATTTAAAAGTGGAAATGGTGTTTCAATGTTTGAATTGGGTGATGAAGAAAGAGTGACCTTATAATTGGTGCTCAGATGAACAATGTAAAGAGAAGACAGAACTAAATTACAGAGTCATGACTATGATGACATATGAATTTTATGTGGAATGACATGACAGGAGGACTTTGCAAACTGTAATCTGAGTACAAGAAGAGAGAGTTAAGTATGGAAGCAATATTTCAGACAGGAATGATCACTTACACATGAAGAAAACAGATCAGTAATTAGGCAGGAAACCACTCTTCATCACAGCTCAGGCTGCAGCAGCAGTGTTATTGTTCAAAAATAAATAAAATTCATTACTTGGATATAATCTGTATGTTGTATGTGAGAAAGAGAGATATGACAAGGGCAGAGAAGAGAAATCTGGACCTAGAAGGAAGACATTCATCTGTTGTGATGGAGAAAGAAGACCAGGGTGATCTGGAAGAAAAGAGAAGACATGAATTTGCTACACTGTTGTCAAACCCAGAACATTCAGTGAAAGAAGAAGGAAGGAATAAGAAGGACTATGTCAGTTATGGGACAGAATACATAGGAAGTTACAATGAAATTAATGTAGAAGTGGGTTGTTAGAGACCAGATGTAAGGAATGAAAAGGAAAACCCTCAAAAAGTGGACTACAAAGGGACCTCTGAAGAAAACCTCTCATATTGAGTGATTGGCATCATAGCTGTGTGGAATAAGAAAAAGGCAGACAACTATTTTCTTTAATAGGAAAAAGCCAGCATTGAGAAATACTGGTTATGATGGACTAAACAGAGACAAGCTGAAGCAAATGTCCCTGCCATCCAAACTGCTTGCCTTCTTAGAGATTTTTTCTCTGTCTCTTGTGCTCTTCCCCATGCTCTTCTTCAGCTTGTGAAAGAAAGATGGTTTACCAAGAACACCAGTACTTGGCTTTCCAGCAAGAGCTGAAGCCAGTACAATAGCAGAAGGAAGGGATCTGGGTGCAAAGGCACTTGATACAAGTGCTTCAGCAGGCTTTGCTTTAAAGCTGCTTGTTTTCACTTCCTGTAGTTCAGTCGTTAATTCCGTCTCAACTCTGCATTTGTCCTCCATCTGCATCTCTGCCTTCTTATTTTTATCCAATATTCTTATTAAGTTGACACATTAATATTTGTTCTTTTGTTTCTATGCAACATCCTTATTCTTTGCACCACCACCCGTTTTCTCTATGTAAATGACAAGCTATTTAAAGTATTTTAACTTAACCTTCCAGAAACACATAGAAGTTTGAAGAATAACCTAAAGCAGAAAATTCTATTTTGGATTTAAATTATCTAATTTATGCTCTCCTCAATCCTGGTACCTTCTTAAGAACAGCTAAAAAAACAGAAGATGGCAATGCCAACTTTTCAGGTGATTTTCAGAAATTCATGGGAAAGCAATTAAAAATAAGATCACGGAGCTGAGAATTAAAATAATGTAAAACCACGCTATTTTCAAGGAGAAAAAATACCTTTACTGTTAATTTTATATAAGGTAAAACATGAGAGCTTTGTTTGTTTTTTTCATTTTGCTTCATTTTGGTTTTGATCATCTGCCTCAAAAAAAATAAAAAAAAATGTGGTATTTTCTGATTACTCAGAACGAAACCTGCCAGAACTGGAGTTCCAGTTTCCTATGTTCAACTGCTGTTTTTCCCCACTGAGCAGCAAGAGTTCAGACAGATGTATGTAATAAATTCAGAAATGTTGATCTGCACTGCAGATGAAAGGCTGAATAACAGTATAGTCATAAAACTGAAACTTTTCATACCATGCAAGCAGCCCGTACTATATTTTATTCTACATTTCAAGATATATCACAATGACAGATTTTGTAATGTCAGGATATCGCATCGAAAGAATTCAAAGAAGTTTCTCAGCAGCTGCTGTTAGAATAGTTGAAATTGACTTATAAAGCTGTCTGAAACATAGTAGTTTTCCCTATTTTTAACACTTTTCAAGTACTTTTTTGTTAGTGAAAAATCAGATTCAGAACAATCTAACTAATATATTCAGTCATTCTACAAGACTGCTAAAGATAAAGTTTGTAGCAATAACATGAACTAGAAAGTTTATAGTAACAAGAAAAATATGTAAACAGAACTTTGAGAAGGTAAGTGATTTTTATTCAGACTATCCAAAACACTTTATTTTTTTACTGCATAAACATGTACTTAACTCAAAGTCCTAAAAAAAAAAGTGGCTTGACAGTTCTGACCAAGGTCGTAATCAACATCTGAACCTGTCAAAGCAGCTTCCAGCAAAGCCAAGAAAATCCCTGACACTCTTGAGGCCCCCAGTTCTCCACTTTTACTCAGTTTTCCTGTTTCAGATCTCTTTGCTTTATGGAACAGTATGTTTTCCTTCCTTTTTATGTCAACTTTCACATTCTTCTTAAAAATTTAAACCTACAATAACAAAATTTTCCTCAGCTTCACAATGAGCATTGCAAACCACCAGAAAGGATGAAATCGTGAGCTTTGCAAATTAGCAAAGCAAAATGAGGCATTAAAGGGTGACAACATATTCAAAGGAAAAAAAAAAACAACATTGTAAGCTATTTTGGAAAAAACTTAGCATTACAAATTTCAGCAGACATCCTTAATCATAGAACATAATGTAGCAGGTTTGTTCAAGTTTCTGTGCACATTTGTCAGTTATTAGTACAGCAGTGCTAGTTTAATTTGCCCAGGACTGAACTGAAGTCCTACGTGGCAGCAAAATTGAAAAAGATTAATTAGTAGGAAGCCATTTGCACCTTAAAAACTAGGCTGTTGGGTTATCATTTATTGTTTGTGATGGAAATCCAGTGTAATTTCTTCTTGCAACAAATACATGCAAACCTGCCTTTTAAAAAGGTCAGTAGCATTCAGATTGCTAGAATGCAATTACTGGCAAGTAACTTCTTAATTCTTTCTTACAGGTAGCTTATGTTATGGCTGCTCTGCCTGCAGGAGGTTGTAAAGTCAATATCCATGGAAAACTTTTGAGACACACTTAGCAAATGTACTATCAAGCTTTAGCAGTCACAGCAGGCAGACACAATTGTAAACATGTTTCATTTAGAAAAGAAACAGCTTGGCTTATGATTGAGATAAATATTAGTTTGCATTTTTAACATTTACTTTGTACTAATAGACTGTTTCATTTCATAAGCATATAAGCAATCATGCTAAAGTTATGGCAGGACTAAAGTATACTGGCATCCTTGAAGTTCTCCAATCAAAGACAAAACTCAGTTGTTTGCTTTGATATTTATTTAATAATGTGAGCCCTGACCGGACTTGAGACAACCTCAAGTATTTCATAGAGCAGTGAGTCTCTTTTGAAATGGAGCAATGTAAACACACTTTCAGGTGTTGTATAAATAGCTAAACTGTAACGCATAATATTTCTTTAAATTAGCACAGTGTTAATAATTGATGGGGGAGGGGGTCATATATAGGTTACTTGGCAAAACAACAATGCTATTTCTCAATATGCAGGAAAATGCACAACACAAGCCACAAATGTGCAAAGCACATGATAGAATAATCAAGATTATTTAGAACTGCCCCTGGATATCTGAAAAAGGCTTACAAAATCCTTCAGTGATAGTCTCAAAGTGACTTTTTTATCTTACAAGCCCTATTATTATTACTATAACTATCTTATAGCATTATAAACTATCTAATAGCATTATAGTCAACCATTCTGAGAGATTCTGGTGCTTCATGCACCCTCTGCAAGTATTTTGATATGGGTTTTCTTATTGCCTGTTCCCGAGCATTTGTAATTTCCATTTTCTTCCTAGAGTGAATCAAGATCAGTACAGTCAATCTAGGGTAAAAGTTGGAAAAATCAATTAGTAAGCATTGAGTGATGAAAGAAACTAATAGACTAGTGACACGGTGGTGCTGCTGTACAGATAAAGTTTAGTCATGATATTTTAATTCTGTTTTCTCTGTAGGAAACACCAACTATAGCCCACTGAAAACACTTTAGTCAGTATGCTCATACACACCCCCCATACACACCTTCCCCATTTTTTAATGTTGAGAAGATGCATAAATCGCAACCAGACCCTGACATCACTAAAATTAAGATTAAAGGACTAATGTGAGTGTTATTTGACAGCACAGTGATTACTTGGATGGGAAAACAGTATCAGTCAAGCTGGGACAGCTCAAAAGTGCTTGGGAACTTATTTTGGAGCCAGTTTGCAAAAGTGAGGAGACACAGAAATTCTTCTCAATATAAGACTACAACTGCAGACATCAAATGGAACAAGAATGATAAATTCCAACAGAAAAATACTTTTCAGAAAATATTAGAAGATCTCGGCTGATAAATTTCCTGCCTCTTCACCCAAACTACAGAAATGTTTTCCCTCATCCAAAATGCTTTTACCTGTTTGTCTAGGTCCCATGCTTTTCTGGCTCTTGAAATCTCACCTGTTTTACCAGCACAGCTCATTACCTTCCTCATCAGCCCAGTGAGATAGCATTTGATTTCACGCCATGCTCAAAAGTCACTTATCAAAACTGTCTTAAAAGTCTTTTCCAGATGCCAGAGCCAGCCCCTTGGCTGTCCAGAAGAAGAGATGTCATAAATGCTTGGCTTCATTTTAGGAGGCAGAAAAGCGTGAAGGGCTGGACATTAAAACAGCTGTAGAGATTACCACAAAGCTCCTTCTGAAGAACCAAAGTTCAAAGCCAGGTGAGTAGCCACACGAATTGGGAAACAGACCTTCAGGGAGTACTGAATCAAAGTCAGAGGAAAGGGAAGCAAGGGAAGCAGAGGAGCTCCAGATCAGAAGAGCTGCAATGCCAGACAACTGTACTCCTCATGTGGAAGAAGACTGAACTGAGCGGTTTGAGGAGGAAGATAACTTCATTTTTTTGGGGTTAGATAGCATAAAAACATCCTCTCCAGGCCACGTTGAAGGGAACTGGTAGGTAACAGGAGGGAATTGCAAGGGCGGAACACTGAGTGAGCTGCAGGCCACACCCAGATTTTTCCCTGCTAGGCTCACTCTGCCACACCCACGTTTTTCCCTGCTAAATTTACCCTGGTCTTCAAGACAAAAGTAACTAAATAATGTGGGTTTCTCCAAGCTTTAGGCAGTGCTTCTCCTAGAAAAGAGGAACATCTTTGGGCTTGTGCTTTTTTGGATGTTTCTTTTCTCATTGCTCTTCTGACTCAGCCTCTGCCATCCATTCTTCCACAGGAGAAAATTCCTTTCTCCACCTTCCGTGATACATCCCACCAAATGCTCACAAGAGACAAGAGTGACTTCTCCTGCTATGCTTCTGCTGAATGCTATTTCAACCCAGAGGTAGCACAGTTCCTGTACCATCTCCTCAAAGTTCTATGAAAATCTCTACCTGACTCTTCTGCCTGTCTCTCTCTTCACTGTCACTAACACTAAGGCTATATGAGGAAGTACCACAAAAAATAGAGTAATACAATTAGTGTGGGCACAGAGGGCATCTCCCTTAGTTATGAAGGCTCTACTTAGGCAAGTGTCTTCAACGTTTTTTTAAAAAGAAGTTGCTGGTAAATATAAAACTTTCTTAATGTTCTGTGTATCTAAAAGACTATGTTTGCTATTCCTGAATCCAAGAACAATGCTAAGTGACTTTTTTTTTTTTTAGCTTCAAACTACAAATTCTTTTATCTTCTTACACTTAAATGCCTCGTTTGATTGGCACATCCAGTTCAGATCAGTGCAAGCCACGGTCAAAAGTAAAACACTCCATCCAATCTACAAAACACATCTGCTTTAACACTTGACACAATTTAAAGTAATATTCTGTACCACAAAGGATTATTGACAGCGTCTGTCTAAACTAGCCTTGCATTCGCAGCCAGCTCATTGGGATGAACACATTTGACAAAGCAAATGAAACTAGATCCACATGAATGAAACCATCTGTGGATCCTGAACTGCAGAATATCCAAAGACAGACTAGTCTCTGTTCTACAAACAAAGTTCAATTTACATCTTTTTCAAAGCCATTAGAAGAACTTGATGCTCATAAAGATGAGATTACATAAATATTTTTTAAGTCCTTACGTCTTCTACATTCAGTATTTTACTAATAAATGGCTCAATATTTTATAAGTTTTATAAAGAAGTATGTTGTACATGTGTAATTTTATAGGCAGAAGAGCAAACAATTGACCACAAATAAAACACATTCACTTTCAAGAATAGTCCACTACAATTACCAGCACTAGCATTAGGTGTTAAGAAGCAGCCCAACCAGCATAGCCATTGTATATTCACCAGAGCTGGATGGCATGCAAAATCTTAACATTTTGCCAATAAGTATTATGTCATAACCTTGACAGACAGGGACTTGTGCTTGATGTCAGTTGTTCTATGACTGCCAACTCCATGGCAGATTTTGCTGGGAATAACTTTCATCTCCACTGACAACTAAAATACAGTGAACAATGTTGTTCACTTCTGAGATGAGAGTGAAAGGGCTATGTGTGAAGTGCCAGTCAGAAACAGCAGAACACACATTACTTAATGTCACAAATATAAAACACTTAGGAAATACTAGATTGATAACTTCATTAGTAGAAGGGGGTGCGGGTAAGCTTCACAATGAAGTTTAATATCTTTTAAAGAGAAAAAAGTCAGCAAACACCACAGGGCTTGCTGGGTCCACCTGGGTAACTCTAATGAATAAGCACTGATTTCTGCCTTTAGAATCAATAGCAAAATTACACCATGGCAGTGGAAATACATGCTTCTTGGATCTGCTAACTTTCCCTCTTGACAAATGAGGCTCTTAGATGGGTATCTATAACCATCCAAAATCTTGTGGTGACACAGTCAGTGAACTAATTCATCCAAAGATTCCATAACAGTCACAGTTCAAATATACAAATTTCTGTGTGTATTTATAGACCTAAATGGTGAAGAGATGACTGCTGAGCATGTACAAAAGCAAAGAGGAGCCTATAGTCATCATTAGATAGTAATCTCTAATGTTTCTTACTTTGTCCTCTCCTTCATTCACCTCCCATGTCTTGTTTTCCAAGGTCTACTCTACAATTACAAGGCATGCCTCATTCTTATACTCTGATACTCTGATGTTACTCTTACTATTAGTGAATGTCTCTAAGAAATATCTAAATTCTTATTCTTCTTCAGTTCTGGCATTTATCTAACGAGCTATCTAATAATAATTTATCTATGTTCTGGCCAAACAGGTCTGCTTTTCCTAGTGGAACTCATGTTCCTTCCATACACCACCATTTCTGGCATTTGGGTTATTCTTCTAATCTCTGTTTTAGCACATAGGAGCTCACCGATTCATTTTAAATAATTTTCTTGTTTTCCTATGCTTCTAACATTCCTGTGGCTCTTCTCCTTGTAATATATGGGTAGCTTACTGTCTTCCATCTCACCAAAACAAGGTTTTGATCTGCTTTCCTATTTAGTCCACTTGTCTTGCACCTCTGAGCTAAATAAAGTTCTATATTATACTCAAATTAGAATGCATTCCATTCTAGATCCTCTCACATAAGATCCTGTGCATTGCAATAAGTCAAAACCACTCTCATCCAAATGCCTAATGGCATCTTCCAAGGCAACTAGTATTCAATCTCTTTCTTCCTGATAACTTGACATTCAAACACTATAACCAATATCATTCATTATAAAATCTCATTTGTTGCTTCTTTTTATACCTGGTTTTTGTAAGCTCTGCTTTTCATGAGTGTAGTATCCAGTACAATAAAGCTCATGAGTTAGAGCTTCAAACTGTAGTAATGTTATCCATATCAAAATTAGCTTCCAACATTTTGTAAGGAAATAACTTTTTGGATTCTCTGTATTTCTGTGAAACCATCACATCTCAATACCGACACGCAAAATCAATTTTTGTATTTTCTTTAGGATTCAGGTTGGTTGTTGATGAACATTTGAATCACAAAGGTAAGAGCCACATGGTAAAGTATGGTACAATGGCAAATCATCATAAGCCAGATAAACAGGTTGGTTGTCATGTGTCAGTAAGCTGAATAAGGAAAGATTAGTATACATGAGTGTTTGAATGCTGGGTCCATCAAAGATTAAGATTTCTGAGGAAAACACATGATCAGATTCTATGTAAATATGTGATCAAGCTAAAAATCATAGCAGTAATAATTATGACTTTGGGGTTTTTAATCAAAAGTGAAGGAAAAAAAATAAACTTGCTTCCACAGAAAACTCTAAAATCTCTTATAAAGAAATAATTCTGAACTTTTTATCTTTGTGTAATTAAAACCACTGGATTCAAATCACCCAAACAACTTAAAAACATGGATCAAATAACAACTGTTTCAAAGTTCAAATAAAGAATTTGCATGCATGATTTCAATCTCTGATGGCCACAGCCTAAAACAGTGACCACAAAACCATATCTAGATTCTTACCTTAGACTTATATCCAGTCTTCAATTGAAACAAACTCAAAACTAAAATCACCTGAATTTTTATAAACCCATTATACCCTTCTAGAAGACCCATTGTGTAACTGAACTATTTATTCTTTTAAAGACATAGGCAAAACAATCAAATTAAAAACTCTGTTATAATTTCATTTGTTTTTTTTTTTTTTAATATTTGGCCCATTCTCCCTAAATATTTGCTTGCAAATGAGAATATTATTTAAAGTAAAATATTCTTAAGTAATATATTTTCTACCAAACTAACTTATGTCTCGAAAGAACTATACTCCTATATCTATGTGTGTTTTTTCTTCTTTTTCTTCTAGCTTTATGCAGAATCTTGAAGTTCTTCACGGTACCTTATTCTCGCGAGACTGTACAGCTTCTTCTTCTCTGCAACGTAGTAAATGTGAAAGTTGACCCCAGAGGTCTTAAATAGGTGCCCTTTGCTTTTATGCTAGTCACGAAAATCACAATTGCTGTAATAATTTGCTCCTAGCAGTAGTCTAGCAGCTGTCTAAATTTACAAGGTCAGTTCTAGCACAACCTAAGCCAAACTTTTTAGAGACCTCAGGGTCAGGTTTCAAATAACTGCACATTCCTACTTTAACCAAAAGTAATCCCTGAGACTCAGCACACTTTAAAGATGAATGTTCATCTCTTCTCACATTTGAAACTTCAAAGGCCCAATTACTACTGGGCTGACATGGGCTGTTTCATGATACTTCCTGTGCAAAGTGCTACCTCTCTGCACTCTGTGTTTCTAATGCTTCTGTTATCGCTGGTTTTTCTTTGGCAACACAAAATTCAATACCAGGTTTCCTCTCCCTTATTCCTTGCACTTGTTAAAAGCAATTACTGTTAGCATCCATATTTGAACTTGAGTTCTGTTTCCAGAATTGTTTATATTCTTTAGGATGGCTACATTAATCACCAGCTATTGGCTTATCTTACAGTCAAAACTATTGGAAACACCTGGCTGGAAGATAAAAACAAAAGTAATGCTACCAAAAATACCAGGATTAAGCTCAAGATAATGCCACTACAACACTGTCTGTATGCAATTTGCTTTCAGGGAAAAACATTGACAAAACAAATCAATTGACTAAAAGATAATGTTCCTCTCGGTAACAGCAAAGCTCTTCAAAGTATATTTGTGCGTTTTAGCTGCTGGGAGAGTTTTACTTGATATTTTCATTTCCATTCAGTGACATAAAGGTTTTTAGAAATGGAAAAAATCAAGTACAAAAATTTGTATTGGGAACAGAGTCAAACCACACACCTTTTGCTCACAATTTTCCTTACCTAAGTGGGTTTTTTGGACAATAGTTTTCTTTCTGCTATCTAATCAAAACTATTTGATTTTTTAAATAATCCTGTGTGATACATCATACACAAAAGACTTTGGTTAATTCATTAAATTCTTAGTCAATACCTGACAGAAAAAGAGAACAATCCCAGCATGGTCCTTCTTGAAAGGAATCATGAATTCATAGGACAGACGGGATGGGTTGGGAGTGAATGGGATGGAAAGAATAAGATTCCTTGTATAAAATAGTTAATTTTTTGTTTCATTTTTATTTCAGTGCAATGTTGTTCAATAAAATTAGGTATAATAATGTAGTTTGCACTGCAATGTTCACTTAAGAAATACTCAAGTGACTTCTAAATCATGTTTTAAAAGATGTGAACAGTTATAATGTATTTAAGAAGATCAAACCTAATACAAATGCAAAAGATTTCGAAGTTCAGTTATGTCTTGATATTAACCTGCAATCTTGAAATTGTTTGTTCTTTATAAAGAAAAAAATTAGTGAAATCATTCCCAGTAACTTAATATCCTTAAATGGTTTATACTAAAATGGTTTGCTGTCCTTTCAGGGATTTACCTTAATGATATCATTCCAAAGGAGTCTGGTTTAGATCAAACTGGGTTAAAGATCATGACTGTCAAAAGATGATGTCACTTAGATTCCATTACTAATAAAACCAGGGGTCATTTTGAGTACAGAAACAGATTGATATTCATGCCTTTTTTACCTCTAATACCTTTAGTCATGCATTATAAAGGTAAAATTTAGCCCATTCCAACATAGTTCAAGAGCATAGTACATCAACATCATATTTACAGTTGTTTAGCACAGTTGTTTCATAAGTATATGTCAAGAAACACCCAAATTCAACTTCAATAAATGAAATCACTGTCTAGGAGATCCTAATTTCTGCATTTTACAGAGATTAAGGTTGGAGATGCAAAGATTTTATCTTAATTCTATCAAATTCATACAGACATAAATAAAAACATAGTCAGTACAGCCAGTACTCAATACAATGACTGTGAAATGTAAAGTTAGAATAAATTAATATAAACTTGAAAGACTATGTACAATAGTTCGGTATTTATTCTTCTGTTGTCTTATCTATTTATTATTTTGTAGCTCCCTATGCCATGCCTGGCCTTTTCCAGAACTATCCAACTTTCTCTTATGCCTAGAAAACATTAAGTATATAATTAAAATACAAATAAAGCAATAATAGCAAAATAAAGCAGGAATAACCACCTGCAATGAAGAACTGCAATTGTCATTTCAAGTAAGAAACAATGTAAGTCCAATTAAACAAAGGAATATTTGCCACTGTAGGATGTTCAGGCTGCATGAAATAGTAAATTTCAGTGAAATCTTTAGGAAGTCAAAAAAAATAAAGCCCTGTGATTTTCATTACAGCTTCATGTCTTGCCATCAGCAGTCTAATGTGTGAAGGGACAAAAAGGTACAAAAGATTGAGCACTTGATGAATGTAAAAACAGATATGTGTCTAGCTATGGTGGAATTTGGTCTGTGTACTTAGAATCCTATTCATCATGTCCTGCTTAAACTGATTTCGTGATTTTAACAATTAAAATCCAGATAAATTTACTTCTAAATGTTCAGAAAAGATTCATAACCCACCAATTCCATTAGCCAAGATTTCATTTACTTTTGTGCATAATGAGAATCTTTGCAAGGACCACTAGATAGTGGTAAGACGGACAGGGCAACAACATCTCTTCCTCGGATGTTTGTGCGTGCTGCCTAAAGACCTGCTGTTTGTTAGCTCTGACACAAGTCACTATGAAAGGCTATGGTTCTTGTCTATATTCATCTTTGATACAGTTGCTATTAACTTAGATGTTACCTATTGCCAAAACATTTACTTCAGAAGTATGTTAAAATATTTTCTTCCGCAGCCTGTCCCCAGATATTCAAACAGTGTTACAATATTACTCTTCAATTTCTTCTTTTACTCTTTCTTCTACATATTTTTCCAATGCCAAATCTCCCATGTCTGCTTTATTGTCAAGGTTTCTGCTGTGTATCCCATAAGATATAAAAGAATTAACAACAAAATGCAAAAAATAGCTGTTTGTCAAAGGTGAACCATCATATTCTGAAATCTGAATCTTTCCCCTATCCTTTTCACAAGGAAATAATCTTATGCTTAAAATTCAGAACTGTGGTATAAATATATTCAAATGAACACTTTATAATATACATTCCCAGTCAAAGTTTAACTTAAAGTAATGTGCCATATGGAGAACTAGTTCATCCTAGAACAAGTTCATCCTAAAATGGCTAAATCAACCTTTGGAAAAAATAAACACTGCCAGATACTTCATACATTGAATCAACTGTACAACCTGTTGAAACATGTGAATTACTTGCTGAATAAGATATTTTATCTACTAAATCAAAGTTAACACCTACTGAGTCAAGCATAACACCTAATAAAAAACTATTAGTACAGATTTATATGTGTTCATATGAATTACAGTAAACACATTGCTCAGGAAATACATTTATTTATTGCATTATGTTTACATGGTAACAAATATTCTGCTATGAGGGAATTTCCCATTCAAATAGCAAAAAATAAGCTCTTCCTTTTGTGAGTCAGTTTTCTTCATTACATCACACAGATTCCTGCCAATGAATTCATAGATATTCTAATATCTAAGCAGAACTTATTGGAATAATGAGGGGGAGGGGCAGGGAGAATACATCTGTGTAGTCGCTTTGCTCCCTGCTTCTTATATTATTCTTTCCCTCATATATCATGCTGCTACACATGTAATGGCAATGAAAAGTATGTGAGAAGAAGAAAAGGAGATCTTTTCCAATGCAACTCATGAGAATTTCAGTTTGTAAATCCACTGTTTCAGCAGCAGATGGTTCTGCACACTATGTCTTTTCTCAAATCCTCCAGTCCTCCTACTTATACAAACTTGTATACAGACTGGTTTTTTCAAGATTTTGGAATGAAGTATGCTGTATCTGTGCTGTGTTTTGCCCTACACAGATTTCTTTGCTGAATATTTGTGCTTTTTCAGTATTTTATTTGACAGACTTTCTTCATATAGAGACCAGTGAATGTTGTTTTTTAACTCCATTTATTCCTTAGTATTGTGCAGAAAATACTAATTTCCCTTAGCTCTAGAATCAACAAGTGTCCATTTGCTTCTTTTTTTATTTTCTGTGTCTTGTACCTTCTGTTCAGGTTTCAGCATTCATTTTCTTCCATTGGTTTTGTGCACAGATATCCATAGCAGATATGCTTTTCCTTTAGACCTGCCATTTTTTAGGTCAAATTGTTGCCTTTTGGGAGCCATTTCCTTTCTTTTTGATTATGGCTTGATTATGGCTTTTGAGACACAGAATATGTGCCTACATTTGTGTTTTCATTTGAATCAGGAGAGCAGTTTTGAATTGCCAGTTGTCCCTATTTACTGTACTTCGATACGCACCATGGAGCTGCCATGGAGCACACGAACTGAAATCCTTTTAGGTGAAACTAAAGGAAGAAGGAGCATACCCAATGCACACCAGCTGCTAATGGGCTGGAGGCTATAGGATAGCCTAGAGTTTATCCTCCCCCACCCCCCAGTAAAATGCAACTTGTGTGGGCATGAACACCAAGTGTTTCATACTACAGATCTTGCTTCTACTGGTCTACTTGCTACTGCTGACATAACACAGACAAAGGTAGTCCCAACTACCCACTTTCTTCTCTAGCAAAATCTAAGACCTAAACTCACATCCACGTACCCCCACTTGTACAGAGATGGTGGTTCATTGTGATTACCAGCGACAGGATCTGAGGAAATGGCATGAAGCTGAGTCAGGGAAGGTCTAGGTTAGATATCAGGAAAAGTGTGTTCGCCCAGAGGGTGGTTGAGCACTGAAACAGGCTGCCTGGGGAAGTGGTCCCAGCACCAAGCTTGTCTGAGTTCAAGAAGCATTTGGACAATGCTCTCAAGAACATGCTGTGACTCTTGGAGTCTCCTGTACAGGACCAGGAGTTGGACTTGATGATACCGATGGGTCCCTTCCAACTTGACATATTCCACGATTAGGATATTTATGTTGACTCTCCACAGGAGGAAAAATGTTTTAACATTTTTATGTTGACAGCAATGTAAGAGCTTTCTTACTTTTTAAAAATTTGTGCAGGGAAGGTACAAACTCCAAAAATAATTTCATCATGAAATAAGCCCTCCTAAAATGAAAATTCACAGTTATCACATATTTGGGTTAAGATGATGTAATACTGAAAAATCAATACTGTAATACTGAAAAATACACAAAAAATGTCAAGCTTTTGTAATTAGATTTTTAACATATTGAGCAACAACCTATCTCTTTTTACTGTAGGAAATGTTGCATTCTGATGCAGCATTTAATAGTTACCTCTCAGTAACATGTATGCAGAAATAAGAAGTAAATGATGTTCTTATCATAATTTGTATGAGACTGCTTCGCTTTTCTGCTGTTATTTTCCTCTTTTTTTTAATCATTGCATAAGAAGTACAAGGAAATCTGAATTCTGGATCATAATCAATGAAGTAACAGTTTCTGCAAAAGGTGTTGATTTAATGACCTGAGATGTTTGAATGTTTGGGTTATCGAAAGCTTAACATGGTACTTGAAACAGCGACTGTTAGAAAGGTTGCATGTTGTCCAGCAACCACGTTATGTTTCCAGAGGATGAATTTTCATATGGCACGTAACTGTGAAACAGGTTTTACTCATTAATACATGACTTGTTACTGATCTAAAAGAAAATTGGTTAGTTATTTACTCTGGACCATGCTTGAGATACTGAGAAGCAGCTGCCTATGTCTTTTATCGATGGATTTGTCACACAGCATTTTCTGTTCATACACACAGATTCAAAAAAATGTATTTGTTTTACCTAAAGCAAACAACGACATCCATTACGAACCTACTTCAGCTCCTTTGGTATCTTGGAATAGGCACACACGAAACAGAAATTGACATGTATGGTACGTCTTTCATAAACTGAAATATGTTGTTTTTGGTGGCTGAACATTTCTTAAAACCACAAGATAGCTACAATTACTTTACACTGGACACGCAAAGGAAGAGTACTCATTATCTCTTTTATAAAAAAGAACAGACTGATCTAACAACGTGTGATACTGTTGTTCATAAAAATTCTAACTTTTAGAAAGTTAGGTAAGTAATTACTGTAGCAAAAATGCAATCTGTTCTGCATATTAATAAAAATTACCTTTTATTGTTGTTAGATAAAATACATTTTTCATTTCATTTCATTATACAATGAGATAAAACATTGTCTGTAGAACAATAAAATAATAGTAACAACAACATTTGGTTAATTATTATTAGAGCAGTAGCAGTAAGCACTACAGACACATAAAAAGTTCTTACTTAAGAATAGAAATCCACAGCAGAAGGGAAATTAGATCAAAAGGACTAGATACGGGAAAAAAACCCAAGTTTGTGCATTAAGACGATCGTGTATGTTAAAGGATGGGGATGGGTATGATTTGGCATTGATTACGACTCTTCCAGGGGAAAACATTGGTTAGATGGAGCTAGCTTTCCAGTGCACCCACTAGCAACTCACTTCCCTTCTCTTTAACTGTCACTCTCATTAATAGAGGATTAATTAATGGATTAATTGAGGCAAGTGATGACTTCAGCATAAGAACATTTGTAATCACTGTGTTCTTTTTCTCCTCCTTCAAGTTCCCAGATGCATATCACTCTCCTCTGCCACTGGAAAAACAAGGAGTTGCTTTTAGGATATGTCTGACAGAGACACAATGTAGGACTATGCTGCTTCCTGTGCCAACTTCCCTAGAGCATGTCATATATTTCACTTACTCTGTCCTTGGGCTCTTACCAAATCACTCAAAATTCAGGTGTTGTGACCATACAGAACAGGGAACCATCTTGACTATAAAAGAACAGAGAACAAGTCATTACCACTTTTTACCAATTTGAGCTCTGTTCTTTTAATACTCTGCATTTTCTCCAGGTTAGTGCATTTCTTTTAAGGACTCTGGTGCCAGGCCCCTCCATACATCTCTCCCAGGATCTGGCTGCCAGGACTCAGGGACAGCTCAGCCTCTGCACAGTCATAGGCAACACCATCCTTTCTGGCGATGAGTAGAGGCACCCGGGCACCACCCCGACATCTATTTGGGAAATAATCCTAAACAGACTCCATGAGTCTCAGTTTGGTGCTGTATTTCTATGGAAATGATGAAGTCAGGCAGTCCTGTTTTATAAATGTTTATGTAAACATAAGAAAAAAATCCCACAACAGTGAAAAACCCAGTATTTTGCAAATCCAATCTGGAGTCCACTGAAGCACTCTGACATATAGCAGTGAAAATGACATACCTATCTGAAGCAAGAATGGACTCATTTCAGCACAAATTTCTTTGCATGGCCTATAATTACTACATTTCTTTTCACTTGACTACGCCAGGAACTTCTTAAATGAAAAATAAAATCATATGCAAACAAGAGTGTAAACATGTTTTTTCAGTTATAAAATTCATTTGTAATATGAGCTACCTGTGCAAAATTTTAAGAGAGAGTTTTTTTTAAAATATCTTAAATCACTCTAGAATTGAAGAAAAATTTTGCTGTGAATTCAGGGCAGGCTTTAATTGGGAGAGAAAGTTGAAAAATAAGTACACAAACTAGTGAAACTTTTTATCCTGAGAGCACAAAGCTGATTGCTCTTATGGTGTTCACACCTTCTTTCCACTTCTTCTCACCATTTTTCTTACAGCATTGCATCACTATTTTGGATATTGTACTGGAAATTAAGGCCATGTACTATTTGAAGTCCTTTTCAGGTTCATTTCTGATTTGTTTTTTTCTTTCTTCATAAATTTATTTGTAAGAATTGCATTAAGATCCTTCTATTGTTTTTGAGAAGGATGGGGGCAAGGGTATACATCCAGCAGATGCAGATCTAGAGTACATAGGCAAATAACCAGTGGGCCCAGTAATACCACTAGTTATACAGAAATTAACCATAATAGAGGAGCCACATGGTGATGAAACTGTATGCCTGGTGCACTCTCAACACACATTCCATTCGCTGGGATCAAAGTTAAAAAAAACAGAACATTTATGAAAAAGACACCCTTACAGACCTCCTTCAACACATGAAAGTCAAGGCACCCACAAAGATATCCACCCTGTCCTCTGCAGCAACTCCTCTGAAAACAAGACAGACCATGCACACAAAGGAGGCTTTTTCTCTCAGCTTGACAGCCCACTGCATGCAGGCAGATAAAAGCATTTTGGATGCTTGCCAGGAGAGAAACCTTAAAGCAGCTTCATTAGGCAAAAGTAAGATAATCAGAGTAAATATACAATGCTGCCTTTGTTACTTAAGCTGTTTGATTGGCTGTTATGCTGTTGGCTGGCCAATTAATACCCTGAGCACAGGGCACTGACAGTCCCAGGGATCTCAGGGTGCACGCAGCAGTGTCAGCATCCAGTGCATGGCAGGATCTGCAAAAATGTATCTGCAAAAATTTGCATACTTTCTGCTTGTTCAAAGCTGAGAAGATATCCATCCAAGAGGTCACTCCAACATGGTAATTATGATTTGTGTATGTTAATTATGTCAATGCATGCAAAAGTGTGCAGCTCAGGGAAAAAAAATATTAATTTGTAGTAACAACCTGAGCGCTGGCCCCAACAGTGCAAAGGGGTAGATAGCAGAGAGGGCAAGCAGAGCAAAAAATTGTCCAGTGATGCTAATGGAGACATCTGTGACTCTGCAGGTAAAATAGAGGTGCTAAAGAAATTCCTTAGAGAATTGCCATGAAATGGTGACCATGAAATCAGAGTTGGATAAAAGCTGCAAAGCTGAACTGTGAAGATGAACATTGAAACATCATATACTACGGTGGGAATACTATAGGGCTTTTGAGCCTAACTTCACAGATGAGCTGAAGATCTGTTCCTACCACTTCTTTCATTAAGACTGCAGGACATTTGAATACTATTTCCTTAGACAGTGAGGAAGAATGTAGTGCATATGAAATGTTTATTAAGTATGTACATTCAGAGTTCCCCTTCAGCTAACCACATTCTACTGGCTATCTCAGACAACATATTCCTTAACCTCAGAATCTTCTACCACCCCTCCCACCACATTCATGTACAAGTATATGACTGTAACAGTCTCTCTTTGTCTCAGACTTTCCCAAAACCAAAGGGAAACTTTCAAACATGAGACAATTTTATTTTCAATCAAATGGATTACAATACTAAATGTGCTTAAGGATGCAGGACAGGAACTTGGTTCTTGTTGGTCCAGTCGCAGGGGCCAAACTCTCAAAGTGAAATTCAGGCTGCTACATAGGGAACTAAAGTCCCTGACCTGCACAGTAGCATTCTCTGAAATCTTGCGTGTTATGAAGGGCTGGCAGGAATCCATAATCTCCATGTATGGCAAAGAAGAAGCCTGTATTAGAAAGACTTGGCTGCACCTTCATTGTAACAAACTGTCAGCAGTGGAAACTAAAAGAGTCACATGGGGTCTCTAAAGTGCAAGTTTGACTGTCAGCCCTGTGTAAGACATTTCAAAGTCTGAGTAGGAGGATAATAGATGGGCTTGTGTTCCTAGGCTACTGACTTCTTGTGAAGGTTGAATTAGGATATGCTCTGAACTGGCAGTTACACCTGCAGAAGTCATATAGGATTGTTAAGCCCATTTCTGTGGCAAGGTCTGCATCTAGTGTAGGTACATTCTCATAGCCTGTGTGTCCTTTGTCCCTGCAGCTCAGATGGATATAGTGGGTATAGTGAATGTGCATACAGAGAAGAAAAACTGAAATTATCAAGAAGATGGAGTAGCTACTTCATAAGGACAGGTTAGCATTCTTTCTGAAGAGAAGGCTAAAGGAAAGGGCCTGACCAGCTATTATGAATTCAAAGGAGCAGATAAACAAAAATGCATAGTTGCTCACCAAACTCAGCAATAAACAAATGCTGCAGCAGTAAGTAAGATGTCACCGAGCTAATACAACATGGGTTTGAAATAAAATACCAGTTCTACCAGTGGGTGGAGAATATCTGGAACTTGCTGCCCAGGGAGGCTGTGGAGGCAGAAAGATCTGAAGAAAAAAGTCTAGAAAAATTCACAATACAGTCACAAATGGATAATCAAAACATCTGTTAAGATCTAACTTGCAATGTTCCTCATACAGTAGCTGTAGAAGTTGGTGGAATATGTGAGTCATTGCTTGCATGTTGGCTAGACTTATGCACTTTGCTAAAATAGCATCCTTTGACCTGCCTGTGACATGACACTGGGCTAGGTGGAATGCTGGCCTGCCTTAGGGAGGACACTTCTCATTAACAGTGAGGTCTTAACACTTCAATGTCTGTTGTATTGTGTCAATGGTCAAAACAGACTGTTGAAGCTCATCTCTCCAACACTATATACATTGTCTGAAAACCTTAATGTCTGAAGTTTGCCCTTGGTGGCTGTAAACGTTCACCCCAGTTTCTTCACTTTGATCAGCTTGTACCTTGTTCTACCAAGCACACTTCTCATAGATACTTACACCATGTGGATAAACTAACTGTCCAGTGAACAGGAATTCAGTTATAATTTCTCAATATGAAGAGCAATGTCATCAAGCATAATGCCAATAAGACAAGAAAGATTAATTCTGTGTGCCTTAAACAAGTAATGGTGTTTATTTAAGACTTAGTTATAGTAGTCAGTTCAATTGCCCAAGGGACTTTATTACAGTCCTCACAGTAAGCATGGTATGCTGACTACAATTCTCTGACTAGCACACCGGAATGAATCTGCCAGTGCAGGTGAGCACTTAAGCAGCAAACCATAGATGTTCCTTTAGAGACCATACAACACCAAAAGCTGATAGAACTTTTCTGTGAAAGTCCAACACTTCAGTCCATTATAGAACGTATTCCTAGACAAAGCATGCTCTTGAAATCAAAATCTTACAAATTCTAGGTATAGTGATGCTATTTTACTCTGCCTTCCTATTTCAAAATAGCAACCAAAGCTTTGCTTGTTCTCATTCAGTAAGTCCTGGTTCCAAACAATCTAAACTGCTCAGGTAACTGAATGTTAGAGTATTTGAGTTCCAAGGATTTACTATTCACAGCATAAAGAATTGTTTCCTTTTATCACTTTTAAATTTGCTAACACTCAGAGTAATTGAGTGTCTTCTTGTTCTCACATTATGAGACTAAATTAAGAGCACCAAACAATCTATCTTCATTACACAACTCACTAGTCAGTATGTCTCTTCATTCTTTCTTTTTCTAAATTACTTGATAGCTTTTTCACACCCATTTACATGCCCTGATAACTTCTCTATCCCTATTTTTTCCATTCAGTTTTTGATTGTTCAAAAAGAAGGTGATACAAGATGAATGTCTTGTTTTCATGTGGTTACCAAGTAAAAACTTTACTAATTCAAGACTAAACCAGTCTTTTTTTTAATCTATGTTTACAAGCATGGGCTTTGCATCTTTTTTTCATGAGATCTCTTACAGACTATTATGGACTATGCCCAACCTTTGTTTAGACCCCTCCCCTCCTTTTTCAGTGTGATGAAATGAATGGACAACAAAATCTTGACCCCTGCTCAAGGAAGACAGGATAGATGTTGGCTGTAGAGAGCAACTGGAGGAAATCAGTATCTTCCAGAGATAGGCGGAAAAACTTTCTTTCTTCTTGGAGTTTTGTTTTCCCAGAAATTCCAGTAAGTAAAATAGGAGAGGCAGTGACTGAACAGGTTTCATCATAGTCTGTTTCTTAGGTTGTCAATTCCTGATCAGTGTTATTTGCTACGATCATAGTTGACAAATCAGAGAGAGCAAGAAAATGCATCTAAAAAGGTAGGGAAGGACAGATGAGTAATGTATTCCCAGAAGTGTAATATCTACATCATATGACATTTACTCTGATTGCAATGAATCTAATTTTCAATCTAATTCAAGAGACCCCTGCAGAGTCACTTCCAAGGGAAGAGATGACTCCCAAAAGCAAGACCATTCTACTGGAATGCCTGGTTTTAAGTTAAGACATTGCCTTAAGAGTCATATTACAAACACCATGTAAAGTAATAAGAAAATGATTACAAGGTACCAGTTATTCAAGAATTTGACCATACTGGGGGCACTGCAGTATAAACAGAGTCAAATAAGAAAGGGCATAAGGTGACTATCCATCAGGAGTGTTCAGTGCCCATGACTGAATAATAGAAAATGGCTAATACTAGGATTATGTTAATAATTTCCCTATTCCTCTGCAAATCATTACAGTCACAGTGACTGGGGACACAGAAAGGTAGACCAGAAAGGATGCAGCAGAAGAAAACTCAAGAATGAGATCAGATTTCAGTCATATATAGCCTGGCTAAATACCAGGTTTGGACATGACAGAGATGACATTCCAGTATCTCATCTAGAGATAGTGAAAGTACCTCTTTGGAGCAGCTAGTTAGAAAATCCAAGAGAAGAGAGCTAGTACTTGCCTTACTCCCAGCACTGACTATGGTACCATTTAAAATTTTACTACCAGATATCTACTCTGCAGTAGCTGACAGGTTGTAATCACACATTCATGTGCTGGTGGGATCAGGGAAAATGGGAAAATAGAAGGTGCATTTGGAAAGTTATAATATTTGCAGATAGCTTGGAGATAGCTTGCTGACCACAAAAACATACTACAACGAGTCATCAATGTTGTAGCAGTATATGGAAAGAATTCCATGCAATGGAAAGTTATAATGCTTCAGCTTGAAAAAGTGATAATCAAGGATTGATAAGATGGAAGTCTGCGAACTTAATGAGTGTCTGTAAACTTCATAAAGACACTAAAAAGGGAGTAGGTTTCCTTGCAAGAAGTTAAAACCCTGAAACAAAACAAAAGGATCTGGTTCTTTGTGCATGGTATATGGTACCTCTGCCATGGGGTCTGGCAGTGTGAAAAGTCAGACCAGCCTTTTCTTCCACTAGTAATGTTTGCAGAAGAAAATTAACAGTTTTAAAATAAACTGAAAATTTGATCTTCCACAGTCTCTGAACTACAAATGATTGAAAGCCAGGGTAGAATTTAGAGGAACTATCATAACACCTTTCTTTCTTATAATCTTCCCTAGACATCTGTTGTTGTCCAGGAATGATACTGAGGCAGATAGACCTTTGGTCTGACATAGTGCAGTCATTCTTACATTTTTATGAAGAACAAATCAATAACATGAGTTGTAGCAAATTGCAAGGACCAGATGGTACTCACCTAGGAGTTTCAAAGAGACTGAAATATGAAAAAGATGCACTGCAATAAGTGATTCAGTTAAAATATAAAATGTCCTTGGTACCACGGGTAGTGGGAAATAAAGTTTCAGTTCACAGAAAGTTTCTCAGACTGAACTGCGAAACTTCAGATTATAAAGCTATATTTCCATTCTGGAGAAAATGGTAGAAACTATAATAAAAAATTAGACTTATTAAGTCTATGGATAGCTGTGAACATAAAGTGGAAGACGTAATTTGCTTCATGTAAATTTTGGAGTTTATTCAAAAAATCAGTGACCAAGTGGAAAATATTTACTTGACACTGTCTTTTCAGGAAGTTTCTGACAGGATTTCTCAGTAAAGATTTATAATGAAACTAAGTTCCCATGGATAGATAGAAAGATAGAAAGAAATTAATTAAAAGGTGTTTGATATTAACACTCTAATAGGTTAACACTCAAGTTCTGGGACCTTCACTTTATAACATGCATTAATGTTGTAAGAGAGAGAATACTTTGTGGACAACACTGTAGGACAATGTCACATTACTGCACGACTGGGAAATAAAATAATAGACAATATCAGTGTTGGTAAGGTCAAAATAATGTACCCGGGAAAATAATCCTCACTGTTCACATGCATCAATGGGCTCTAAACAATATGTTACCACTCATAAAATCCTGGATTTTCTGCACTTAGTTTTCTGACAACCTTCAGGCCAATACACTGAGGTGTTTAGAAAAGCAAGCAAATTTTAAAAGTTAAAATGAAAGGAATGAAAGAGAAAATATATTGTCTGAGTTATGTAGACTACTCAAGAACTTGTACACAGTTTATATCTCTAGCACACTCACCTCGGAATTGTGCAGTAAGATTGTAAAGCTACAGAGCAGGATAGTAAAGGTGTACAGAAAACTCTCTATGAAGACTGAGTTAAAAGATTTTTATTTTTTACTCGAAATTAAGAAATTACAAGTAAGGAATCCACAGAGATGTAACTGATTGAGTACAGGATTGTGGCTTTAAAACAATGTGTGAAACAAGGAGGATTGGTAATGCAGTGCTGCTCAGACAAGTGGGGAGACATCAAGTGAGATTACCAATTGCAGGCACAAATCACTTTCCCCAAGATCTGTTACTCATAAGTACATTCACCTCCAGGTCAAAAAATTCCAAAATGGAGGATATGCTGGAAGATTCACAACTATCTAGGTAGAAATACATGCTCTGCTTGGCCTGGACTTACTTTTTCAGATGGAAATCTCCAAAAGGATATAGGAGTGGGAAAATTGTTAAAAGACCTAAATTATCATTCCTAAGCGTTTTCAATAACACTGCCAAAACTCTAAGGTATGATGAATGAACACAATTTGTCCCCCATATGATTGTTTATTCTAGAAAATAATAATTTTTCATTAATATTACATAGCAGAAATGCTCTGTCACTGCAATGTGACACTGCATTTTTGAAAAAGATTTCTTCAAAATGTCAGCAACTACTTTTCAATTTATTGTAATACAAACAGATTTCCTTTGGACTAAGGTCTCTAATTTTTTGAGTCTATACAAACAGATGTTTGGCATACTCAGTAGAATTCAATTTAAAATCTAAAGACACTGCTATTTCTACCATTCGCTTTCTCTTCTACTATTACCTTCCCTTTGCTCTGTTTCCTCCCTTCCCCTCCTTTTCTGAAACAGTTCCTAATTCCTCCATGCTTTCTCTCTCACCCCTCCACTTTTTCTCCATTGCGTTTCCTTTCAGGTGAATTAATTAAATACATAACAATGGCAATGAAATGTAATTATTAATAGGGGGTAAGAGAGATCATAGCCCTGAGTCACTGTTAGAAGTGGTCTTAAGATTTGAACAGACACTGCTGTTTCAGCTGCAGTTTCATTCACATCTGGAAGACCTCCACAGTCTTCAGAATTAAGAGTACGTATTTGGGGTTATTTACTTGCTTACAGAAAATCTTCTGTACTAGACAATCTAAATGCATGATCTAAAGCCAATAGATGGTATATCTAACATAGGGCTAACAGATTCAGCTTTTTGCACAGAAAAGAGCACATATTGAAGGGGAAGATTTTTTGGGGGGTGGAAGGGGGCATTGGTTAGTTTTTCTTCAAAGAGCTAATAACTGTCTCTGACCTGACAGAACTTTCAGAAAGATAGACTATCATATTTAAAATTATCACCATCACCTTTAGTCTGCAGTAAAACTGCTCACAGTAAACATTAATTTCTGAGGAGAGAGGGAGGGAAGGTTCAGTCCGTGGAGTGTTCTGGACAAAGACAGACGTAGTCTTTTATAAGTCCCCATAGGAATTAGGCCATGTTGGTTTTAGGAATATAATTAAATTCTTCTTTCTTCTACCTCTGTTGGCAGGATGTGAAGGATCTGGTGAATGGAATTGATGGCCACGTTAGTAGGTTTCAGAAACGAGTCTTAGATCTCTTGGCCCAGTTTACAGTTCCTGTCACAATGCTCTCTCTAATATTTTCTGTGGATATTTACACATCACCTGAAACTCTGCATGGCTAAAGCACACTCCTAAGCCTTTATTCTTGTTACTACAGGTGCTCCACTTTTCCCCTTTCAGTGGAAGAGGATCAGTGTGGTTATGGCCCTTCTTAGGTTGATACTTATCTCTGCCATCCCTTATTTTGCCCTTTCACTGAACACTTCAGAACCAGATGGAATCTGTTTTGTAATGTCTTTCAGTATGTTTCATCCAAGTTTGTTCATGTTCTTATTACCTTGTATCTCAACTTTCATAACATATTTTCATCTGCCTTTTGAAAGTATTACCTTACTAATACTCAGTCAGAATTAAGCTGCAAAGACAATGTTCTTTGTATTTTTTGTTATTTAACCTTTTTAATTGCTCTATTCAGAAGTTAATATAAATCTTTAGTTGCACCACTGTGTTCAGTTTTGAACCGATTGAAAAGAGTCTGAAAGACAGTACTGAGATTGATAAGAAGGCTTATATGGAAAGAGTTGATGAGGCAGGGTTTTTTAACCTAAAGAGGAGGTTGAAGATAGGCATGAAAGTCTTCAAAATGCAAAAGGCTGGTGTAGGAAGGGAAAGAAAAATCTGTTTTCCATGTTCAAGTTGGATAGGACAGGAAATAATGGGTTTCAATTGGAATAGGGAAGATTTAGGTTACTAATATGAATTTTTTTTATGGTGATCAAAGTTAATTAAGTATGGGAACAGATTTTCTGGGGAGTCTGTGAAACTTCTCCTTTGGAGATATTTAAAAATAGCTTGGACCAATATATACCTGAGGTGATACTGGCCTTGTTGATTATGCCTTCTGGCAGGCAAGATGGATTAGATGATTTCTTCATGCAACCTTTCAGCCTCTTATGATTATAATGTTTATATTTCTAAATGTATCCACACTCTTGAGAGCTTTGAAGACCAAGAACCAAGATCTGAAATTTGATTTGATAACAGAGGAACATTGAATGTTTAATCAAAGAAAAAAAAGTTGCTTGTTGAAGTGCATCTACTGTATTTAAATGTTAAAACATTGAAATTTTTTCTATATATAGGAATGTATTCCCATGTGAAGTGTGTTACTGTAATACTCTGATTCAAGAAATAAAGAATATATGGCTCACTGTGGGCACACTAGCAGCTGACAAGCTGGAATACTGCCTCCTCACTATCCACAGATGAAAGAAAGTGCAGCAGCTGTTACTGCTCAGGTAGCTGGTAGTGATGAAGGGCCCAGGAGGAGCCTGAGGCAGTCTACTGCCTTGACAATTGCAGGACAGATGGCCTTAGTTGTGATTTATATTACTAAATATTTTTCTCTTTCCACCTCTGTGTTGCCTGACTCTAACATCGTTCAGGTGGTCTTCACCCAGGGTATGACTTGGGTAATGAGGCATTACTCTTGTAAGAGGTGCAGAATTATATACTACCAGCATGTGTGTAAGACTATACAGGAACTTTTGTTCAAGAGTCAGTCTTAAGTGCTTGTAAATTAATCGTTTCTATATTTTTGAATTATGGTATTTTATTTCTTCTAGGAGTAAGATTGTGTGAGTAGCTTGTTTCAATAAGGCAATTTCAGAACAGATGATCATTCTTTCATCCAGTCAGAAAGTTTGCTTTAAACCTTTCTTGCAGTAATGCTGCGCTTCCAGAAGCAGAAGCATGAGATTCAGGCAGAGTACTCCTCAAAAAATTGCTGTAAAAATTTCTGGTCCATTAAAAATTAGTGAAGAAAAGGTTTCACAACATGAATTGCACAACTTTGATCTTCTGAACTGTAAAGTATGATTTTGAGCCGCAAGTTCAAGTTTCCAACTTGATGAAATCCAAAAACATTTCCAAGATTTTCTTTTATTATTTGGGAGGGATGAATTAAATAGGAAAGGGAATCTATTTTTGGGTATTAAGCTGCAGGTTAGAGATCTTGTGAATTGACAAAATGCATTTACACTCTAGATTTATTCACTAAAATCCTTTAGTGCCTGCAATGAAAAAGGAAAGGATAGATCACTGAATTTCAGCTTTGGCTATGAAGTAGGATAGATTGTCTTTCTAGGTCCTACCTTGTTCAAATCTACTTTCCTTTTTCTAGAAATACAAAAAAAAGTTTGATTGTCTGTTTCATTTTCACGTGATTCCTTAACAGAACAATTGAAAACAAACAGTTGAAAGGATATTTTCCTTCACTGATGTAGATATTGTTCTGAAATGTCTTATAGCTTCTTTATGCCTTTGATCTCTTGGCTGAGTATCTGTTTCCCTTGGGGTGTTCTTCTTGTTAGCAATTGGTAAGACTCTGGGCAGAAGATGCTACTCTTTCTTTTCCTTATTGGAATTTTCAGCAGAAAATGTATTGTATTAGATATTTTATAGAATACGTATATACACACACGCATACACACTTATGTCACTATGCTTGTGTATATATGTCATAGGAAAGGTAGGAAGAGACTTCTGGGGACCATGTAGGAAGGTTAACTTCAGAGTTGTTTCATGCTGCTCATAGCCTTTTCAAGTCAGTTTAGAAAAATCTCTGTTTCCACTACTGAACTACCTTCATTGTGAATTGTCTTTTCCTCCTATGTAGTCAGTATTTCCCTTGCTTCAATTTGTAATTTGGCTCATTTTTGCTCTGCATGCCTATGAAGAGTCTGGCTCTGCCTTTTTAATAATTGCTTCTTTAGTTAGAATAGTTTTATGGAATTTGTTTAAACTAACACATTTATGGAGAAATTAATATATTTTGATTCATTACTAGATCTTTTGCCATTCGTGACATATTTTTTCAAGTAGTTGTCTATTTTCGTTACTTTGTAACAGGCAGACTTGACATCTGACAAAGTTCGAAATTCTTCAGATATTCAGAAGTACTGAAAGCATCATAAAATCACAAAAAAGGTTCTATCAACATAATGGATGCTGGGTCTTCTCTATACAGGTTTCTTGGCTGTTTCACTCTTAGCAGCTGTTTGACTTGCCATGCATATTTAGATATAGTATTCTCATAAGTTGCTTCAGTAAATATTAAAGCACGGTAGAAAAATAAGGAGGAGGATTCAGCCTCGGGGAAAAATCACTGCAGAATCTAAGCAAAACCATTAGCCATACAATAAACATGTGCAACATAAACATTCATGAGTTACAAACAGATATACAATTACAGTTCTAAAAACCAGAAAGCAAACAATGAAAAACAGTTTTCTTGGAGGGGGGGAAACATGGACACACAAAAAAAGAAAATATGGGGATTGAAAAAGCAATCATATTTCCTAACTTTTAAATGACAGCCTGATTTTTTGTTTAGTTAAAATAACCGAATTGTGAAAAGTTCTAGTCAGACATTACTTTTTGTCAGCTAGAGGGCCTACTTCTCCACAACTGTGATTCTTATTTTATTAACATCAAAGGGTTTTCATTTTTATCAAAACACATGATCTATAGTGTTATGTTCTGCCCTCATAATTTCCTTTATTTTTAAAAATATTTTTAAATTGTAGCAAGGTCAGAACAAAAAAATCTTCACTTTTCTTCCAATAATTTTTATACAAAAGTTCTTTTTTAGCAAGGTTTTTCAGACTCAGCTGGAAAGTTTAAAGTGAGGACACATGAGACTTCAGAGACAATGTGCTGTGTTACGCTTGGATTATGCTCATCCAGTCTGGAGGTGCACATATGTTTAACTCATGTCCTGTAAAGTGTTCACTGTAAAAAAAAAAAAATCCATACATATTTGTTTTATTATAACTAATGGCAAAAGTCAAGATATGTAATCATTGATTCCAAATGTAGTGGCTACTGCCTAAAGAACAAATCCAGCATCACTTATGAAACCCATTTTCTAAAGAGAAGGTTAGATATTATTTACATCAATATTACTGCATTTTCATTCTTTTTTATAAAGACATTGAAAACTGTATTTCAGATCTCCTGCCTGTATAGTAAACTATTTCTGATCAGATTACCTGTGATAACAAGTTTTTTTTCATCATCTCTCACCCACCTAATATTTAGAATATTTAGTTTAGAATTATAACTAGACACTAAAGGCAAATAATTTTTTCCTCTTTATATCCAACTAAAAAAATATGAAAAAAGAAGGGTCTCAGATGGAGAGAGGAAGTTTGAGAGAAACTGGAGATGCTCCTGTAGAAAATTATTAGCAGAGAAAATGGAGGATTTTTGAGATGCAAATGCACAAACTTCACAAGGAACAAAATGTAAAACATATCACGAAGATTAAAAGGATATAGTTATCTCATTTTCATCAAGGTATAAACCTAGATCACTGAAAAATACAGTGGTGAAAGTTCAAAATAGAGTTCTGTGTTAAACTATGCGTATCATGCAATAATGAGAGCCTAGGAATATTCTAGCAGGGCTAGATGCTGAAGTTAATCAATATCTGACTACTCAGTGCAAGGCATCCCACCAGAGCCTCTCAAACTTAGGCTTTCCAAAAAATTTTTTATTATGTTAATAGAGGTGGCTGTTCAGTTAAAGGAATCAGAAATGGTGCTTTTTTGGGCTAAAAAAGAGCAAACTGTTACCCACACAACAATATTCAATTACTCTGAGGCACCTACAGACATCAGCACTGCTGTTGTAAAGAGTCCAGTAGCTCTCATCGTGATGCATCCTATGGGTCAGCTGGTTTCACCTGTTCTGGCACTCTGCCTGAAGCTCTCAGAGCCTCTTGCAATTTTTCCCCTATGGAATTTGAATGAACCACTGGCTGCTTCCCTGCCAAATGTCTGTGTCCCTGCCAAATGTCTGCGTGCACTGAGGACTTGATATGACCACAGGATCAATCTCTCAGGATACCATCATTGCATGTGACCATTGTTTCTCCTTACAAATGTCCATCATTTATTTCTGGGATGTGGTGGCACCAAATTTAAGTGATATTTAGCTTTTTATTTCACACTGTGCCATCTGATATATCTGAAGGTCCAAAATCTTTGGCATAGATTTTCTCACAGTACAAGCATGCTTATTTTCATTCATTCTCTACTGAAGAGAGTATTCCTATGGAACCCTATGTTTCAGCAATGCTGTATTGTATTTTAAGAGCTGAATATGACTATATAGCCTTTTTGGTATGTTTCTAATTATGACATCAATCTTCAGAAACCCATTAGATCGGAGATGACAAGAACTATATCTTTAATATTTTACAATAGATATTCTGAAATTTCTTGCAAGTGTCTGCAAGAAACATTCCATAGATATCTGATAGATGGGATAGAGATGTAGAACATAGTCCTTTTCTTTTTTAGCACAACTGTAAAAGATTGGGAACTTCATTTTTTTTTTCTTCTTGTAAAATACTCAGGCTTTCATACTTGCACAGACAAACGTCACTCTGATTTCCCACACTTGACATCACATAATTATGCAAGTTCTGTAGTTCTGTGGCATCTGTTGAACTTCAGCCATCTGGACACATGTTCTAGCCTTAGGCATCCATAACCTAGCAATATTTAGCACATCTCTTTCCATATAGAAATTCACTTGGCATCTTCTGAATTGCTGTCTTGAGCAAAGGTCTAGTAGACCCAATGATCTAGTAGAGTTCTACTAGAGCTTTGCTCAAAACGTCAATTCAGAAGATGCCAAGTGAAGGAAAGTCTGTAGTAAAGGTTTACCTCTTTTTTTTTTTTTTTTCCCAAAGTATTTCTCTGGAAAACAAACATAATGATCCTCTTAGAATTGACTGTGAATTGTAAAATCATAGAATGTCTTGGGTCAGAAGGGACTTTAACAATCATTTAGTTCTAATCCCCCTTCTGTGGACAGGGGCAACTTTCACTAGGCCAGGTTGCTCAGAGCCTCCTCCGGCCTGACCTTGAACACTTCTAGGGATGAGGCATCCACAACTTTTCTGGGCAACATGTTCCAGTGCCTCACCATCCTCACAGTAAAGAATTTTTCCTAATAGGTAATTTAGACATACTCTCAGTTTGAAGCCATTTCCCCTTGTCCTGTCACTACATGCTCTTGTAAAAAGGCCGCAATAAGATCACCCTGAATTTTCACGGGTATTCATTAAATGAAGGTAATTGCAGATAAATCATTTGGATCAGGTTCTTTTTTTGTTTGAAACTGTTCTCAGCTCCGCGTTACTCTTCAAACAAGGTATGCCTGTTTCTTTGTAGAGACATTAGGACATTTTGTTTCAGTCGAGTTGAACTGATGCTTGTATATGCTCCTTATAACCACTAGCAACCTTTCCAAGTGTGGTAATGTCATCTAGGCAATTCTGGAGTCCAGGCTGCCTGTTGAGAATCATGGAGATCAATCTTCAAAAGTACTGGTTGCAAAATACATATATACACAGCATTTTTTACATTTATTGGATTACTTATTCTTTAAGGTCTTTGTTCTCACACAAAACCCCACAGAAACTCATGATCTTTAGAGAGAATTAAATGCCAGCATGCAGTTGATACTGCTTTACAAAACAGATATAGCAGATAAAGAGACACTATCACATATTGCTTCAGTAGCCTGATTTGGTGTGCACATGTGGGATTTTGTGAGATTGGTTTGTTTTTTTTTCACCAGTGTAGCAAAATCATTAACAGTGTATGACTGCAACTATTCATGTTCAAAACAGAACCCATTCTCCAGGCCACATCACATATTTTAGATTGAGATCTATGATAATGCCAGAAGATAGCATCTATCCTTTCCCCAAAGTAGTTTCCAGGTTTGGGGTAGATTTTCATCAACGGCACAATTTTCCTTGTATATTAAGAGTATCTCAGCCTTATAGCCTTACAAAAGTAGAATCAATGGCAGTTTCCTCAGCCGTTGCTCTAACGTCCAAACTTTTCTAATTCCAGTCAAGTTGCAACAGTTACAGTAGGTCTGATTCAAGCTATAAGTATTCCCTAATGCCTGCGTTACTGTAACATCATATCACATGCCCTGTTCTATGACCATTTTAGAGCTTCTGAAGTTGCACAGGAGAATCAGCTTCCTTGCAACAGTTTCTCGGACCAGGTCTATGTTGACAAAGCTTAAAGCATTCAACTTAAGTGAGTCCTTTAGACAGGGGAGGGAAAAAATGAACATGGATGAAACAATATTTAACACCTGCAAAGAGTGAGCACAGAGTACATGCTGGTTTCTGTTCCGAGACAATGTAAAAGCAGCAACACTCATTCCTCAAAAAGCTCTGTTACAAAGTACTAGCTTGTTATTTTGCAGAACTGATCTCAGTACTATAACAGATTGTAGGCACACGTTGAAGGTGCACAAGCAATACGTACTGATGATGGAGACAGAGGGATTTCTTCCTTATCACCAATTTATCCTGCCCAATGGAAGTGTGCATCAACTTCTGGTGATTTAGAGGACTGCAGAGGGAAAAGATTGAGCAGGCCAGCATGGCACCAGGGGCAGGGCACACCAGGAAGCCCCATGCGCTCAGGAGAGCCTCTCCCTTCGCTCCAGCACAAAGAAGCAGTGCCCTCTACTGCCCAGCACCAATACTGCAGCGCACACCTCACTGGGGATCCGTTCACAGGCCTGAAAGGGACAATCCAGTGAGTGGGCATAGACCTTATTTTCGTTTGAGCCCTAGTTGTCTTATGTTTTTTTCTAGGGAGTCATATTTTCTTGTGCATCAGAAAAGGTGTTCTTTTGCCAGATTTGGCGTTGCTGGCTGTGCTTCTTTTGATGAAGCCCAGGGTATGGTTTTGGGCTGCAAGCACAACCTGCAGGGTCATGTGGAGCTGCTCACCCACCAGCACCCCCATGTCCTTTTCCTCAAGGCTACTCTCAATCCATTCTCTGAACAGCCTCTATCTGTGCTTGGGATTGCCCCGATCCCAGTTCAGGACCTTGCACTTGGTCTTGTTGAGCTTCATGAGGTTTGCACAGGCCTGCCTCTCAAGCCTGTCAAAGTCCCCCTGGATGGCATTCCTTCCCTCCAGTGTGTCAACCACATCACATGGCTTGGTGACACCAGCAAACTTGCTGAGGGTGCACTCAATTCCACTGTCCATGTCACCAGAAGAGACATTAGGCAGCACTGGTCTCAGTACCAACCCCTGAGGAACATCACTCATTCACTGGTCTCCACTTGGACATCGAGCCATTGACAGGAACTCTTTGATACAATCATCCAGACAATTCTTTGTCCACTGAGTGGCCCATCCATCATATCCATGTCTCTCCAGTTTAGAGACAAGGATGTTATGCAGAACAGTGTCAAGTGCTTTGCACAAGTCCAGGTACATGATGTTAGCTGCTCGTTCCATCATAAAAGGTCACCAAATTTGTGAGGCACAATGCCTTTGGGAAAGCCAATTTGCACTCACCTCCTTATTTGACACATACCTTAGCACAGTTTCTGGGAGAATCTACTGCATGATCTTGCTGAGCACAGAGGTGAGGCTGACTAGCCTGTAGTTCCCCGGGACTTCCTTACTTCCCCTTTTAAAAACAGGGATTATGTTTCCACTTTTCCAGTCAGCGGGATCTTCCCCAGACTGACACAGCTTTTATGATGGATGGTGACTCAAACTCCCTCAGGACCCGCAGATGTAGCTCATCAGGTCCAATGGACCTGTGCACCTTCAGGTTCCTTAAATGACCTTGAACCACGTTTTCCTAAAGTGTCTCTCATCATTGTAGAAGACCTTCCCCAGGCCCAATCCTGAGACTCTGGTTACTCAAGATGATTTCACAAGCCATTTTATTTTGATTTAGGGCCTCTAAAAGCATAATTTGCCTTAATTTCTCAAATATCCTAATTATTCTTTTTCCCTACAGGAATGAATTCATAAAAGAGAAAAGAAATTAATTAAGTAAGACTTACAATTAGAATTTTAGATGGAAATTTGTAAATAAAAAATAAATAAAACACACACATAAATCCAACCTTGTATTGTGCAAGGCTCTTTCGTAAATGACTAAGGATATCTTTTCTAACATTCCTCCCATATATCCTACCTTCAAAAACTGAGGTATCCAGCATTCACAGAATCATCCTTCCTGCAATAAAGCATTGATGGCTTCCTTTTACTGTGTGATATGATGTCTAGAACTAGAACTAGATCTGGATGCAATATTTTAAAAAGTGAGATCACTAGATTTATGCTGTGGTTTCATGTGTTTTCTCTTCTGTTTCTAATAATCCTTCACATTTTAGGCATCTATTTGTCAGATGAACTGAGCATTAAACTGATGGTTTTAAAGTACTGACTCTTTAAAGCAATAATTCTAAGACTTTCTTCTTCAATGGTAATAATTTCAGGTCCCTCACTCTCTGTGTACAGTTAGGCTTGTGTTCTCATACAATTTACTCACCATTTATCAGTATTTCTTTTATAATTTTGCCACTGTAATTCAGTATCACAAGACCTTGTGAAACTTTGTCACCTTTGTTACTCCTTTTTCTAGACCTATAGTTTCCTAAATCACTCTTTGAGTCGGTTTTAAAATTTCTTTTTGTCAATTTCCATTCCTCTGACACCAAGGCTACTAGATTTTGTGTGAGCTTCTTCTCATCTAATGATCAGGTTTTAGAGATCCAATCGCTCAAAAATGACTGCTGCGTTCATCTTCTGATGACAGGTGCTCTGAAAAAAATTCCTCATAGCCAATGATGCTACTCTGAGAATCAGGGCATACCTTCCTGGCACTAGCAAATTTTTCAGCTGCAAGAATCTCCTCTGGTTTGTGATGTTTACCACAAAACATGGCTGAATGGGTATTTGGGTCTCTGTTGCGAGGGCAGCTTCTGTGAGAAGAGGTCAGGGGCTGCCCTTTGCTGAACACAGAAGCTTCCAGCCAGTTCTAGTTGGCTCCAACAGACCTATTGCAGGGCACGGCTGAGCCCCACAGCCAAACTGGTAACACCTCTGGCAAAGTGTATTTAGAAAAGCCCAAAAGATCCTGGAGATGTAGGAAGGAACACAGACAAAAACAGAGTGAGAAGCAGCAGTGGGAAAACCCAGATCAAATAAGAAGGAAGAGGAGGAGGAGGAGATACTCCATGGAACTGCCCTATTAATTGCAAACTGTGGAGGACCTGCCCTGGAGAGGTGAATATTCTTGCCAGGAGCTGTGGCCTGTGAACAGCACATGCTCTAGCCAAGGAAAACATGAAGAAGAAAGAGTAGAAGAAAGAAACAATTGTGTGCTGACTACAATCCCCATCCTCTATCCCCTTGAGCAGCTTGGGGTGGGTCTGTGGAGGGCAAAGGAGTCTGGACTGAAGGTGTGAAGTTGAGTCTGAGAAACAGGACAGGAATAGTGATGTTTCAATGTTTGTATTTTTGATTTTGTTTGTATTTTACTACCAGAAGTATTTCTTTTAATTGCCAATATATGCATTTTGCCTGAGTCAAGTCTATTTTGCCTGTGAGAGTAACTGAGAAACAATAACCCTGTCTTTACCTTGACTCATGAGTTTTCTTTCCCTATTACATTCTTCTTATTTTCTCCCTTTACCACCCCACTGGGGTGGGAGTGAGAGAGAGCAGATGGATGGGAGCTTGCTGTTAGCCAAGGTTAACCCACTACAACTCTTTAGTAAAATACCTCTTTACTTAATGGGCTTCAAATATAGATTGCAAATGTATTTAAGTGATCCTACTTTCCTCATCTTTGGTGATTTTTTCCCTTCCCACCTACCTTTCTCTTCAAGCATCAGTGACAGATATGAGGATAAAGAGCGGTTTGGATCATGCCTAGATCTGTGTAGGTAGTGAGCCTCTCTTGTCTAAAATGGATGCTGGTCACGAGTTTGAGATTTTTTTTGAATGTATTAATGTGTATCTCCTACACCATTTATGATAAAAGCATATCATATTTTCATGGCACCTAATTTTAGAGGTGTGTAAACTCTGGATTGGATCATACATAGAACTAGGCCAGGTGCTTCACCCTCCTAAAGTCTAAAAGGGATTTGAATTCAGATGTTATATAATGCAAACATTAAAGAGTAATGTCAGAAGTCTCTGTAGGAAAGGTAACAACAAAGATCTGACATTGTGTCTACAATATTCTCAACCTTTAAAAACATCTTTGTTAAAAATTAATTATTTTCACATTAACTTTATTTTCATATAATAAAAAACAGTTGAACAATGTTATTTTAAATGTTTATGTTCAGTTTGAAAAGGGAATTAGGCAAAATGCAAGATAGCAATGCTCTGTAAATACTTAAGTCTGATTGAAAAAACAACCCTTTGATTTTTATCATGTGATAATATTCCAATTAAATCAACTTCTTTATTGAGTAACTGTCTTATGAAATCATACAAATGACATACCAAATTAACATAGACAGTTGGTGTATATTTTATTACACAAGATTTTTCATTTATATCCCATTTGAAGTGGCAAAATTTGTCAACATCATTTCATGTGTTTGTAAAGCTGTTCTTTCAACTGTATATATATGCACAGTATACTATGGGAACTTAATGTAGGCGTGGAAGACTTCTTCCTCTGAACTAACTAGAGATGTTTCTGCAGTGTACATTCCAGCCTGAATAATATAAATGTTGCCTAGAAGCACACGTTCACAAAAAGCAACTAATGTAATGAAGATTCTCATAGTGAAAGATGGTTAGAATAGTTCTATAAATGTATGCATTTTTTTTGGTTGTTGGTTTGTTTGTTTTTTTCTGCACTCACATTCTTTTCTATTTCACCTCATATATGTACTTCAACTTTTTGAGCTCTTCAGACACTGAAATATGAGAAGAGATTAAAATTATTTAAGATTCAGCCATTAACCATACAGTAAGATTTCACAGGTTCTTGTCCTAGAAATGAAATGTTAGCTGTGTCTTGTCAGTTAGTCTTTGATGTTTTACACACATACACAGAATAATAAAGATGTATTGATTGACTTCTGTTGAGGTTAACCTTAGGATTTTTTTACACTGAGCAGTGAGCACTGACTTAGTCAAGCCAAGGAAGGAGAATCAATCTCCTATTTCATCAAAATACCAAGACATTTCTAGATAGGCATAGGATTTGCTTATAAATATATTTGGAACTCAGTTTTGTAATGAATGAAAATCAGGAGGTGAAAATATAACATCTTCTAACAATTTAAAGAAAGGAAAAGAAATTCTTATGTACTACTGAATGAATAAACAATAATGAATTCCATTTCAGGGAAACTGAACATTTTTGTGTGATGATTGCCCTAAAATATAGTTTTATGGCTCTAGAAAGAGAAAAAAAGCGAAACTTATCACAATAATTTACAGGTTTTATATACTCCAAAGCCCCAAGGTTAGTCGGAAAGAAACGAACAAAAAGCATCTGCTTTAAAGGAGAGCAGGCACCTTCTTGATGAGCATGCCATAGTCACAAAATAAATGGCTGCAACAACTGCAACTACTAGTTGGTATAGATATGTATACACTGAAAAAAATAATAAGGAAATCGCTACAGAGGCAAGTGAAGGGTACGTCCATCACCTTCAGATACAAAATTTGTGCTTGAGGAATCTAGTGATCCATAAACTCTCTGAACATAACTCTCCTCTGGATCATCCTTACATCAGGGAATTTCTCTCTGGTCTCACTGTACTTGAGATGTCTCCCAATTACTTGGCATCATGTAGTGAGGATGTATCTTTCTGCCCTCCCCACTCTAAGTCTCAGCCTGGAAAACTGGAATTTGAGCAAGTGGAACTTGTTTCTGAAAGCAGAATTGTTCTTTTGTACCTTCCCCTCACTTTTTACAATATCATTAAAGGAAGTATACATCCTCCTTAGATGTAAACTCTGAACAGCACTGAGGACTGAATATTTCTGTATCTCTTACCTGTGCTTCGGTTTTAGAGCAGAGAGATACCAAAGAATGGATGGACTTTAAAAATCATTACACTACTTTCTGGAGTATGCAGATAAGTATGTTTGCCACAGTGTTAATAATAGAATATTTTACCAATTTTTTTTCATTTCTCACTATTGCTGAAGAATAAACCAGAAGATTAAGGAAGACAAAAACTTAAATGAAAAAAAAGTAAACTAAAAAAACCTGAGTTGTTACTTGAGTCTTTTATTTGGTCATCTACTAAAAATCAAAGAAGTAGGGAATCTAATAGGAACTTCATTTCCTTTTTTCCATAGGAGAGAAAGGTTGCATAAGAGAAGGGAAACACCAGTGCTTTTTCCTTTGGAAAGTAGAACATACTATGTTCTTTATGTTTTCAATGGAGATCCTGCTAGGATCTTCACCTCACAATACCTTTATACAATCAGGATTTTATCAGATATTTATTATCTGCCCTTTTGGACTATGGTTACAAATTTTCTTTGCTCTGGACTTGTTGACTTAATACTTTAAGGGATAGGCAGAAAAAAATTTTCATCCTCTGAGAATTTCTTAGATTTAAAAGTTTCCCATCTTACATGTATCTTGAAAATCGAAACCCTTAACTTCCAAATAATAATTGAGATGGAATGAATTAAAATAATTTTAATGTTTCATGGTTTTGCATCAACCTAGAAATGCTTAATCTTCTTAATAGTGAATTAATGTAAATTTCTCAACAATAGTAATTTTGAAAAAATATATTTTTTATTTTCTGTTTGCATATGAATAATTTTAATACATTCTAAAATCCATTCAATTTACATTCATACTAACAAAAATATGGTGGCTGTTTTGACAAGATAACATTTCTCCAATGGACAGGAAAATTTTAAAACATTAAAAGAAACACAAACGATCTCTTGAGCAAAGGTACAATATGCTAGCATGGTAGTGTGATGGAGCTTCTGTTGTCAGAGAAAGATGAATAGGTGGTGGTATGCAGACAGATAACATTTAGCTTGATAGGTTAGACTGTTGCCAAACAACAGTATAAAGCTGTAGGTTTAGAAGAATATTTACAAGTTCAAGTATCTGTTGTTCATCTAACTTAAGTACATTGTGCTGCACTTCACAAAATTTTTTTCTCTTTTATTTTGTATTTCCAGCCTGATTCAACTTCTCTCCCTACATCTTATTTTTTGTCCCCTTTCACTTCTGTCCTGTTCTGGCCCTAGAGCTCATTCTCCATTCGTTCATCCATACTCCATACTCCAGCTTCCAACACAGTACTTTATGAATTTCATTTTCAACAACAGAAATAATCTCAGCATCATGCAGTGGAAATGTATGTGCAAAAGCTACAAAGGCAACTATATAAAAAAATAAATAAAAAAAAAAATCAAAGAAAAATTCCAAAAGGAGATTAACTTGAAATCTTACTTGTATGTTTTGAGAGCTTTGAAGTGTCAACATTATTTGTTGTAGTAGCATAGCTAGTGGGTGCAAGTATCCTGTTGGGTCCCAAGGAGAAAAGGTAAACCTTTTCAACCTGTGCTTTAAACCCACCTGTGACTTACATTATCCTACAGCAAAAAAAAAAAAAAAAAGGAGTGTGCGAAGTCATTGCTTTGGAATTGCTTCCTGGGGAAGTTGTGGACATAGAGAAATTGCCTATTATTTCTTATTCCGTCAGACCCTAAACTCTCTCTGGCCTTTTAGTGTTCAGAAAAACATTCAACTTATATACAGTTTATATATATATAAAATATATCTATTTTTTACATAGGTATATTAACAAAGACATACATACAAACTCATGCATACACTGTGTCTTTAGGGTTACTTGTAAGTGTTTTACTATTGCTAAGATACAAAAAATACCTCAGCATTATAATAGAAACCCTTTTCAAATACATATATCAGCAGTACCTAGTTATAAATAAGTATCTAAATCATGTGTGCAGTGTCTAATAAAGACATTGTATAATGCTAGGACCTTATTAATAGAAATAAATATAGGTAAAAATAAAGTGTTGTCTGTGTGCCCACCCTAAAGGCATTAAATGTATAATTTTTCTGAGATTTTGGTTAGAACTTGTGAGATCCTCAAGAAACTGTCAGTGTAATGTGCAGCTTCTGAATGTGTTTTCAGATTTTGCTGCCTGCAAGTGCTCCTCTACTCCTGCTTCTCCCTTCTTCCTCCATCCCTACTTTGCTCATATCTCAGGTAAAGTGTACTCCAGCCTTCATTGGCTATAAACAGATAAAACTGACATACGGTGAACAGTATTTTAGGGCCTGCAAGTTGTGGTGGATGTTCAGCATTTAATTTTTTTTTTTTTAAGCTTTTAAGAGAGTTTTTTCTCTCTCTCCGTAGCCATCTTAGTATCATTCATGCAAGGCAAGAAAGACAGGGAAGATCTGAACATCCAGGGTTTTCTTTTCTTTGACAGGCAGTAATGCTGTTCCTAAGTGCTGCCACTATTCACCCACGGAAAGGAATCTTTTCCGACCAGCATAACTGTCAAAAAAGGACACATATGAATGAGTCCTGTGTAGGCTGAGAACTGCAGTATCAAAGCACCATTATTTACACACCCTACCTGAAAACACTGGTCCTAGGCACCCCTCACCTTGTCTCCTGCTTAGTTTAACCCCAGGCCACACAGCATGGCTTACTAATTGTGGAATGCTGTTTTGAATACAAGGTTCAAATAGCAAATTTAAACTGCAGATTTAATCTTCCGAGAACTGTTGAGATGTATGTAATTTTCTTCCACAAAAGCTGAACAAAGAGATGGTATAACGTTATGATTGTGTAAATCTTCTTTCAACACCTCCATTGTACAAAGTGTGGACTCAATGATTGAATAGCAACAAACAAAAGTCTCTCTTCAGTTAAACTCCTGTGACTCACACACAGAAAGCTTCATCTAACATATCTAGTATAATGAGATTCCTTTTAGGTAAAGTGCCTTTGTTTTAAAACAAGTTTGTAATAATGCCTAAAAAAACCCAACATGATAAAGATCAGATATCTGTTTTGTTCTGATTCCTTTAAAGAAAAGTCAGAATTTTACACTGGGGTTGTTTAAATTTATCTATGGAATTACACACGCACACAAAAATCTATTTAAAAATAGCATGGATATTTGCTGGTATCACATGGGTATCCATCACAATTCAGCACCTATAATCAATTGATATGCAGTAGGCAAATGACAGTCTGTAAGTCATAAAGTATTTCAACTGTGGTAGTTAGGGGGAAAAAACCGATATGTCACCACTTTCAACAATAGTGCAAATTTAGTGGAAGCTTAAAATAACTTTCAGATGAGAAGTAGACACATTGTGTAGTAAGAAAATGTGTAAAATATTCATTGTGCAGCAACATTCAAAGGCAATAGGACCATTGTTCAGTATTAAATGTAATAAATATAGCTATTCTGTAACAGACACATTATCCTTTTGTGTGAAGAACATAGCGTGGGATGTTATCCTTGAGGCCTTAATACACCACATTCTTTCACATATAGACAAGCAAATCCTCACACACGCCATGAAGAGCTTCTTCAGTTTTAAGAGCTATTCTGTTAAAATTGGACTGTTGTGCCAGATTTTCCCTCACATGAAGAGATGAGAGAGGCAATGTGCTCTCCATAATCCACAAGTGTTTTTGTACCTGTATTATATTCTGGAGACTTTTCCTTTGTCCATTGCTCCAAGAAGCCCCAAGACTCTCAATAGAAAATTGAGTATATGGCCTAATAGATTTATCTAACTCTTCTTTTTATGTGACAATGCTGCAAGTTTTATATCCATGGATTGAGAAGATAGAGGACAGGCTTACCCCAAACATATACAAATGAAAGTTGAATCATCTTGAGTATTTTTGATATAAATATGTGTTAGTGGGGAAGTTTGGGCCTGTATAACAAAATTAGGCTAAATGAGCACTTCCCTTTATTTTATTGTCTTTTATTTATGTAATTCGTGGCACTTGGGGATATGGTTTAGGAGTGGTTATGGTAATGCTAGGTTGACTGTTAGATTAGATGATCTTGAAGGTCCCTTCCAACCTTGATGGTTCTATGATTCTGTGAATGAATGACATTTACATTCTTTTTAGAAGGAAAAACTGAGAAGATAGTGGCTTTTTTTTCCTAGTTTGATGCCTGAACTTAAAGGTGTAAGAGGAGTGGAGGTCGGGGATTCATTCACATCCAACAAGGGCTGACATTTTTTTAAGGTAGAAGTGTTGGATTCTGGCCTCCATAAGAAAGGTCTAGAATGCCTTTGTCTTCTAGGTGAAAAAACAGTGACTCAAAGCTCCTCCCAGCTTGCTTTTTTCCAAGATACAGAGAGGGGACTTTCCTGTCTCCTATGCTGAAATACTGGCTCAGTGTTGCAGCATATCCTAAGGCATAGTAGGAAATAACAAAACTTCTATTGCCATTGATGGTGAAAGATCTGACAAGAATCAGATGGTGAAGATCTCTTCTCATAGTTGTGGGCAAGGAAAGCCCCCTTTCTGTTCTTTATGCTGTTTTTATTGAATTGTAGGTGCCAAAATATTTTCAGGGATGTGCAGGCATAAATAGTCGACTTCCCTGATTGCCAGTGACACTCAGCTGCCTTGTAGCCTTTCCTTCTCTACAACCAGGTGCGGGACCCATCTGGGAAGACACACACACTCATATGTCTGGTTCCTCCCTCTGTGGAAAAGATTGAGCTAAATATTATCCTTTTCCATCTACAACTCAACACCGCTATTATATATGACAATTTTTGTCCAAGAGGATAAAGTACCTTGCCTCCAAAGGTTATCTTTTTTGTTCTGCATAGAGGTACTACACAATAAAAACAGTCTTATTTTCAAAGGAGACCACGTAGGTGTCCCTCATGCTTGTTTTACTTTTTTTGGTCATACAGTCACTGTTACCATAGGCGGCACAAATGATTTCTCTTTTCCTTTACACTGGCAGCTTTTGGAACCTGTCTGTGAGTGTCTTCTACAGCACTTAAATGATGCTATCTTTCCAGAAGCTTTTTTCAAGCCCTGTTCTCCCTTACTGATTTATAGGTCATGCTCTGATGCACAGAGTTCCAAATGAAATGGAGTTCAACCAGTAGTAAATCAAGGTATGCTACAGCTAGACAATAATTATTTTATTATTTGGTTATTTATTTTGCTCTTTTTTTTATTTGTGAAAGGGTATGTTAGAATAAAAGCCATAGCAATAGGTGTGCAATGGTTACATCAGTAAGTTTCAGGTTTATCGTTTCTGTATTCCCTAAATCATTGTAAAATATTTATTGTTCCCATTCTATTGCTGTTTGTAAAGCTTCTGGCAGCCTTAGCTATGTATTTAAAATAGAATAAAATATTTATTTTTAAAATTCATTTTCTTCTTTCATCTACAGAAGGGAAAAAAATTAAAGACCTTTCTTATTTAAAGTCTCATTGAGATAAAATGATACAGTTTATTCCAATGAGGAAACATATTCTCTAGAAGAAAATTGAAAAGTAATTGGTGCTATTTTATTTACAGAGCCCTGAGTTCCAACAACACTGTTCCTCTTAGTCCTTGAGGAAGTAATATACTCTCACCCTTAAAACGCTGTAAGTAGTCGATAATCCATTATTACAGTAAGCCGTACACTCTCACAGTAATTATCTAATAACCCCTTATAAAAGACCGTAGCTTCCTAATCTGTTTATAATTATCATTTCAATGATCCTGTGCATTAATGTCTGACCTTCAGCAACTCTGACCTGATCTTAATTAGCTGTAATATCAAATCATCACTATATAAGAAACTAGCCATGACCAAATGAATGAACCCCAGGTACAGCTAATTTCTGGAGCAATTATCTTTTCATGTAGGGAGATTTAAATGATTATCTGCACAATTTCACACAGTTTTATGTTATTCTGCGACATTATAAATTCTGTTTTAAATCATATTTCAAAGGCATGGCTCTGTAGACTGACTTCATATAGTACACTGAGCTATCAGGATAGTATATCAGACTACCAGGGTGTAAAAGTAGATGATTTTTGTGTCATTATTTTCAATTACGCAAAGTATAATTCACAAAGTGATAAATTGTAGCTGAAATATATAAATATGTGCCAAGGTAGTCTAGGGGCTAGTGACATCCAGTATAAATTGTATGTCATTTTAAAGTAATGTTACATTATATTAAAATACTGTAAGTAATTGATAATACCATATGTGCTAAAGCAAGATTAGAAAATTCTAAAATGTGTATTGGTAATATACATGCAGTATTTACAATGCATTTGAAGCTGAGTATCATTTATCACATTTAAAAAGCTACTGTATAAAAAATGAGAATACTACAGAAAATATTTGAAGCTGCTATTTAACTTACAATTATGCAGTACTAAGGTACCAGGGACTATTTAATGTATTATTAAAATACCCAGGCTTCTGATTTATAGTTTAATCTGACGGGAACATAACACAAACCTTCATGCTGTCCCAGCTATTTGCCTCACGCTTTTTTACACATACACAAACACACACACAGTAGTGGGAAAATTCACAGTCTTTCAGATAAACCAAGCAATTTAGGACTCAGAAGACAGTTCTACAACAAATACAAGGGTGTGCCATATTAGTGCATTTTTGAATAATACATCCCTGGAAAAACCCAATAAATATTTGTTCTAGATTTTTCAGGGACACATTTTTTGCTCAGTTTGGGAGAAAAAAAAAAAGAAAGTATAGAGCAGCCTTTTTATTTCAGAAAATTTCAGAAATTGCAAGTCAGTTGGATGAAGTATTTAAAAAAATCACAGTATTTACTACCCTTTCTTAACACGATTTATCAAAAAGTTAACCATTGAACCTTCTTTCTCTGAGCTCTTTCAAATGCTAACATTTCCTACCTATAAGCCAAAACATTTGTCCTACAGCCATCAGATGAAGATAGTAGCCTGATGAGGATGATTGATTTGAAAGGTAATTTGAATGGAAAATGTTGTGTACATCCTCTTAGTGATGCCACAATGACAGCTCAGACAACCTCTCTGTGATATATCATCCAGGAAAGTGGAAAAGAGTAAATTTAACAAGTGGCATTGCTTTCTTATCACATATTTTCTTTTCTTCTAATTTAGTAACTTCATTCTATATCACGTCTAGTTATTTATAAATATCAAAGATAGTCAACGGATATCTTGTCTTACCTTTTAATTAATTAAAACATTCAGTAAGTGATGTATAAAATCAGACAATTAGTATCCACAAGCTAAATGAACTAAGAAAATAATTCTTAGAAATTATCAAGAAGTGATGGCAAAGAAATCCTAGCCAGCTTTCTGGTCAGATCAAACCATCTGTTATCCTCTTTACAGTGCCATTTCTTTTCTTTTTCACTTCCTTTCCATATTCACATATATTTAATTATTTCCATATACTTAAAATCAACCATGTGCATTATAGGTCCTGGCAATTTTCTCCTTTACACTTTCAGCATAATATCTGCCGAAGAAAAAATTGTCTGTACTTAGACACTGAATGGTTTAAATCATTACATAAGCTTCAGCTATTTTAAAGGTTGAGGTTTTGAAAAAGTACAATGAGTTATTTTTATAGAAAATTAATTATCTTTAAAATTGATAGAATATATATCTTCTTGAAATATTATCATCTTGCTCTAAAATTCTTTTCTGGTTTAGATCTTCTGTCCTGTATTTCATTTTCAGTCTTACAGTTAAGATACACACATGGGCACTTCAGGAGGCTTAAAATCAAAATCAAATTCCTCTCTTCTTCAAAAGAAAATAAGTCTACATTTTAATCAAGGACATTTTAGGAGAATACAGATTTCTTTCTTTTTCACCTTCGATAATTTTAGTGTGAAATCTTGCTTTCCACCCCCATACATTTCACATTAAAAAGTAATTTAGTAAAAGCTTATATAAATTTTATGACATTCACTCATGGATTTTAGAAGAGAGAGTGTGAGCAAGCACACCATCTAATCAGCAAGAGCTGGAAGCATTAAATTTGTGTAGGAGACCAAGTCATTCAGGCTTTTCTGTATGGATTACCTTTACTTTGGAAGAGAAGTAGCTACCTGGAAACTTGACTTTCTTCCACAAACCCACACACATACAGACAAGTCTTTTGTCTTCTTCCCCTGAAGAATATCAAGCCAGAAGCAGCTAGATTTTGGGCCTAAATTGCAATTACACTATTTCTTGAGTCAGATACATCTCACATAAAGCCCAGTGCTACACACTATAAACTATTCTACCAAATTAACCTAAGTCTTTATTAATCTGCTTGTCACAAAACTAGTATGTGAGAGAGGATGAAGAAGTATTGTTAGACAAAACCCATTGATCCTTTTAAATTTTTTTGTGTTTGTGAGGCTGTATGTTAAAAGTGAAGTACAGGTCTTAGAGTTACTTAGTGTGGAAGCTGTTTAAAACAGGGATCATGCATTTTTTTCATGTTTACTTGGTGCCTGGTATAACAGAAAGCCAGACTGCAATAACAGATCATGAAGTCTACTATAAAAATAGGAAGCATCCCATCTACACTAAAAATCAGTGATATAATGGGTTTAAGAAACTGACCTTTGGTTTCAGCAAAATACTAAGGACATTGTAATGGTGATCTATAGGTGTGTACAAGGCAGAATCTTTTGGGAATGTCTAGAAAATATTCATATATGGAGATGAACTTATTTTGTTATGACAAAAATTTCCCTCACGAAGTTATGTTTTTGGGAGCTAATGAGCAGTGAATGCATAGGCAACATTTTCTGTAGCTCATACTTATCAATGCCAAGTCTTCCTCAGTTAGTATAAGTGTTTTCCAGAATATTGAATAATACTTCACACATAGTACTAGCTCTGAGTGTGGGTCTGGCTCATAAAGGTTTAACTCTAATGCCAACCAAGCATGCGATTTAAAGTGCTCCTGCTAGTGAGGATTTCTGCCATTTCAGGGTACAATGACTGTGTTGGTTGCATTACTTGTAGTTCTTTGTCTAGAGGCAGGGGAGGAGATTTGACTCCACGGAGGAACTTTCCCAAGAGTGCAGAAGGTATGCTGAAGCTTTTCATAGCCGCTTTGGGCAGTGCCTTGAACAGTGGGGTTTATTCCCTATGAGAACTTTATTTTTTGGAGTGAAACAATGCTGAAGGCATATATTTGCTTTTAGGTATAGAAAGGAAACAGACATCTGAGAGATTTACTGGGTTTGTATTGTTACCTTTGCTTTTGTTTTCTAAATTGCTTAACAAGATCTGTCATACCTCAGAAATTTAAACTCAGGTGAGCTTGTTTCAAAACTGTGGAAAACAGTTTTTTGAAACATCTTAACATTGTTTTTAGGTATTTCCCCAAAGGCTGCAGCCTTCCTTTTGAATTGAGGTTTTACTGAGATGAAAAGAAATTCTCTCTCATTGATCCCCATAGGAAAGGCATTTGTCTTTGAACTCTATTTTTAGAGATGTTTTAACACATATTTACACTTGGGGGGATATGGATAAGTGTAGTTTTGTTTAAAATTAACATGTTTTTGTTTACTTTATGGGCAGGTAGAGTTCAGGTTTTGTACATGAACTCAACTAGCATATACACCTCCTGAGAGCCAATGCTTCCTTTGAAGAATTTCTTTCTTACCTGCATGCTCCACCCTGCTGGGCTCAGTGTGGTAGACAGGGAAGAGAGTTTTCCATGTGTTATTATTACACCTCAGAGGTATCATTCAAAATAAGGCTCCTGAAATTGCTAAGAACCGTGCTAAATTCAATCTTTCATTCATTTTACATCTGTCAACCACTAACTTTGTAGAATGACCCTGTGACTTTTACAATGGGACAATGTAAAAGGTTTTGACCAACTTCTATGAATAATCTTCATAGTTTTAAGATTCAGAGTAAGTTTTTATCCAATTTTTCTGAAAGCTCATTAGCTGCATACCATGTCTACTGTTTGAATTAGAAGGGCTATACCATGTTGTGACCCCTGTTTCATACTGATCTGATAGAAAAGTGAATCAGCCTATAAATTTTTAAGTTTTACTTGTTGAACACCAGAATTGAACTTTCATATCTAGGACTTATCTGTAAAGGGAAGGCAAAGTTTAGGAAGTCAGGTCTTAACATGCCAGGTATGTCAGTGTGATTTCCTTGATGGAATCCTTTTGCTTGTGATAGAAGGTCTTTCCTCAGAGGTAGTTCCCTTCACTTGCGCAGCCTACAGTTGGATTCCTCGTACCTTCAGGATGCATTTACATGGGAAACTTTTTTTGTAATGTGCAACAGGTGTGAATTTAATGCATCCTTTTGGGTCAGGAGTAATTTGTCATGTCAGCAATTTTAACACACTGTGAGATGAAAGGAGACAAAGTTACCTTGCAGACTGTGAGGATTCACACAAAAGTCATCTATTGTGTGATTCAGATGCACATGCTTTATTACTGTGTACAAATGAGCTCTCATAGTACACAGATCTCATACACTGACAATAAGTATTTGCTTGTGGCCTCTGCCATTAAGTTTATATACATAAACTCACAAAATCCCACTGTTGTGTGATAAGGGGCAGAATGTCTAAGAAAATTAATTAACAATGTGTATATTAATCTAGAATAGTAGCTGCAGCAGAGGCATGTTTTCATTGAAAAATAATGCCCCTTAGCAAAGGAATTAGGGAGGAAAGGACTTTCAGGTCATCAAGCTCACTTCTCCTCCACTGGTTCCTCTATGGTAATTAAAATACTTCCTCCTATTTCCCAATCTTGTTAATGTCCTAATCTTGTTCATGGCCTTGCAGTTCTTTGACCAAAACTGTATTTAAGATTATGCAATTCATCACTCTATGATCTTTTTTGCAGTCTATCTTCTGCTCTTCCATCCTACTTCTGATACAGCTATGGATAGCAGCAGTCCATTTTATATCCTCTCACCCCTTATTTTGTCAAGACATGAAGCCCCACTTCTTTAACTTTTCATCAGTTGTCCTTTCCATTCTCCTGATTACTGCAGCAGTTCTCTGTATTTTATTGGTGTAATTCATCTTCAAAATGGATAATTGGAATCATATATTGTGTCCAGAAATAACTTGTCTGTTATATCAAATGATCATATTTGTACAGAAAAAAAAATCAATAGTTCAAATTTCAATTGCTATCCCATTTCTGCTGTGTCTGTCTTTGAGATCATCTGATTCTTTTTAGATTATATTTCCATATTGCTTTGTAATATAATTTCATTTTCTTTTTTGTATTAAGTACATTAATGCCTGTATGAAAATGTTCTGCCCCAGGCCTAATCCCTGGGTATCTAGCAACTTCTTTCCAATTTCTACTTCTACAAATTACTGTCTTTTTTACTGTCACTGAAGTATTATTTACTGCACATCGTGATATCAACACCTCTCCCCAATACTTTTTCAGAGAAAAAAAAAAGGATTGATTAAACATGTTTTTCAAGAATGTTTGTCAATATGAAAAGTTAGGAAGTCACTGATAAACCTGCTTGAAGTTAATACAGTGACATTCACGTGTCACATTCATCTCAGATCTCTCTGACTGTAGTTAAATGCCAAATATATTCAAAATCAATGTTAATTTTTACGCTTTGTCTTACTGCAGGAGGGAATGCATAAAAAACTGAATCCTGAGACTCTTCCCAACTGCCAGGACAGAAAGCATAAATCAAAAGTTCTGTAGATATGCAATAAAAAGTGATAAAATTATTAGTAAGACAACAGAAGTAGAAGTAAAGAGCAAGCCAGCCTTTGGGTTTACACCAGAAAGAAACAGCTGGTAAGACAGAGATGGATCATGTTTACTTGCTGCAAACCAAGAACATGGTGGCTTCTTCAGAGGTTTGTGTGGTCTTTCAGGCTTGCTAGGTGCACAGTCTTCACTGGTAGCATTTTTTGCCCTGCCACTATTTTGATTTATGGGGTCTTCCATTATTAACTATGGTTTTGAGGAGCTGTTACCAGATTTCTTTTTTCATCTTAATTTCTTCCAATCTTGAGCTCCTGAATACTCTGGGCCTCCAAGATTTTTCTTCCATCCTTTCCACGTTATGCTGCTGCTTCTGTTTACCTTGCAGGCAGCCTATCTCTTATTCTGCTGCAGGGTAGCAACTGCCAGGTGTCGGATTGTAGCCGCAAGGTCAAGCTGTGCTCACAGCAGTACCAAAGGGCGCAAAAAATTATTGAATCACTGAATCATTGCATCAATTAAGTCAGAGAAAAACTCTGAGATCATCGAGTCCAACCAATGACCAAACACCACCATGTCAACTAGACCATGGCACTGAGTGTCATGTCCAGTCTTTCCTTGAACATCTCCAGTGCCGGCGAATTTACTGCCTCCCTGAGCAGTCCATTCCAATGTTTAATCATCTTTCTGTGAAGAAATTCTTCCTAATGTCCAATTTAAACCTCTCCTGGCACAGCTTGAGACTATGTCCTCTCATCCTGTCGCTAGTTGCCTGGGAGAAGAGGCCCATCCCCACCTTCTATAACACCCTTTCAGATAGTTGTAGAGAGCAATAACGTCATCCCTGGGCCTCCTCCAGGCTAAACAGTCCCAGCTCCTTCAGTTGCACTCCAGACCCTTCACCAGCTTCACTGCCCTTCTCTGGACTCGTTCCAGCACCTCAACGTCTTTCTTGAAGTGTGGGGCCCAGACCTGGACACAGGACTCGAGGTGTGGCCTTACCAGCGCCAAGTAGTGTAGTACTGTACTGGTAGCTCTATATACAAGTGTTGTCACCATTCCCTCCTATCTGTGGAACTAAAGGTGCTGCAGGAACAACTGGAAATTTTACTGACACAAGGGTCTCAGGCTCTCATTGCATGATATCCCAGATTCTGAATGCTTCCCTTGAACACTGTCAGTGTGCACTTATAAACTAGTCAACTGACCATGCCTTTGTAATGCTACAGCAAGAAAAAACAATAAATTCATCCTGCTTGAAATTAATTAGGTAAAAATGGAAAACTGGAACCATCCATTTACATCAATAATATTTTCAAAATATGTACGTATTTGGGGAAATATTCCTTCTTGTATTTCTAGTTACTGAACTAAGGGATGAATGTATCACCTTTACTGTTGACTAATCAACAAATTATCATCTGTTTGGCCTGTTAGCAGAGTTACTTCTAATATGCAACTGGAAAAGAGTCCATTCCATACAAAAATATTCAAATTATCAACAGTTTTCCTGTACATGGTACCTGGAAAGAATGGCTGTAAATGTCATTGGGAAGGACTGATGGGAATGAGAGCCATAATGAAATTACCTCTTTTTCTTTTATAATTGTAGCAAATTCACTTGGAATAGAGGAAACTAGGAAAAATAAGAAGTCCATATAACAAGTGAATAATCATGCCAAATTAAAATAGGACTTTGAAATACAAATTTATTTGCATTTTGATTGAAGCTCATAACTTCTGTAATGATATTTATTTGAGTAAATGAAGGACTAGGGAATCAATTCAGAAAGAATTCTGTGGTTCATGTGAGCATTGAGGGTTGTACACTACATTAGGTTCCTTTTTTATTTTTGCTTCTTAAAGGACTAAAACAGAAGTAGATCAATATGGTGGAAAATGCATTTTACAGGTGATGTACACTGCACATACAGCTGTACAATATTTATGTGTCAACTATTTGTTTATTCTATATAATGAAAACCTGCTAAAGTCTCAGTTTATCAGGATAAGAAAAAAACTTTAGTATAATATGAAAAGTACATTGCAATCTACATTATTCACTGTACATTTCTTGTAAAGTTTTCCAGTGGGCGATAAAACAAGCATGCAGGATCCTGTCAACACTGAGCATTAACCATGACTCAAGAACCCAGTCTAACATTAATTAAAAACAAAACAAGACAAAACAAACCTAGATTTCTGAGATACAGAAGACACTGACAGCTATGGAAGTGTCTCCTATGATCTTGGTTAGTTGTACAATACTAAAGTTAGAGGCATTTCTATTGACTCTCTAGAGGATTAAGCATGTTCTTCCAAAGGTTTGCTTAAGATGTAGTTATTAGGTTACATTTGATTTTTTTTTAAGGGGTAGAAAATCAAATACGGATTTAAAGAAATCCATATTCATACAGATGCCAATCAGTTAACTTCTGTCTCCATAAAGCTGCATGGCAGATGTAAAATTATTCTCCAGGGAACTCCTTTTAAGTTAAATTCCATAGTCTCGTATATACGTTTTATGACAGGTTCATATAGGCCCAGTCACTTGGTCTTTATAAAAAAATGAATACAATCTCTACCATGTACATTCTGTACTGTTTATTTTTTATTTTTAAGTCAGATTGAATGTAATATATTAAAAACACTTTAATCATTTAGCTATAAGAATTCACTCAATAGATTTTTTTCCTCTCTTTTTAATAGGACTTTCTGAACAGAGTTCTTTTGATCTCCCTGACTGCTTTCTATATTGTAAGTCTAATCCTATATTTAAACATTTTCCTACATTTCATCAAACACTCTGATTTAAATTTTCCTTAATCTAGCTAGTCATATTAATCTACTCCTTCACTTCATATTGTAGAGCATGTCATTTCCTTTTAAAAATAAATAAAAATAAAAGTGTCTAATGAAAAGGACTACTACAACATATTTGAAAATACTCTACAGTTTAGCATCACAAAAAGTGAACATTTAAGGATTCTAAATGCCACCCTAATTAAAGGAACCTTCCTTTTAAATGTGCTTTTTTTCACATGCATAAGAGGCCTTATTCAAATGAAGGGGAAGACCTTTCACATACATGAGGCTATAATAGAGAGCTTAGCATAACTTCTACCTGATTTTCAATGCAAATGGCAGAGGAGAAGTTAGTGTGTTGATGCAGATTATGGTTTATCCTTCTCACACACCACAGAATTCTTCACGCTCTGGAAATATTTTGCTTATCAGTGAGAAGCAATGATCAACACCTCACACCCCCAATCCCAGAGAGACTCAGAAAGTGAGATCATCAATATTCAGATATAGTCAGATTCTCACGGTTCCAGACTATTAATTTGCTCCTAAACTGAAGGTTTACTGTACAATTCACAATATAAACATTTTACCACTACATATCAAATATCAAACAGAGTGATTAAAAGGCAATTTAACAATGTTAGATTGCTGAAAAGAGGCAGACAATTGGTATTTAAATGCATTATATGAAGGGAGACTGTTCCTTTTACTCTTCATTGAAAAAATTTAGTACTGTAATTTTCATTTGTACAAAAAGCAGAACGTAGAATGAGATTTCTATGCCTGATATGGCAACTATTCTCAAATTAGACTTAACAAGTGCATATATTGTTCACAACCCTTTAGTCAGTTCCTGTATTTACTTTCTACAAAAGCTTGAAGTCACTGCTCATGTCACACTCAGGTTCTTCTTTCTCTGAGAACAGGCTCTATTTATGACATGACAGAGGAAAGAAATGAGATGTAAAACTACACCAAGCACCACAGCCCAGAACCAAATTAATTGGTGCTAACACTAATTTGGATTAGCATTTCTGACTGCTCGAGAGCAGTGTTATAGTAGAAGAGGGGAAGTATTTGCTTGGTGTGCTGTTTTCATGAGGTTTCCTGACCATCTTGTTGGACTCAGATAGTTCTAGCCTGTCCTCAAAGAAAAAGAAAACAGAAAAAACACCTTCTCTCTTCTCTATTCAGGCCAAAAATTGGCCCCTGTTGGTGTCAGTCTTCTCTAGAACAATATGGTGGGTTTTGAGGTAGATCTTTGCTAAGAATGTTGTAGTGATGGCATTGCCATTTTTAGGATTTATTCAGGTATAAGTCCCATGAGAGGAAAGTGTTTTAAGATACTAATAATGGAAATATTTCTGTAATAGATTCCTGACATGCTTTTACTCTAACTTTTTGTGTAGTGACAGGCTGACATAAGGGATAACTATCAAGTATTAATAAACTTGTTACAAGTGGACATCTTCTACAGATAGCCTGCCACCAGGATCTTCCAGATGGATAGCAGATCCCCTCCCAAGCTGTCCCAGAAGACAAAGATGAGTCTTGGAAATAACTAGAGAAGAGATGGCACCATTTTCCCAGTTCCTCCAGAATGTAAATAGCAGACTGCTGGTTTTCAAAAGTTTGAAATAAAAAACTCCAGGAGCTTCAGGATTTTCATCAAGACATGGAATTTGAAATTATTTAAAGCAGAGCTATATGTGCCCTGCTTGAAAAGCAGAGATTTTGTTTAGTCAGCAATTTAAATGAGGAGAAAATTGTTCAGTCAACAATTTTCACGGTGGCTATATTTCTGATATTCCAGAAGCGGTCTTAAAAGAGGTCCAGAAGAGCTCTAATTTTTAATTTGTTATATTTGATAAAGGTCATGAGGACAGTGTTGAGTGGTGTTTCTTCACACAGAGGTGTGAAGCCTGCCACCAGGCTCACACACAGAGGTGTGAAGAAATCTATTAATATTCCTTTTTACTTCTCAGGTGCATCAAATACTTGTTCTAGAGGATCATGAAATGGTGTCCGGGAAAATAATGACCAGGCATGTCGACTTTTCCCCTTCATCTGCCTGAATCTAACATTATGGTGATTTCTTTCAAATAGAGACCTTGCTGCTATGCTTTCTGTCTTTGCTACAGTTAGATTGGATTGCTGTTCTCCCATGCTATGTCAAATTATGCACTAGGACCTTTTGGAAGTTAGAGGTGGCTTCAGTTAACTGCAGTCTCCCTCGTGAGACATTAATTTCACTGTAATCGTGTTGTTGTATTCCTGAAGTACCTGGATGCCTCTGGATTTCCAGACACCATTAAAATAGAGATGGTTTTTGTCCTATTAAAAAAAAAAAAAAAAAAAAAGAAAAGGACGTTTTCTAATTCCCTTGCTCTTGCTCTAACTGTGCTGCCTCTGAAGTTATGAAGAGGAAAATTGTCCCAGTGATGAACTTTTCTGACAATCCTCTTCTAGATAACCTAAGATGTGTATAATATGTTTATAGTATGTCCTCAGACATTTTTTTCTATGATTCTGGAAGAAGAACAGTCTTCCCAAGAACTAAAGCTTCTCCCAAACATAACGAAAATTAGAATTTGCCCACACAGCTGAAGAATGCAGTTTTTGTGGAAAATTTCTTGTTCATACAGGTTACTCTATAGAGTGCTCAGTGGTTTTTCATGCTGGTTAATTTTATGTGCACTGTCCTCTTTAATAACATCAAAACACGTCTGAAGTAGCAGATCCATCTTTTATTTTCCATCTTCCCATTGATGGCTTTAATATAACTCCACAAATTTCCTAAAGTCTAGTTGAGATCAGGATGGGATGAAAATAAATTAACTAGAAGACAGCACTGAGAATGATTTTTGATTGATTTAAATATCCAGAGAAACAGTTCTGGATATCAGAGAAGCAATCTCTAGATCAGCTAATTGGATTAGATTTTTAAATGTTATTGTGTACATTAAAACTGACAAAGGCTCTTAAAAATCATTATTTATGCCCTTCTATAAATTCTTAGAAATGCATTGCAAAATACTGATGTTATGTCAAGTAATAGGGCAACATGGCTAAGATCAAAGTCTCTGCAGATTTTTCCCAAGAGAAGGAAGAGCAGAACATGCCCTTTTAATTTTGCAACTTTCTTTATAGGCCATGGATTTGTTTCTCAGAGAAATGCTATCATTGCTTCATGTATGATCAAGCAAGCATCTAAAATAAGTGCTAAAATATTTCTATCCCAAATCACTAGGATAAGGTGCAAGGAGTCCTAAAAATGTCCCATTTTTGAAAGTCAGCTAAGAGGATTTTCAGTGAACATTAAAAATGTTGCACAAACCCAAGACTTAAACAATCATCTTCATTCTTTGCTTTACTTGAAAATGTAATCAATTCTTTTCAGAAGACTTGTGAACTCTTCAATTGATGTCCTGGCTCTCTAGTTACAAGGGAAATTATTTAAGGGAAAATAAGAAGTAAGAAATTTCCTTAGTTTTCACATACCAAAAGGAGTTCTCATAAACACAGGGCAATAGATGTAAAAGATCTGAGGATTTATAAATGGATTGCTAAGATAAGAATCTAAAACCCAGAGTACAGTACCTAAGCTTCCCACTCAGAAAATGGAAGTTAGATACCCACAAAAAACAATCCTTAAAACCTATCCAAAACCAACACTTAACACAGTTGTCTCTCTTAATTCCTATGATTTTGCAGAGATTGAGCAACTGGTTGGGGGTTTCAAGCTTCTCTCTTCATGTATGACCAGAGGCCCGAGTATATACACCATGACCATCTAGTAAAACATGCAAGGATAGCCCTAGGCACCAGTCTGCAAGACCATTTTTATAGACAAAACACATCACCATGCATTCATAAGGACTCCAGGAAAATACTTTCAGTGAGGTGAGATTTAGAGTACACAAGCTTTACTTAAATGCTTTCCACTTCCCCAAGATTCATAGAATTATAGAACCATAGAATATCCTGAAGGGACCCACAAGGTTCATCAAAATCCAGCTTCTGCACAGGACAGCCCCAAGAATCACCTCAAGTGCCTGACAGCATTGTCTAAACTTGGGCAGGCTTAGTGCTGTGACCATTTCTCCTGGGAACCTCAACCCAGAGTCCGACCACCCTCTGGGTGAAGTGGGATGTGAAATGCTGTTGTGCTTTATATATGCAATATCATTCCATAATTCTCAGCCACAGTGCTTATTGTACCTTACTTAAAAGAAAAATGTTCTATCTAAAAAGACATATCAGTACAATAAACCTATAGGACAGTAAAACCTATTCACTTACTCTGGGATTAATTTGTTTTCAGAAATTTCCTCAAATTCACATACAGTTCTTAGTGCACCATTCCACATTTGGATTTTCAATTTAGCTGAAGGATCTATAAAAACTTATGTTGCTCCAAAACTCCCAGTTGACCACAAAGAAAAGACAGCCCAGGAGTATCAATTATGCTTGTCAACTGTAATTTACACTTCCTAAACTACCTGGCAGATCTCCTCTTTCCAGATACTGTAATAGGACTAACTTATGCAGTAAGCTGAAAAATTCATTTTCATAATATCGTGCTTCTGTAATGTTCTCATTCTGATGAAATGCCAAAAAGATTTAGATGTTACGTAGAATAATAATCTGTTTGAATAGCATTTGTAGAGTGCCTCACAGTCAAACAGAGCCAAGAAAAGAGAAAAAAAAAAAAGTGGTCAAATAGTTGGAGCTCTGAAATTCTGAAATCATTTTGAAATTGCCATTGTTTTTATCATCTTATCATTCCTCTTATTTGTGTGTTCTTCTATACCAATCTGTTAATGCTTGTCCTTAGTTCCATTTGCAAGCCATTCAGGGTGAGAACAGTGATAGTGCTCTATACTTGCCCAGTACGATGGGAACACATATTTCAAGTTCCTCATGCTACAAGCATATAAAGATTGAGATTAAATAACAAACCAGTTTAGCATGCCACCTGGCAGGCTATCCTTTCTAGCAGCAGGATGTGCTTTTTTACCACTCCAGCTGACATGGCTTCAGTATTGCTTTACAAAGACGTATCTTTAAGTATCCTGAATTTCTCTTGAAATTTTCATTCCCATGTCCTGATCAGACTTGTTCTGGCCAAGCCTATGAGAAGTAAAGGAACTTTAACCACAGGGGATGTAGCTGGGAGCAGACTTAGCTAATGACTCCTGGAGATTTATTACTAACAAGGCAGATGTATCAGCAAGAACTGAGTGATTCCTTGGCCATGGAATTTAACTCTTGTTACTAACGTGTTCTGGAGTGTCAGCTTTCAATTTGGAAATGTTATGTTCTTAGCACTTATGGTGGGGCCTAGAAAACCAATTTCAAATCTTTGGTGTTTTTCATTTTGTTAACAGCAAACATATTTTCTAAAATATAATAATATTAAAAGTATTATTTTCTGTCTACCTGCCTCTCAGAGTCATCTCTGCCTGTTGCTGCTTTGTATCTCCTTTTTCCCACAAGGGGGAGCGAAATTTTACTACATAGCTGGTATTTCCAGCACTGTTGGTCTAAGAGTAGGACAATGGTAGAAAAGGATGCTGACAAATGACTATGTGGAAGTACTTGAGATAAATGACATATGAGAAGAAAGCTGCAGGAAAAATAAAAAAAAAATGTAAAAAATATATATATTAAAAAAAAAAAAAAGAAGAAGAAAAATAATAAATGAAGAGGAGGGTAGAAACAGGTTCTGAGGTGGCTTCCCTTAACCGTATTTTAGTCCTAACTCCTTCATACAGTTCAAGAAATCCAAAGGAATCCTCCCTTTTTCAAATAATAACTATGTAAATAATCCAGTATTTTGCACAAGGTGCTTATATTCAAGTCCAAGCCATCACTGTGTAGATACTTAACATGGGAATAAGGAATGGAATTGCAAGATGCTTCAGTGATGGACTAACATTGTCATGGCATTGAGGCACACTTACCATTGGCTACACAGTGTAATGACCATTAAAATGGTGGTCATGAGTATTGTGGTGTTCACATGTTATAAAGTTTTAGCTCTTCACATGACAGCGAAGCAGATCTTTTAGGACTTAGAAAGACTGCACCTTTTCCCACTCTTAGACAACTCAGTCTTAATTAATTATTGCAGCTGCAGTGCTTGGCACCAATACATACTCGTAGGCCTGTGGAAGTCAATAAAACTGCAAGGCCAAAGAGTACCTCACAACAAACCTTTTTCCAAGATTGGGGCCTGGAATTGTTTTGAAGCACAGCAGCTGTGTGAACATTATAATTAGATCACGTCCTCATTCTGCGGTCAAATTCAAACAAATATATATCCTCATCCTGACTGGGCCTGTTCCTACAAGTGAATACACCAACTTCAGATCATTTGTCAATTACAGCACACATACATTAGCAACTTTAGCTTGCTTTAGACATCTCACAAAGGTTACAGTTCAGATTCTTGAAATGTAGAGACCTAAATGGCCTCTGTAGTCAATGGAGAGAGACAAGTGTCTTCTAGGGATGATTCAATTATGAACTTCTTAAATGCAATGGTATGCTAAAACTAGTCTGATTCGATACATGTTTTTCAAGGTCCACCTAACCTCAAACAAGACAAAGGCTCAGGAAAAACTGTTTTAGAAGCTGGGCAGGGGAGACTGCTCTCTGAGAATTATAATGATTTATGGTGAAGATTTAAATTAAAGTTACTTAGAAGAATTGGAAACTAACAGTGAAATTTGATTCTGAAAAAAATAAGTATTAACCATACAGAATTAAAGAAGAAGAAAAAAAATCAAAACTGTTCTGTAATAGTTAGCTATTTGTATAGATTTTCCCCCTAAAAATATTAGAAAATATACACCATTTAAGTTTATAAGTTTGTTTTTAAAGTCTTCAGAAAAAAAAAGTACAACACTTTTGCTGTAATCAGAAGGGCAAATGGGGAATAGAGAATCATGAACAACAATCATGGAACTAAAGAAAGGAAAGATGTAAATATAATTCTCGAACAAATTTGGGGGATGCTTGCTGTATGCAGCTGAAAGAAAGTAGACCAGGACAGACTATCCTGCCAGAAAGTTTGTGGCATGGATTTTGTATCCCCTATAGGCCAGGGAAGAAACTGCACAGAAGGGCTGTCTCCCCTTTAGCATCTTTCTTTCTAAAAGTCCATGCACTGACAAACTGGAAATAACCTCTTTCTGAGGTACCTGCTCTAGAGAGGTGCAGATATCCAAAGACATCTCTGTTTTCAGCACATAGACTCAAGTCATATCCTGTAGTCCGTAGGCCTTCCCTACCATCCTTTGAAACAGCTGAAATTCAGCACTGATTGGATAGAGAATATATATCAAAAGTAAGCGCTCTGTATCACCTTGTCAAGATGCCTGCAGCTGCCTATTGAGATACCAAAGTTGATGTTCCAGGCTAAAGGTAGTCATCTCCATTCTCAGTATTGACATGACATTTTTATTTTAAGAAATTGCAGCAGTGGATTGTGCTACCATCCCCTGAAAATTTTGAAAGAAAAATGATGCTAAGGAGTTTGTGTCCTGAAATAGCTTAATCTCCTGATACAAACATGATAGGAACAGATGAGCTTCAAGTTTTGCTTTCCCTGCTTTGGAAGATAAACTCCTCCATCTTCCATCTTCCACACCATGGGCAAGTATAATAACCACTACTCTGCAAAGTCAGGTTGGTTATTTTTTCCTCCCAGCCTCTCTTGTTGATGCTATTCCACTTCACATAAATAATTAAATATTACTGTTAAATAATAAATATTAAATAAATGGGCCAGAGAGAGAGAGCAGGAGAAATACTGGCACTAAGATCTTTCTCATAACATTTTCACTTTTTTTACGGGGAGAGGAGGGGAAATGCCTCATTTTTTGTCTGCATTTCAAGAAAAAAATCATAACTATGAAAATTTTTGATTAAATTCTTTTTTTCTACCATCTGTGTCATAAGTTGACGAAACTGAACATGAATACATGCAGATGTAAACATTGTTCATTTTTCAAATCTCAGGCAGCAAATGCCAGAAAGTGTCCAAATTAATTATAGTAGAGAGAAGAATTGTAGGGGTAGGCCTATTCCAATTTATAGTCTTGCCTTTTTTACAAGTGCCACATTTTATGGGAGGGTTTTTCTCTTCTGAGTACATATAAAATGTATTCAGGCAACTGTCTAAACAGAAGGTGTATTGAAAATCAACAAAAAACAAAGTGATATTAAACTCCTGGAGCAGCTGTTGAAGTGGGAAAGGTTTGCAATTCATTGCTCATCTTCCAACCCTGAACATTCTTCTGCGTTGAGAATATTTTTCTCCCTCTCCTTAAAAAACCCAACAAACTAATAAATAATATGTTCACCGACGCTGTTTGAGTGAGGAAATACCATGCATGAGGTCAGATTTTGAGCAGTCTGTAAAAGGACTTGAAAATTACAAAAATTGAACATCAGATACTAAGTGCTTGATGTTCAGGAAAAAAATCCCCAGATGAAACTTTATTTTCAGAGATTTATTTCTTCCAGAAGTGTAAGCCACAGGCTTGCACACTGTTTTTCTGAAGTTATTATAATGAACTATTCTTTTACATGCAAATTTCGGGATACTCAGAAGACAAAATTTGAACTGGTTATTTCAAAATAAGTTATTAGACATACATTTGAAAATATACAAACGCAGCATTTCAAACCTAATGCCTGCATGAAACTTTATTTGCATTATACTCAAAATGTATTTCATTACTGTAAGTCGTTTTACTGCTCTAGCACCTTTAACGGGTAAGTTTTACCTCATGGGTTGAACTTCCCATAGTGTTATGTTGCTAAAACTCAAATTATATTTTAAAATTATAAAAATATATTGGTGCAGCCTTATTGCTATATACAGTCCTTCAGAGTCTTTTTTCATGGAACCTGGAAAGCAGATATTCACACAGAGATATGCTGAGGTAGTGGCTGATCTGGTTGCATAAGACAGTGGTGCTATGAAGCCATGTTTGAAGGTTTTTCAAGCTCATATTAGGTGTTACTAAAATGCAGTGAGCTGTTCTGAAGATGGGTCTGCCATTTTGCTTGACAATTCACAGAGGTGGGTTTTGAACGTGAATGGGGTTTTATCTGCCCTGTAACCAGGAAACAGAACTATTTTAGTTTTGGGTCCAATCCATTACCAGAGATTATATGATAGGTTTGGATTCAAATTCGTCTCTCTTCCTCGGAATAAAAGGTTTTAAGATAGGAAGTTCTGTTTTCCATATATCCTTTTATAAAAATATGTCTTAGAATAGAAACAACAAACTTGCTCCTCAAGACAAAGGTTATGACAGCATCTATTAATGGCTAAAATAAATACATTTTCCCAACAAGACGAATTATGCACCAATATTCAGCATACCTGGAAAGGTCGGCACAGAACTCATCTGGGAACAGAATCAATAAATTATTTGTGTGATAAAAGCAATGTGTTGCCTAGAACAAAATGCACTGTGTTTTTTAACTCTGACAATTTATTTTCCTTATAAATAAAATATTTTCCATGGTAAAACAATGTAGTGTGCAGTGAACAGAAATAATCTACAATTTTTAGCATGCACTTCAACAATGGTGTGAGTAACAGTGGAACAAGTTCAGCAGTAGATGGAGACTAAGAGCTGGCTCTACAGGTAGGGAAGAACTGTGGCTATGTTTCTAAAAATATTATGATACAATCAGCTCTTGTTGCAAGATGTGCAACTAGCTGGAATGAAAGTTCATAATCACGAGGAGATTTGTATATTCCTTCTGCCCAAAGTTTCCATTTGCTCCATTTTTTTTTCTTTCAGTGACATACAGCACCTTGCATGTGTGCTGAACATTCTGCTACATCTATCTTCAAAATCCTGTAGCAAGTTTTCAGAAAATTCCTTCATTTTATACTGCATATTTATTTCATTATATATTGTAGTCAGCAAAAGTTGTTTTAAAAAATATCTTTTAAAATTTTTTTCGTTGAATATTTTTGTGTTTGTGGTCAACCTTAAAGAAGTATTTAGGTCATAACAGGCAATTCTATGTTCGCATATCTTGCTGTCTTCCCCCAAACAAAGCCACTGTAGAGCCTTCCTTGGCTGTAACTTGATGGACTCTCCTGTAAGTATCCAGATGGAATTAAAGCAATAGCAGCTGTAACTTCTGTTACATGCAAACTCTGTTCCGTGGTATTCTAGCTCAGGCACTTCAATATTTATAGGAGAGAAGACAGGATCAAGGAGCCTTTCCTTAAACACTTAGTTACAAGTATTTTGGCTTCAACAGATGACTCTAAAACTCAAGGATGTGCTGCTACTTTTCTGGCAATATGTGACTTACCTCACCTTATCTGTGATGCTTATGAAACACTGGCAAGACAAAGTGTGATAAGTCATGACTGATGTTCACTCAGCTAAGAACAGTTGTTCTTCTGTTACCTTATGGTTCATTTCTTTTTGAATTTAGAATTTCAGTTCTTTCTTCCCTTTCTTTTTTTTTTTCATCCATTTTTTTCCGAATAGAGTATAAACTTTGGGAGGATAACGATTAGTAGAGGTATGTACTGTAGCTGCTTTCTGTCCAATACTACATAAGTACTGATGCATTTTTAATGTTTTTTCCTTCTTTTCTCTGTAAATGATTTTATTATATAATTACTTGTTTCTTCTTTTTTAATACATCTGTGAATGCATTTGTGACCCACACATTAGCCAGAGATGACAGCTCTGGCATTGGTGCACAGTTTGCTCATACCATGTAGCATACACCTGACCTCATCTTAGATTTTTACTTTACTTGTAATCATTACATTCAGCAGAGAGGAGGAACTACCTTAAATGTTGCCCCTTATAAGGAGAGGCTAGAAAACTAGCCAGACATTATAACATATGTGTTGCAATGCAAGTGAGCTGAATCCAGTAGCTGTGGTCCATAGAACTAGAAGCAAAATGAAAACTGAATTCTGTTCAGCTGACTGATACCACAGTTTCTCTGCTGGAAACACACTTTACTGTCCTATCTCCAAAATTAAAATGGTTATCATTGGCAAAGAAATTGAGAACCCAGCCCAAAGAATCCCAGTGTATTGCCTTCAATGTAAAAAAGATTAATTATAATCATACAATTTTACATGAAATATAGCAACAATACTATTTCCAAACAAAATTCAAAATTTCTTTACAATAATGTTTTCATTTATGAAACTTGGCATCAATAACTTGTATAAACTACAGTGTAATTGTGGACAATGTATAATTGTACATATCAAAGTTCTAAGTCTAAATAAAAGAAGCAGATATGAATTTTTTCAGTAGTCTTGAACCACATTAATTTGCACTTTTATGAAATTTCTAAGTTTCAGCTTTTTCATTCTGAGCCAAGACTTTTTTTTTTATTTCTTAAGGATCTCTAAATTTATTATTTGTTTCTCAAATGGGTCAAATTTTCCTTTCAGTTTAATACATTTTCATGTTTGCCAAAATCAGTGTCAGCAGGTGATTTTTTTTTGGGGGGGAGGGGTTAAGAGAATATTGCTCCTTTATCTTCTCCCATTGTTTCCAAATGTGTCACTCTGCTGAGGACAAATGTATCTTTCCAGACCTCTGGGATGACACTGGTCACTGTATTCCAGTACTCATTCTGGCTCATGTCCCATGAACTTCAGAATGATAATAAGTAAGATGCAGCTAAGTTCCAATAGCTACTCTGATTGGAAGCTAGAAGCTTGATCCTTGGTGTGATAGGCAAAGGGCAACTGTTTTCAGCACCAGAACTCTAAGTCAGCATCTGCCTAAGAAAGCAATTTTTACAGACTTGTCCTGAACAAATATAAACAAGGTAGGACTACATTTGTCAAAAGTAGAAAGAGTATTACACTGAGACTCAAATTATAGGAATTTTTACAGGAGTTTTGCATTCATGGCTGGGCAGGAGACACAGCTGGTACATCAGCCATGGGACAGCCAGTGTGTACTGTCAGCTTCTCTGTACTGGCCTGCTTTCTTGTCTCACCCATATGATTTGGAAGAGGAAATATGAGGAAGCATGAGATCATTGGTAGATCTTGCTGTAAGTACTTAAAGATAATTTGCCAATTATCTGTGCAACTGGACTCAGTTACAGGCATATGAATATTTTTATGTGAAACCTAGAAGTTCCCAGTAATTTTAAAAATAACATGGAAAAATTGAAATCACGTAACCATTTATTTCTTCTTTACTCTTTTTTCCCTACTTTGGTAGGAAAGAGTATTAAAATTTCCAGGAAACTAGAGAAATTTTTCATATATATCAGAGGTAAGGTTGTGAAAACACCAACTGCAATGCAGAATGTCAGAGAACAAAACTTTTTCACCTTATATTTTACACTAAATCTGACTAAAGAGCCTATCAAGAGACTTAGCAAATCATCACGTCTTACTGTAAAGTAATTTACAGTTGCATTTGCAGGCAGGCATCAGCAGGCTCAAAACTCATTACAGCCAAAGATAACAACATTAACTTAATCCTGACAGGTAAAATACTCTAGTCAATACAATTGCAGGTATGGTGTGTTGAAATATCCAACTGCAAACAATCCTGAGAAAGGTCAGTGCAGCACAAGTGTTTAACAATACAAGTGTTCCAGCCTAGTGTTTTAGACAAAGGTTATCACCAATGTTCAAATAAGAAAAATTCACACTGAATCATTGCCTTTGAAGTTTTAGTAACACTGAGCTTTCATTGTAACCACAAACAGCAGTATTCATGTATCACAAAGCCTTTGTTTAAAAACCTGTTTAGAAAATGCATCCGACTCAAGAAAGTGCACAGAGGAGTAGTCAACCATTTATTTACATTTTTGCAGTTTTTAATCTTTCTGTCCATAATATCTTGATTACAAAGAAATGTAAGTAAATATCTGAACATTTGCATTGCTTCCAAGCCCATATTCCCTATAGCACTAGCAATTCCTAGATAGACTATTGTTTTCACAAGATCTTTTGAATTATGATAATAGTCAAGCTAGAAGATCTGTGACTTGCCAGAGTATACAAATGAAGTATTAAATAAAGCTTAGCTGAATTCCTCTTTCAGAGACACAAGCAGCTGTTTTGGAATCAAACACTAAGAATAAAATTTAGTTATAAGAATAGTAGTCACCTTATTATTAACAAAATTTCAAGAAAAAGAAGGAAAATAACTCCTGAAATATAATAATAATTTGCCCAAAACATGGGGTTTTTTTCAGTTGAATTAAATTCTTTCTTGATTTTGATGCGTGCAGTAAGTCTCTGATGTTAACATAAAAATGAAACAACCCTCATAGTAGCTATTAACTATAGGGCTGTTCTTCTGTACTTACTTAATGACAAGTTACTGAGGTACCAACTTCTAGTTATATATGTAGTTTTTCAGACTAGCTAATGTAAATCACATCTTTGTTAAGGCTAGTATTTTCAAGGTAATATTAAGCAGTGAAGCTTGTTCCTACTAATATTTTAGGTCCAAACTCTGCTAAGAAAATTACAACTATAATTATTAGTCTTTGAGGCCTCATTTCTGTATTGAATCAAGTCTTGCGTAAATGCAAGAAAAATTTAGAAGTTCAGGAATGGATTTTTTTCATCATTTCCAGTAAACCAATGTTTAGTATATTCTACTAACAGGTCAACATTTAATGTGAAGAGTAACATGTACAGATCGCTATAGAAGACTATCAAATTACTCTTTGCTGTGGGGGGACAGTTTTTATTACAATAATAACTGGCACGTTACTGTGATATGACTCAATTTCTAGGAGAGAACTGATGCTTCTCAGAGAGGGACAGTCTCGAAGGTTAAAGCAACCATGCTTCATTAAACAAATGCATGCCACTAGATCAAGAGCCAATAATGACATAACTGACACAGAGCAGAAGAGGTCTGCACCAGTGTTCTCACCTTGTTTCCACTAGCATGTGTCATTGTGGATGCTTGTGCTGAGGCCCAGCATAAGCAAAGGGAAGAAAACAAATGATGCCTTCATAGGGAGAGATGGGCACAACCTAGAAATGCAATTTATCAAAACAAAGGAGAGACTGGAGCTGAACATCTGCATACATGTGTAGATAGACCTTAATTTCGAAGGTGTTGCAGAGTATACTCTGGGGAAAATAATAAGGATATTTTTCAGAACACATGTATTGTCACCTCATTGTAGAACTGCACATGGAAATACACAATACAGAGACATTTGTGATTAATCTAGTTCATGTAAAACATCTGACTTCCTCCAGTTCCATTTTGAATTTATTTCTGAGTAGGTTTGTAAGAGTTAAAATGCAAGTATTAGCAGGTGTTAATATAAACTGTAATGGCCAGTTGTTTGCATAATACTCTGCTCCTTATAAAATTTAATAAAGCTCAACAGTTTATACCACTAATTCATTCCTTCTCCAGTGGTGAACTTATCAGAGCTACAGGTTGAACAGCTAACTGACAACAGTGCTTTAGGTATCCCAGCTATATTTTTTGCCAAATAAACTTTAATATCAGACACATAGTAAGATCAAGCCAAACAATTTTCTCCCGCATGTCTTAGTAATTATGCTCAAAAAATGCTAAAGCAAGATTATTTAGTCTACTTTTGCAGGGAGTGTGAATATGGACTCAGTTGAGCACTAAGGGTCAGCACCACCTTCTGAGTGTCCTCAGTGCTCCAGAAGAACCATTATCCCTGTCCGTAGGGAAAAGTACCATAGCACTCAGACTATTTTGCCATAAAAAAAAAGCATGGGAAATAACCCAAAAACTGTAACACCACGGAGATTCAGTGAAGGTGAAATAGTTACATGAATATTGCTCCTTACACTCCTTGCAGTATGCAAGGTCAGATTCCTTTAGCTACCCACAGTGCTCATCTTAGGGCATATGACTGGGCTTGGGATAAAAAGAGCAAAGCTGGGGTGCTCTGGTCGAGAGCACTGTGTGTACTGAGACACAGATGAAGCAGAAAAGATGGTTTGTGACTCTTCCTTCTGAAGGAGCCATGGTCGCTATTGGGTGTTATAGAGATCTTAACTTCAGCTAAAGTTTCCATTGAAAGTGATAGTTCTACATGTTTACACACACATGTATCTGAGGCAGGTGTTTGTGCTCACACACACACACGTTGGTGGGCCTTTGCTGTAGTCCAAGCTGAGATTTCTCCAGGACTGACTTCCCAAGGAGCAGATGGCACACCTCTGTGACTGCTAGGCAAGTCTGGATGTTCACACCCAAGTGTCAATCAGCCTCCAACTAGCACAGCTAGTGAGTAAAATCATGAGGCTGCCTCATTCCTGCCTTTACAAGGAAACTTAGGGGTTTCTACAGCTTTTCCAAGACCTTTATGTCTATACCACCATCCTGTTTAAATCTTATCGCTTGATATGTATGTCTGTGCTATTTTCTGTTCAGATTATAGGTGTTCAAGCCTCCAAAAAGGCCCTTTAATGGGCATTAAAAGTGTTGGTTACATTTACTACCCTTATATGTTCAGATCATCTACAGTCTTCTTTTCTGGTTTTATAATAAAGCAATCATCACAATTTCGCTCTGATAATTTTCACTAGCAGCAAGATAATTTCTTAAAGAGAATGGTAGTGTGGAAATGGAAAGGACCTGTGACTTGGAGTTTTCTGCTTCTGGCTCTGCTTGCATTAAGGGAACAAAGGACAAACAGTGCAAATCACCTTTTCCCTTCATGTGTGTTTGTGTGTACAATATACACAAACAATATATATGAGTGCACTCTCCTGTTCACAATGAAAAACTTCTAAAATAATTGACTCCTCAAGCTACTTCTCCGTTACAGCGACAGAATTGAAACACTTCAAAACTTGCTTCTCAGATATAAAAACCAATAAGCAATAATAAAAGTTGAGCAGGCTTGTTGTTTTTTAACTAAGCTAAACTGAGGTACACTTATTCACTATGGCAGGATATTTGGGGGCCACAAAAGGTGAATCACTGAAATTTATCCACCATGGGAAAACACTTTAGGGACTTCAGACTAGGGTTAAATGTCTTACCCCCACCTCAGTCACTCCTTATCTGTACACCTGTGTAGCTAAATGCCTCTTAGAGTACAAATTAGTAAGTCTGAGGTACTTAAGATGATCTAAAGACTTATATTGATGTCATCTGTTTAAGATGATGTAAAGGTTTACCATAGATTATGATACTTATGTATCTGATAGCTTTAGTTTGGTTTATCTGCAAAAACTGTTCCAGGAAAATTTGGAGGGAATAGAGGTAAAGAGGGAAAAGGGAAATACCAGGAATGTTGAAGACTAGTTAAGAAGCAAAGAAGCATATTTTGCCTCAAGCCATGCACTCGAAAGACTATACAAGCACAGGTCTAGAAACACATGGTTAGCCTGAAATACTAAGAAGATGCTAGTCAATCTAGTTTATTAAATATCTCCCAAGTATATTCATGGGAAATTACTGCTGATATTATTAGCAGTAATTACTGCTAGATTTGTTATTTGAGAATCATTAGAGTTGTTTGACTCTTTGAAAACTTAGAAATGAAATTTTAATTTCTTGACTAAATATATATATTTATACCAAGTTTATTAAAGAAAAACATGTACAAAAGAGAACTCTGAGGAGAGTTAACAGCATTCATCATCTTCCAATTTCCACACAGTTCTGCGATAGGATAGATGTGACTTATGATGGTATCTGGGAATTGCTACAGTTACCTATATTTAAATGATTTATTTATATAATTATATATAATTTTATAGATCATACATATTATATATAATTTAATAAAATATTTATATATTTCTTATATTTATAGTTACTTATAGTTATAGGTTATATTTTCATGCATATGTACAAGGGAGGGAGGGACCTAATTAAGCATTCAACCTTAATTGTCATTTGCCCTCATCCTTAGACCTGAACTAAAACTCCTAAACTTGTTTTCTCTTATTTATCCATCTTGCCTCTCCAGAAAAAAGTGGGATTTTTACTACTACTGATCTGGAAAGGTACACAACAATGGCTTCGATGCTTTGCATTTAATAAAATAAGACAGTATTTAAAGATTTAAGATTTGTTAGGATTTTAATTTCTACCCTCTTTCCAAAGCAATGTGAACTTTCCAGCCTATGTGCTAAAGATTGAAGCTCCACAAAGATAAAAATGGACAACGTTTCTTTAGCTGATGATTTGTCACATAGCCTTTAAGTTTTACTAGCCCGGAGAGATATCCGACAACTAAATAGTGAAAGGAAAGTGAATGATTAGCTGGCAGACCTTCAGGCTACTGAAAGATAGTTTTAGTAGCCTGTCATGAAAATCTGTGGCCTCAGGCTGTGGGGCTACTTTTTATTTCCAAGCCTGTTATTGATTTTGGTATGAAGAAAATAATTTGGTATTGTTGCTTAAGGTGTCACTGAGAAAGAGAAGAAAAAAGGAGAAAAAAAACAAACAACCACGTTTCATTTGCTAACAGTTTTTAGTTCAAATTTACCTTTTTATTATAACAGGGATTGAGCTGGTAGATGAAGGGCATTTACTACTTAAAGGTACTACCATCTTTATGAAACATGGCACACTAATCGAAAACACAAGTAAACTGAAAATTAAATTTAAAAGCCTATAATTTAGTATCTTCCTTGCCAGGAATGATGACTTCCATTTACGGAGGGAATCCAGAGCTGCTCAGGGTCAGTCTGATGTGTGCCATTTTCAGGCCTATCAGAGAGGCTGATGGAGTTGATTAATTTCTTGGAACTCAGCTTTGTCTTCTCCAGCTCACTGAACAACTTCATTTCAGCTGATGAGTTCAAACAGGGGTCAGAGCAATCCTCATTTCTGACAATCCCACAAAATGGGAATTAATTTTATGAGTTAGTACTATTGTGTTCAAAACTAAGCAGAGAGCAGTCAGATGACTTATCCTAAGGAGGGAAAGAAATATTCTATTTATGAAACCTACTAAAAAAGACAGAACTGTTTAAAAATATAGGAAAATATTTACATTAGCCAGAGAAAATGATTAAACATCCCATAGAATCTAATACCTGAAAATCCACTTAAGATCCATGTCAGTGCAAACACTTAAATTGTAGCTGTTGCTCTTCATCTTTATTTAAAAAACACATTCAGGGTTGGATTAAAATGAGTTTGAGAGAACTGAAAAATGCAGGACAACAAGGAGAGCATACCTGCTTTAGAGGTAACAAGACTACAAGCTCTAATTTTGTTTTAGTGATGGATGAGACATAATAAAGTAATGCTGCTCATGTAAGTAGTAATGGCATTCAACATTATGAATATTGATACTCTCTTCAGAAACAAGTATTTCATAACACAGTCTTCAGTCTTTACACTCAAAGATGATGGAATACAAGTAACATTATTAAACTGATGCAATTTTGAAAAACAATATACAAATATCACCACTGGATCTAAGAGTATTCACACCTTTCAGATACTACTGGGATTTAAAGATTGTTTTAATAACTATTATTTCCATAACATGATCTAGAACTACTCATACCTTATTATAAGTACATAACCTGAACTTACATTTTAGAAGCATTGCTACAGATGCTAACTTTCTGTCATTGTTCTTCCCACTACCTTGGTTTGAAAAACCTGCCACATCTGAAACACCACCTAGACATGCGGAAGAGGTTTTACTCTTTCAGTGTGCCAGGGGCTGGTTGAATTCAGAGCTCAGAAGAAGGAGAGTACCATATTCAGCAGTAGTGAGTGTGAGTTTTCTCAAATGGAGAATTACATCTTCTTTATTTGACATAGAAAAGATAAAAAATGGACTAAAAAGACAGAGAGATGAGTTAGAACTTTTGCTTATCTCTATGATCCAGTTTGTCCCTTTAAATAGGATTGACTCCAGAAATTGCAAAATCTGAGTTCAAAATATAGAATCACTTTACTAAAAGGAATAAATCAAACATTTTCCAAGTGAACCCTTCCAATTTCCATTGTTTTGTATATTGAAAGATATGGTAAACCAGTAGCTCAGAAATAGAAGACAAAAGAACAATTTCTGCTGTCATTATTGAGTGCAACAGTTGTTGAAGCTCAAACTCCGTGCTGGTTGGAGGAACATATGGAGTTTAGGAGCTTTCATTCAACAGCTGATGTTTGACACTAACTTATGTAAATCCTATAAATCTCCTTGTCTAATGAAGCTGAGATGCAGATCTTATTATCAGCAGATGTGGATGATACTATGTTTTTAATTGATAAATGTATTTACATTCTCAGGCATTTCACTCAGAATGAATGACTCCATTGTAATTTGAAATGAAATAAAGCAAACTGAATAACAGCTTAAAATGTCACTATGACGATGAACCTTAGCTGCTTAGAAGTGAATTTTTCTGTGAGTCTTCTTTAAATAAAAATGCTTATCATTTGGATAGCAAGATTAGGGGGACAAAAATGTAAGGGTGGTTTAGTTCCACTACAGAAGCCTTCAAGTGCTACAAATCACAGTCCATGGCCCACAAAAAATGTGTGCTGGGCAAAAAAGGTGGTGTGCAACTAATTTTTACTTTGAATTATGCATAAAATCTCCATCACCAAAAGTATCATCTTTTGGGGGAGGGGGGATAACAAAGAATGTACTCATTAATTTTGAGAAAGCTATTGCTCGTTTTTCTTCAAACCCCTCCTGTTACTGGGTTTACTTAAGTAATTAAGTGTCCTATTTGTAACTGCAATTACTAGTTATCAGATTATACACAATAATGATTAAAAAGGTACACAGAGCACTGAAAATGGATGGGGAGAGTTATTTGATCCACTTCTACAAATAGTAACCCATTTTCCAAAGTGAAAATCTGTCTTTTTAGCTAATTTTCCTGGCTGTCTCTCCTTCTAGCATGTGCAAAACTTTCACACTGCCTCTGTTCTTCCAAGTCACAAAACTTATGTTTTGCTCACAGCTATCCACAGCGCATCTAACTCCCACCTCAAAAAGTCTTATTATGATAATTTTGCCTTTTCTTTTCCTCAATAAAGAAGTTAGGCTATTAGGATCTAGAGTCCTACTATTTATCCAGATTATGATGCTGTGCCATTTCTCTATTGATGCAGTGACTTCTCAGTGTTTGGTATTTTCTGCACTAGAATGAAGTCAGACCATGAGTGTCATAAACTAAAACAATTTCCAAATCCTCTATACATTGAACACGAGGATTACAAGTGTAGCTTGAATTTTGAATGCTGCAGTCTACTTCAAACTCGTGATCACTGCTTACATAATCTTCTGAGTAGTACCACTGACACCTAAAATAATTTGTAGATACACATACCTCTACATGATAAATTCTAATATGAAAACTGATTACTCAATAAGAATTTACACAAATTAGAATACAAATATAATTTGCAAAGGACAAGATATTAAAAATTATATAGGCTTTTGTGCTTTGTAGTGCTAAGAACTTTAAACTTCCACCAACAATGGGAAATTCTGTCAGCTGTAGATCTGTGTCTTTCATTGGCATTGTACAGTATGTAATCAAATTTATCTTTAGATAGCACAAGTGGGAAAGTGCAACTATGTTTTTATCTGTGTAGGCTGTAAATTGGAGTTGCAGCTTTTTCTGCAGTGAAAATGAAATTATATGCTATTCAAAATGAACTATAGGATGTAAAATTAGCATGACTATATACTTGGGTTTGACACATATGCATTAAATTTATTTCTGACACTGCTGTTTCTGCTGAATGAAGTATGGAAAGGTTCTAGCAGTCTTATGGCCCAATACATGAAAGCAGAAAGAATTACTGAAGCCTAGATGAATACATAACAGCAAACACTTCTGCATCAGCCACTTGCCATCTCTCCTTGCCACATAAGAAAATGGACAATACACATGGGAACTGTGTGCTATCCATTCAGACATCTTCAAATAGCATTCCTTAATTAATCCCCATGGGATATAGTTCTGAGAAGTGGAGGAACTAGTATCTCTCACTACTGAATTCTTCCCTATTTTAACAATATGTTACACCAACGGGATGGAAAACTGTTATGAATTGGGATTTTATATTTATTTTATCATCTTTAATCCAGTCTGTTGCAAACAAGATCTCACATCCACTGTGCTTCACTGTGCTCTCTCCATTTATGCCTAGAAAAGATGAAGCACAGATTGCAGACATTGCAACACTGCTACCCAGCCCTAGCAATTGACTGTTAATCTAACAATCTGATCTGAAGTGACCAGTTTAAGGAAGAATGTAATTTACTCATTATGCCCATTGAGTTTTAGGTTTATCTCACCCACTCAGCAGCTTCAACCCAGGCATGTTAGTTGTACTGTTCTGAATAGTTGCTCATGAATTAATATGCAATCTCTGATGTACTGGCCACAACATAGAAGATGTCAAAAACTGAGACCTGGGACAGCTTCTTAAAGCCAAGTGATAGCCAACAGAAGATTTGAAAGTCCTGAGAAAAATATTTAACTTCTCCGGTCGATGAGATTATACTCATGTTCTACAAAGTCGAGGTTGTGAAGATCCCTCATCCCATTCAAAGATTCATCCCAGTCATAAGTAATAAAAAAGAATACAATAATCACTACCTTTAGGGCACAAGTTCTGTCAACTACATAAATTATATTTATCCTGCAAAGAGTAGGTAACATCATCCTTCCTTGATATCTATATTGATAGCTGAATATGCAAAACAAACGATAAAATTGATCTGAGGGGATCCTCTAGAAAACTGATAATCAGGGTTTTTTTTAAATCCTTGAATAATTTACTCATTTCTTAATGTTCATGTTTATTTCAACAAGTACCAGACACAAAATTAAAGAAAAAAAGATTCGCAAATGGTATGGGTATGATAACAAAAATATGGTAAACAATCCAATATTGGGCATATAATGGGCATATTTAAAAAAGAAAAAGGAAAAAGAATTATTTAGAATAGTTGAGGTAAAACCCAGTGGACTCCAAAATTATAATTTTGAATTGTGTTTATTGATCATGTGTTATGTGGTTTTTATATTCTAAAATATCAGTTTTAGTTTGCAGTTTTATACAGTTACTGGACACATACATGTCTTTCGGCATTTATTTGTGGTCTTTTTAAGTTTAGTATCATCTGTAAATTGACATCAAAGCTGTCACAGAACCACAGCATTGTTGAGGTTGGAAGAGACCTCTGGAGGTCATCTAGCCCCATTTACCTGCTCAGGTAGGGCATCTAGAGCAGCTCATGATGGCTTTTGAATATGTCCAAAGTGGGACACTTCACAATCTCTCAATGTAACCTATGCCAGTAGTTCCTGATGTTCAGATGGAGCCTGCTGTGTTACAATTTGTGCCCATTGCCTCTTGTCCTGTTGGTGGACACCACTGAGAAGAGCCTGGTTCTGTCCTCCTTGCAACCTCCCTTCAGGTATTTATATGCATTAATGAGATTCCTACTGAGTCTTCTTTTCTCCAGGCTAAACAGTTCCAGCTCTCTCAGCATCTCCTTATACATGAAATGCTTCTGTCTCCTCATCAACTTAGTAGTCCTTTGTTGGACTCTCTCCAGTTTGCCCGTGTCTCTCTTGTAGCCCAGAACTGGACGCAACACTCCAGGTGCTGCCTCACTAGTGCTGAGTAGAAAGGAAGGATCACCTCTCTCAACCTGCTGACAATACTGCTTTTAATGCAGGACACCATTTCCCTTTTTTTGCCACAAGGGCACATCGTCAGGTAATGTTCAAATTGGTTCTCACTAGGATCCCCCAGGTACTTTTATGCAAAGCTGCTTTCCAGGTAGTCAGACCTCAGGTCGTACTGAGGTTTTTCCTCTTCAGGACTTGTCACTTCTGCATGAAGAAGAAGATGTATATCTAGTCCACTGAGCATATCAGATACACAAAATGAGGTAATCGACACCTTTCCACATCTTGAGTGTGCCTGATATTAATTTGTTGACCAGTCCTCACCAAGGTTTCATGATATCTAGGACCCTTCGGGTCCTCTCCCTGAAAAAGCCCAAACTCTGTCATTTCCCATTGGATTTAACCATGAGAATCAGAGCTACCCATGTCTTCAGTGCCTGACATGTATCTTGTCAGCTCCTTATCCTGCGTTTGGGAGCCCTTTTCTGAAGATTGTGACTCCTGTAGTGGATTTTATGGTGGACTTGGTTGCTGGAGTATGACTGCCTATAGATTTTGGGGGTTAATTTACAGGTTTTATACATCTTTATTTTATACAAAATTTATTTTAGATACATACACAGAAGTATATATTTATATATCCATACATAAGGATTTATACATATCAACACACATATTGTCTATAAGATATGCTATTTACTACAGGTGTGTGATATTACACACACAGCTACACGTAAAAAGACAGATATTTATAAAGGTCTAATTTTATAGTTGCAGGTGCAGCTGTAGATTTATATTTATTTATAAGGTATTTCTAAAAGTTTAGATTTACATCTAAATAGCTATATTTAGTACTGTAATATTTTGGATATAGCTGTATAATGCTGACAAAGACATCAACAACACAGATACAGCTCAGAAAGGAAGTGTAAAATTATTGTGCCTCCTACAGTGATGGGCTACCTGCCACTTCAATTCCTCTCAGAATAGCCAGGCCAGCAGGGACAGAAGTTTGTCTGACAGAACTGGAGAGTGGCAGCAGAAAGCTGTAAATTATTACTAGTGAAAAGGAGGCTGTATATCCACGCATACATCTGTATATCTTAAAGCACTGGGAAATATGACAACAGGTTTGCTGCTTATCCATTCTGTTGGCCTTATCTCTGATGTAATTATCAGTTGTGCAATTTATGATTTTAGAACTCAATATATATTGAGTGTTCATTAAAATACACGTGTGTGACATTAAAAAGAAAAGGGGGAGCAAAAAGACACATCAATTCCTCTAGCACAGGCTTATGTTAGCTATGTGCTATGACACAGATCTTACTTTGCTCATGGACTGGAATTTTTTTGCTTAAAACTACTGGAGAAAATAAGGTAAGATTCTTTCATTGTCATGTCACTTTTCATTATTAAATTGAACAAGCAGGAATTGCAAAGCCGAGCAGATGGTTTCAGGACACCCAAAGTAGCTTGTCTCTTGGACAGAAGGAACATTAGGCTATGGAAAGTATTAACAGCTATCATTTATGGGAGTTTTCAGCAGCTGACATTGAAAAGATCATTAGTCATCTACATAATATTTTTTAAAATACGTTAAGAGTAAATTTGCCAGCCTTCAGTAAAAATCAAATGGAAGTAGTTGTCATAAAATGAAGGACAGTACCATTGGAAGTCTTCACTCTAGCAATACCAAAACAAGGTATTGTTGTACAGACATATACCACTGGGGAAATGATCAGAGTTTTATAGGGGAAAAAAGACAACATCTCTTTCCCCACTTCAGTACACTTGCTTCAGACCTGATCTGATCTTTCTGCAGAGTAAGGCTCTGTTCCTTGGAAAAGTGAATTTATGATGGAGTTTACGGTGCAAATCAGAGGTAGGGACACTGGGATTGCATCCTTCTCCAGCTGTCCTCTCATTCAGAAAGTATCTTCCACAGACTCTTCACAACAGTTTTTTATTAATTAGAAGGAAGAGAAAAGGAAATAAATATTAATTTAATTAATTTGATTGTAATTAAATTTATTAATTTAATTTTGTTTTCAAGAAAGAGTGGAAAAGCTTTTTTTGTAGAGTGTGATATTTTCCCAGCAGAGGGAAGAAAATACTCTAAAAATTAAAGAGTCATGAATGAATATTTAAGATACGTAAACAGAAGTCTATAAAATCTGTAACAGCTGTTTCAGATAAGATATTTGTAACAGCCACTCAGTTTTTCACAGTGTGATAAAGTCTTCTGACAGAAGAAACATAATTCAAGGAGTTAGCAAAACTCAGCAAACTGATTAATCTATTTAGGTCACGCAGATACTTTCAAGCACACAAACTTTCCCTCTATTCAGAGGGCAGCTCTTACAAATCAAAGGACATTCATAAATATCGCTATAAGAATGAAGTGAAACAAAACTTGAAGTTTATTAAGATTGAAGTTGTCAAATGTTCACTTTTATTTTCCCTTGTGCTAACATCTTACAAAAGTAAAGAGTACAGAAAGGAAAAGTCAGTAAGTGACTAGCATGGAGGAGCAGGGAAGAAATAAGTACTGACAGTGATTGAATTATGTTGATCATATCAGTAAAACAGCTACCATTGGCACAAGAGTCTTCGGACCATCAGCCTGGTACCATCTGGCAGTGATCATTGCAGTGCCTGACATCAAACAGGTAATGTTAACTCCACCACGAAAGGGGCTACGAACTATGATCAGAGATACAGCCCCATCAACAGACATCTATTTTCCTGCTTTGCCATAAACGTCAGCGTCCATAGACCCCTCAATTATTCAGTGTTCTGCTGAAGGTTAAAGGCTTAGAACAGATTTTATAAGGCAGTCTTGACACATATTGTTTCCCCTGACCACACACACGCACACACATAAATATGCAGGCTGGGAATGCCACAGTGGATAAAGATCAGCTGTAATTCATTTGCGATAATTAGAGAAAAAATGAGCAGTGCTCAAGGTGAGGAAAAAGCAACAGAATTTGTTTCTTTGGAAAAGATTCTTTGAAAGCAAATGGCTAAGCACATTCAGCACTGTTTTTGTAGATGTTTTCCCTATTTTCAAAACCAACATTACAATTTTATGATGCACAAAATGGAAAACTTTCAAAAATGTCAGGTTTTGAAAGAGATTACTATGAATAATGTATTTCAATACAGCTTTGTCAAACTGTTCTATAGTACATACATTTGTAATTTCTTAACACTGAATTTACTGGGAAGTGACACTACTGTGCTCATGCTGTTCACATTTGTTTACAAATAGAGGCAGTCAGGCTTTGAGCTTCAAATTCAAGTGTCCAGATACTGACGTGACTTGCCTGAAAGCACTGGCAGGAAAAGTGTGCTGTTTTAAAAATTCATAAAGAACACTGCTTTTTATTTCAAGAGTTACAGGAGCAAAAGGTTTTTGCAGTGCCCTGGGAAAGAGAAAGTTCAAATATTGTGAAGTTGCAGGAGTAGATCAGAGCATACTATTCACAGTTAAAGCCTACAAGGCAGTTCTTTATAGTGTCTTGGGTGAGACAACTGAAGGAGAACTGAACCTAAGGAGCCAATTTGCTGAGTTTTGTTCAGTCTGTAAATTGAGTAGTTTTTATTATAGAATCATGAACTGCAGGAACTTCATATTGAACAATGGAAAACTATACTTGAATCTGTATTTCTAGGTTATCTAAACTTACGTTTCTGTAACTCCTCCAAAATTTCAAATAGACCCATGAAGGGCTGCTATAACAGATTAGATCTTTCAAAATTCTGAGTGTCAACAATTATTGATCCGATAGCTGGCTACTTTTTCAGACACCTTTGTGAGAAGTAGCCATGTTCAGGTTCCAGGTTAGAAGGAAACAAGTATGGGTTTGGGTTTTAGTGTTTTGGTTTTTTTTTAACTGTGTGCTCAAACTTCCCCTTCTGAAATGCATGCACTCTTTGAGTTAGATCTAAAAGTCTACAACCTAAGGTGTAACATTTCTTTATCCTCTTGTTCTCTTTATCCTGAAGTCTATACTGACTGCTAACAAAACTGCTATGCATCATGTATTTTAAGATAACTTTAAATGAATATTCAGCAAAACACCTTTGTATTTTAGACAGTTTCTGAACTAGATCCTTCTAGGAGAGACAAACAACTAGAAACACTTGTCAAATATGTTATTTCATACATTTAATTAATATCTATCAAATGTCTGTCAGATGGCTGACTGAATTATTTGAGGAAAAATTAGTAGAGTAAAACCTCAGTGTTTGACAGTAGTCAAATTGTGCTAAGTGGGTCCGCCTCAAGCCTATGCACACAAATAAGGAAGTACGAAGACAGCAGCATTATGTGGAAAGCTCTCACACTTTTGGGAGGGGGAAATAAGCACATCTGGCAGACTAGCTGAAGAGCCACTACTCAGATGCACTCATTTCCCATCTCAGGTGCAAAGTCCGGGACTTTCCCATGTTGAACTTCATACGGTTGGTGATTGCCCAGTCCTCTAATTTGTCGAGATCTCTCTGCAGGGCCTCCCTGCCTTTGAGGGAGTCAACGGCTCCTCCAAATTTTGTGTCATCTGCAAACTTGCTTAGTAGCCTTTCCAGTCCTGTGTCCACATCATTTATGAAGATCTATTTTGCAAATACATCAGTATAATAAGAATTCCTGCTTTGTAAACCCCAGAATAGCATGAATTTGATGTCTTTCTTTCCAATGACATGGCATATGTAAACATCTAGATTGGAACACTGATCATCCTGAACTCAAAAAATGGGTGACCACAAAATTTTCTCTTTATGCAAAATCCTATTTCAATTAATTTTGGTTGGATGAAAAAGCAGTCCCCTGGGATCTCTTCTTACACACCACTGCTCTGTAGGCTCCCATGTAGTACCAATCTCCACTTCCAGTAATAGATATGTTAGCATTTTTCTCATATCTTATTCAAGCCCTTTGCTTCTCACTGCCTAGACTTCTAGTCTCTGCTTTTCACTCTCACCAAAGCAAAAAGTCCAAGGTTCCTGTGACTCTGCTACAGCTGCATGCAGATACTGCTATGAGTCTACAAAGTTTTGAAGGTAAAACATCACCTGAGCACAGGTTCAGTGCCTATTAGCTCAGGTTTTAATGACATCATTATTCACCAAGAACATTGTGAAAATTCTCCCTGCTAGGCACTATAACACTATAACAGAAAAAGTCCATTTTTTAAAAATTAGCATATGTACAAGTCAACAGCTTCATCATAAAAATGCTGCCACAGTAAAGTGTCACATATCTTCCAATGAGTAAAAGATAGTGAGATGCAATTACAAAGAAAATGCCTTCCACTTATTCAATAAATAAAATAATATAGAGGTAATTCTCATCAAAATCAAGTGTATTATCTCTGAAATTTACTCATTTTAAATCTGATCACATTTTCTACCAAAAAAAGTCTCTTTCAGGATGACACTAAAAGAAACCATTAAGTGTGTGATGATCGTATTCAGAAGATGCAACTCAGTTTAGCCAATATGTACTACTACATTACTGTGTTCTTACACATTTATAGAGTACCATTGGAAAGTCTAAATAATGGTTTAACTAATAAGAAACAGTGGGCAGATATAAGATTTAGCACACTCTGTATCTAATAAAAAAAAATTCTGGAACTAGTCAAAAAAGCTTTGTACTTCACTATTCTGAAAAAACTACATGCTTGTAAGAAGTCTCTGAAAAGATCATTAGTCTTCTACATAACATTTTTAAAAATATGTTAAGAGTAAATTTGTCAGCCTTCAGTAAAACTTAAATGGAAGTAGTTGTCATAAAATGAAGGACAGTACCATTGGAAGTCTTCACTCTAGCAATACCAGATAATAGGTAGATCCCTAAGGCAGACATGAATGTGAGGAAATGGACAACATTTGCACGTTCCCACCTGAATATGAGGAAGAACTTTTTTACTGTGCGAATGACTGAGCACTGGAACAGATTGCCAAGAGAGGTTGTGGAGTCTCCCTCACTGAAGATATTGCACCTGGACATGTGCTCTAGGATAACTCTACTTGAGCAGGAAGATTGGACGAGATGACTCACTGTGGTCCCTTCTAACCTTACTCATTCTGTGATTCTGTGAAATACATTTAAACTTGAATGTTTATCTTGTAGACTTCAATAAGAATTCACGTGCTGAAGATCCATGTGGAATAGTCTTAACTGAAGAACAAATACAGTATTGCAGCATAATCCTCCTATGTCACACAACCTGGTACTACTCACAGCCTGACTCTAGTCCTAGATACTAAAAACACTTGACAAATAAAGTTCAATCATTAAATTACTCCTGCAATAACTACAGATATTTATTTTCCTTTTGGCTAAATGTTTTCTTTGTTATCATTGATCACATTTAGTATAACAATTGAGTTATTAATCAGCAAATTCTAGCTGATTAATCTTCTTTGAGTATTTTGCTTCATTGGACCTGTCAGTTACTTTTTTTTTTTTTTTTACTTCAGACAATTCTTGAGCGTTCACTAGCTTTTGAGGATGCTGATCCTAGACTGAGTGTGGTGGGAAGCATTTCCAAAATTTAATGTACTCTTCAGTGCACAAAGTTACAAAATCTTCCTTTAGACTCAAATGGTCTGAATGTTTTCACAGTTGTATCTAGAATTACTGTTGAATATGCACTGAAAATGCAAAATTATGTGTTTAGATTAATAGTTAATTAATAGTTAATTAATTAACTATTAATTAATAATAGTTAATTAATAGTTAGAACCACCTGAATAAATACTGTGTGAACTGACTAATATCCTCCTACTCCATTATTTTATAAATTGTTCATCAGATTGACTGCCTTAAGAAAAAAGAGCAAAGGAAGAGCTGAGATGAAAAGGAAAATACCTGCTGTTCTTCTATTTAACAAATTGCAGGTAACTCCACGCACGCTGGAGAACTTACCTTGCTGCTTATGAGACTAGTGCTTGTTCAGTAAAGCCCCAAATGTAAGTTTCTTGTCATAATGCACAATCTCATGTGCAATGTTAACTTAGCCCTGGATTCCAGAACACCTTAAAATGAATGAGTTTCAGATAGGAAAAAAAAATCAAAAATAGTAAGTTACATTGCGCAGTTTCAGCACCTGTCCAGTGGAGCCACTTATCATGAGTCCACTCAGTCCACTTTGTCACATGGCTTCAAGACCACAGAATACTGCCAACGAGTGATCACTCCCAAGTATTATCTAGCCACGTAATGAGTAGCTCCAAGAGAAAAATAAGGCTGACATTTGTATTTTTTTGTATAGTAGCAACTAAATACATGACATATTAAACCAATTAGGAAGCAATTTAGAAGTGTCTCCCGCATTCCTCCCCACTTCCATCTCTACACACCCCTGCCCCTGCCAAAAAAAAGAAAAAAAAAAGAAAAGAGAATCTATGTGGCAATTTTGCCTCCTACTGATAATGGAATTTTCAACCTTCATCTTCTAATCCATCACACAGAAGTCTTCAATAAAAACATTTAAAGAAACATGGGTACATTAGGCTGTTTCTACAGCTTGAAAAAGTTTTTAATCTATTTATGGCAGAGATTGTATTCCTAAGTAAATTAACAAGATGATGCTATCACATCATCTTGCTGATGATAAATCTTGACACATTTCTTCTACCTTGTTTCTAGAAGAAAGTGTTTATGTTATAGTGCCTGCGTTAAGCTGAATGTTTATAGGACACCATGACTCTACCCAAATCATCAGTTTCCTCATGCTCATACAGATTGTAAAATCCTCTATATAGGCATCTGCTGCTGAGATTCAAATCTTGTTCTTCTTTCAGCATATGGATTCTTTCTCAGATTTTGTTTATATCTGTGTTTCAATGCAAGAGATCTCTTTCTGTACTTTGCATTAGAGAATAGTAAAAATTATAAAAATATCTTTGCTTTTCAATTGGCCTTGGATTTCTCTCATTTAGTTTTGTGAACGGATCAGTATAAATGTTTCAGTGCAAGCATTTTGCAATGTTTTATTTTTGCTCTGCCAATCACTATATATACACAGCTCTATTTCTTCCCCATCAGTTATTCTTGTCAACTTGAGCATATATTTCTAAGATGTGTAAGAATTTTTACAGCAGGTCCCAGCAGTGATGCTGAAAACTTTATTCGTCATATAACAATGAAGGTTAATATGATCACAAGTCACTTCAATGAAAGAACAAGGTATATTCTTATGAAACTTTCAGGTATCACAGTTGCAGTTCATTACTCATATTTAGAAAGACCAAGAATTCTGGAGCAAGAACTGGAGAATATTATTAACTTTGTCTTACTAAGACAAAGTGTAAAATAACAGCTTTTATGGACAAATTAGAGGAAACTTTGCTACAGATTGGGGTCTCACTAAGAGAAGGAAAAGAGAACTGTACATAACTGTTAATGATAAAGCAATCTAAATGCTATATATCTCCAAGCAATTTAACTTGAGGAAGCAGAAGGTGAGGTATTTTGAGTAAAGAGAAGAAAAAATTAATTCTATTGTACAAGTCTTTATTAAGACTTCATTAGAATATCAGGCTCACTTCTGATTAGCTATGTTTAGAATAGCATATTTCAATGCAAAACCAGCCTACTCAGATAATAAGAGGTTTTAGAGAACAAATCTTAAAAGAAGAGACTCGTGAAACAAAAGTCAGGGCAGGATATAATTATTTTCTATAAATATACTTATTTGATAAACACAAAAGGATTTGATGAAAAAAAAGGACTGTCAAAACTAAGTATGCTTGTCCAAGATCAAAAGACTGTAAAAATTAGTTATGGATATATCTTCTCAGCAAATGAAAAGAACATTTCTAACCATTAGAAATGAAGTTTTGGTGTGTTATTTTGAATGATGCAGTGGAGGTCTGGAACATACATTGACTAAAGATATTTGAAAATATCTGCTAGAATCTATGTGGCCACCACAATAAAAGCAAGCAATGGTAATATTGACATATTTCATAACTATATATACACTTGTAATTTGAGTTGCACACGTGTGTAATTAATAGGTATATATAAATATATATGTTTATACACATACATGCACATATATATTCTTACAAGCCTAATGTTTGAGATGTCATATATCCTTTACTTAAAACAACTAAATATATTGTTTGTTTTGGTTGGCTGTGACACTATACTGAACAGATGTATTCACTGCTAAAATCTAGAGATTTTTCTTGAACAACTGTAGAGCATTCAATTAAAAAATCCTTTAAGAATAGGATCAACTCAAAGAACAGGGCAAATTGTCTTGTTCATTGGTAAAATTTCTCCTAGCTTTGCTATATTCCCATTAACTTAACCTAAGAAACAGTCAATACTGAGCAATCCAGCACAGCTGTTCCAGCCCTTCATGCAGTTCATCAATGGAAATATTTAAGCACCCATAAACCTGCTTTAAATAGTCCATGACCAGCTTCCTTTTGTATTAGATTATGACCATTTTTTTCCCTTCTCCTTCACTGCTGTCTCTCAGTCAGTGTTCTTCCTTGTCCAAGTCCATTGTGAATGAAATTTCAAGTATCTAACTCCTGATATGACTTTTTGTGTGCGTGCGTTTGTTTGCTTATCTGTTTACTCACAGCTGTTTTCCTAACGTGACATATGAATGTTTTGCTGTTTCTCTGACCAGCAGCAAGGAAGACTGCAAATACAGCCTTACTGAGTATATGGTTCCTCGTTGTGCTACGGGAAACGACCACCAAAAAAGTAAGAAGCAACTCGAACATGCTGTGTTTGGTCTGACTGAACTGTAACAGATACTAAACTGAGTCCTAAGAGAGCTTTAATACACTCTGAGCCCAGCATATTGTGATAATAACCTCTCCATTATAATAGTCATTAAGGAAACTTGAAAATACCAGTTCACAAACCAAACAGAATAACTCCTCCATTCCAGACTTTTGCTACAAATAGAGAAATTTATTTTGGGGAACAGCCAGGAAAAGATAGAGTGGGGCTGGAATTCTGAAAGAAAGTAGCAACAATTAGATCAGTTCTGCCTCTGCTTACTGGGTGGGTCCTCTGAATGTCAGCCTCATTATTCTGGATGTCAACTCTAGGCAGCAGCTCCTAAATGCCTTTCCAAATGGTGGCCTAAATGGCAGTCCCTGTTGTACATTATTTCTCCAGTAACAGTGGCAGGCTTTTGGGAACTTCTTTTAGTTCATAATAAATTTCAGGAGCACTAGCTTGAGAACAATGTTTGAGGCTTATGCCAACACAGACTGGCAGATAAATGCTTCAAATCCACAGTTTCATTATCGCTTCTGAAAATCCGTAGGTTGCAAGACTTGTTCACTGGTGGGGAAGAGCTCAGATATTCTGAGGGAACAAGGACAATTTACATAAAATTTATATAATCTCAGCATCTCAAAGGCCCTGTCTAGCTCTGTTCACCAGAGTCTCTAAGCCCCTCACAAACATGAAAGAAAGCATCTTCATTGTGGTTGCATTAAAGAAAGAATCCTTCTGTGAGGTTAGTTGGGTTCCAAAACATGGACAAACTAATTGAACAGACAACAAATGTGTGGCAGTGCCAGGAAATGGTGTTGTAATTCTCAGTCCACAGCCACAACCACAAGAGTAATCTTGTACATTTCTGGTAGCAAAAGGAGGAGGGGGAGGGGCACAAAGTCCCTCACAGAGTCCCCTTCCTTGTTTTAATAGGGATTTTATCATGAATGGAAACAACCACTCCATTTGCTTATGTAGACTGGTAGCAGTCTGTTGAACTAAGTTTGCAATAAAATGATGATACAACATTTAAAGCCAGGCTGCTTGAAATTGGAGATTCAGATTTCAGGCCAATGTAAAATGCAGCTTGTTTCTTACTAGCAGCTGTGTCTCAAGCACTAACAAATTTTCCTATCTCTCATTTGTTTGGATGGAAAGCAAGTACCTTCAGCTGCTGTAAGTTGATCCATGGCCATAAAGCTAACTTTTAGTCTGTTATGAGTTGAGGACAAATCCTTCCTGAAGCTATTCTTTCTGATATTATAGCTTAAAAGGTGTCATGGGCACTTCATAGATGCCAGAGCTGCCTCTCTAGTGCTCAGCAGTGCCAAAATCCATCCCGTTACAAGGATGGTAGAGGAGCTTGTGAGATGAAGGCAGAATATTCAAATACATTACTCCTAAACACAGAACTCCTGTTCAGGGCAGGTTTGCCGTCTTTTGCCTGGGAGAAGTCAAAGTATGTGGTTCTTCAAATTGCTGTTGCTTTCTTCCTCTGAAGTATTTAAATGAAATACATTTGTACCACATAAAAATATCAGAGTATATTGACTTCGTGTTTACATTTTTATGAAGTCCAGCTACCACAGAGAACTGAAAGATTCCAGGGGAGAAATATATGAGATGAGTCACAATCTCCGGTTTGCTCTAGTTGCTTCATTTGCCAAGGCAAAGGCAAGCCCAAACCCTAACACTTCCACCCAGTGTCACTATCCTGCTGTCACACTATGGCTCATGTTTACTGCCCAGTCTGTGTTCTCCACCTCTTCTTCCATAAGTTATGTGGTTAATAAGTGAGGAAATATTCCCTGTCCCTATCCTCCATACAGACAGAGATATATACACCCATGAATGGATACATTACCAAGTTCCAGCTCATGCTCAAGGCTTCTCATATTTCTTCAGGGGAGTTTACATTCACAAATGCTGCTTACAAAGTGCAGGACTCACTCTACTGAATGAATTCTTTACCTTGGCTCAGAATGTGGCTGTTTTCTGTGCAGCATTACATTTTCAGTGGTGCAATTTTGTTTTAAGATTTTCTTGAGAAGCAGTGTAGAATAGAAAATTTAAGCTACTATTTCAATATCCGGTGGCCCATTAACTACACCCTTAAGCATATGTTGTGCTGCAATGACTAATCTGTCTCCCTGCTAACAATAAGAAGCACCCTGAAGTCAGGAAGCCTTCTGGTTGCTTTGGGCTCCAAGGGCAGGTTCCTTGGATGACTGAATGCTGCTGTGACTGGGTCATCTCTGGGTAATAATGGTCCTCAACAAATGTAATTGTGCCCTTAAAGCCACAAACAGACAGAATTAACAGAGTGGTGAATGTTGCTGTGGAGTTGTCTACATCATCTAAGTCTGGCTGTATCTGGCATTCCAGCAAAATGGCTTTATTAGATAGGCTGCCACAATGCTGCTGTGGCACCTTTGGTTGTTTTTTTGGTTTAGTTTGGTGTTTTGTGATTTTTGGGGGAGTTTGCTTTTGGTTTTTGTTTGGTTTTTTGTTGTTTTTTTTTAAAAAAGAGATACGTTTCCTTCTGGGTGGCCATTTTTTCTGGTTTGGCAAAGAAGCATTAGCATGAGTGAATGGATTAACAAAGAAGGTATAAAAACAGTCTGGTTTACTGGAGGAAGGAAGAGATAAGAGAAGGCCTGAGTTATCACCACTGACTCACCAGTTTACAGTGCAAAGTTCATGCACAGCTCTAGCTTCATTTCTAGTCTTCCCAACATCTCCTCCTTGGGTCATGTGGTATCCTTGCAAATGGGGGGCAGTTCATGTTCTTTTGGCACCTAGGACTTTTCCCTGCAAACATCCACAAAGTCTATGATTCTACAGATCTAGAGAATTTAATAATGAAAAAGATAAAAAAATACACTAGCAGTGAGTCAAAGCAAACATAACCATAAAACAATACTCTTAGATATGTAGTCACATAACTGTTTTGAAAACCAGAACACAGGATTCTTAGCTATGACTACTACAGTCAACAAATGGAACAAAAAAGATGTCAGATAAAGCAAGGAATACATATCCACATTTGTTTCAGTCATTTAAGCAACAAGTTTCCAAAAGAGAAAGCAAGTCTTTTTCAGAAGTTAAAATTTCCAGACGAGAATGAAATTTTACATAGAAGGTTCCCCTATGCTAAAGGAAGTCAGCAGGACTTATCCAACCTGTTTTGAGTATTGCTCTGTTTAAATGCCATTTCAAAAGATTCATTGGCTATGTAGGCTTTTACTATCAGCATATTTATTTCACCTCCTAAATGAAATCCAATTTGAGGCTATTAATATTAATGTGCTGAGATAATTCTGATGATGAATTAATAAAACACTTGGCCTCTCAATATGCTGTTTGCTCTTACCACTTAATGATGCTCTTAACTGGAAAAAGGAAGAGATAGAGCAGACTCCAGCAGGAGCCTGAAAATTAGAAACCACTTCATTGTTTTTAGCTTGCCATTTTAATGACAATCGATGGCATTGATTTTGGACTAGAAAAGTATTTACTAAATCTTTACCATGTGCTACAGTCCCTATTTAGATTCTTTAAGCTTAATCTATATGCAACACCTGCTTAAAGTAGTGTACCTCAACTATTTGATGAGATTAAATTAAAAAATATTTAATGCTTTTCTGTATTTTGTTGGAGATTTGAACCTATTTCCTTTGTTATTCATAAATATTGGGGGTTTTTCAAAACAATTGTCTTCGCACTGAAAGCACACAACTGTACCTTAGAAAAACAAGATGGCATCAACAGTCTCATTTCTTTACAAGAGGAATGTCAGTTCACCGAGCATTTTAGTACAGATAAGGCTGTACTTTATTATGCCAGAATAGATTTCCATTTGAAGAGCTGAATTTAGCTAATGTACATGATTTTTACATTAGTCTACACAGCACAAAATCTTAATAGAAAAAAAAATCTAAATAATAAGATATTTCCACAGACAAATCATGTAAAAACATATGTGTAAACATCTATAGTGTCATATGCCTAATTTATATAATTTTTTATTATTGATAAAAGTGAATATGGAAAGCATTTCATTCTAAGCTCACGTATACATATAATTTATTATGGTGAAGATATATAACCTGAATGCTAGTAATTTTTATTTTCCATGTAAGAAAGAATGAAAAAATTCTAGTAATGTGATTGCCGAAAATTGCAATTTAATCTAAGATTTCAGTCCTGGAAAACCTGTCTAAAAGGTGGCTAGCAGAACTCACACAAGCTAATTTTCAAAGTGAAATGTATTTTAGAAATTCTAGAAGGATGGTAAGCCTAAAAGTGCATTCCCAGTACACCTCATGTTTAAGCCTGGAGTTTTCATTCCAGCCAAACAGGTCAGATGATATAGACTGTTTTACCTTAACTCCGTTGTAGGAATATGCAAGAATATCAGGAAACCAAGAAGCAACAATTTTAACATATTATTGCTGACATTTATAATATTATTAATAATTAAGTTTCTCAGACAGAAAAGTCAAACAAATTGCTACCTCCGAGCTGCTTCTTCAGAGAAAAAACAAAGACAAGAAATTTACTATTGTTCTTTTTCATTAAATTATGAAGTACTCAGAGTGATAAAAGCTCTGTAGGCATCTAGAGAAAGTTTGTTAATATGGAAGAAAAATGTTTATAATTTCTAAAATTATGCTACTTGAGAACCAGATTTTAATTTTTATTATTTGTGACAGAATAATAGCAAGTAGGTTTAGGTGGTAGGGGAGATGGACGATGTTGTAGGGTACCAGTTGTATATCAGTTCTCTTTTGATGCTGCTTCTTTTGAGCAGGCATGGAAAGAAAAACCTATACAGCAAGTCATAATGCAATCTGCATTTCAAAAAATTTGCCCTCTGCTCCCATGTCCAAGTACAAAATAGGTAACACAGGTCAACAGGCACTGAATGGCCACGCTAAAAGCCAGTCAGGGACTCCAATTTTTTTGGTCTATTTGCATTTCCCCTTTCATGGATGAAATGTTTAATTTCTCCTAGAGTTTGTAACCACCTAAGAGGACAGACCAAATGTTAACTTCCTAGATGTCTTTGGCCACTATTCTGACGACCATGATCTTAAAAAGACTATAATGTGTGCACAATTTCATGAAGTTCAAATAGTTCTGTCAAAATCAGAGTTGTTTTGTTATTGCCTGTAAGTTATTCCCAACTAACATCATAACATACAAATCAGCTGACTTGAGTAAATGATCTATTACTCCTAAATCCTCATCAATGCCTATGTGAATTATGCTATTATTTCTCGCAAGTTTACCTACTTTCAGTCATTCTTGGAACATTCTCATGACCAGACTTTGTGTAAAAGTTCTAACCTCTGAGAGAAAAACAAAATTATAGAATAACAGAAATGTTTGGGTTGGAACAGACCTTTAAATGTCACCTATTCCAAGTCCCCTGCACTGAGCAGAGACACCTTCCACAGATCATGCTGTTCAGAGCCCCATCCAAACTGACCTTGAATGTTTCCAGGATGGGGCATCTACCACCTCTCTGATCATCCTGTGCCAGTGTTTTACCACCCCTCCTTGTAAATTCTTTGTATCTAATCTAAGTCAATGAGAAGAATCTGAACACCTTTACTTTAAAGATATTCCTAAGAGACTGATTTAAGAGGCTGCTTTATTCTTTTCTTTATATTATAAAATATTATGCTTTTAAAAATCAGTTAATTTGGTGAAAGAAAACTGATTTTAAAATATTAAAATTTATTTGAAACTGTCAGGTAGCCTTTTAAAATACTGTTCAATGATAATAGCCTAAAACATTGCTATATTTCAACTGCTATATATTTTCTTTGGTAGCCACAGGAATGTTTCCTAATTAGATAACTTAGGGCTAAACACTGGGAGTTTTTAAGTGTTGAGTACCTTCAACTTTTGATAAAGCAAAAACAGAGAGTACCCAGTGCCTCAAAGGATAGGTCACTCTTTATATAACAGTGTATGAGAATCAGTTTCCGTCTTGTTTTTCTTAGACATAATTTGATGTTTTACAATAGAAAAAAGTGTAAGCACACCCCAGCATATCACTTCTATCACTGGTGTGTATAAAATGCTTCCCCCAACGCTTTTAAGGTGATGAAAAGGACAACTACCTTGTGTCTAAATCAGGAGAGCTTGATATGATGTCAAAGCCTTTGGCTAAACATAGATTGACTTAATTCTTTCAATAATGAACTTTGGTCCAGAGCATTTAACAACCACAAGAGAAGAAACCCAATATAAAAGAGAAAATCTCCTCATTCAGGTTATCTTGACTCTGCTGCAGGCAAAACATAGAAATATTTTTTTTAATCGAGATTCTCTGCAGCAGCCCGTTCCAAATGCCAGTATCCATCACTGATGACTGGATCAATAGCTCTGTTTTGGCCCCAGTCTCCTACGAGAGATGGCATGCCATCAGTGACAGACAAATATCACAGTTAAGCAAAGTATCCAGCCAGACCTAGTAACATTTTTATTGATTTTTGTTGTGCAAATAATGTCTTTTTGGGCTGAATAAATGGCTTTGAGCCAAGCAGTCATTGTTTATGATTCCAAAATGCAATAAAGGGACAGGAAATATATTATAGCCTATGTCTCAAGGCGCACAACATAATCATCCTTTGGTGGTGAAAAACTATCCAGCTGCAACCATGAGTGCATATTTATCCATGCTTAAAGGTACCTGTAGGACTTGCAAATCTTACACAAAATGTCCTGTTAGGAAACAGATGGTATTGCCCTTTAACCTATTGAATAAGTACTAGAAAACCAAGCAAAAAATAAGCACTATATTTCTTCAATCAATACAAAGAAAACACTTTATTATTTTCTGTTCAAATGAAATATCAAACTTGCCAAAATGGTATTAGAATGCTATGAAAAAAGGACAAACCAGAAAGTACCCTGACAGTTTTTCCAAATGCTACAACATTATATTAATAGCTGTTCATCAACAATATTTGTTGGCTTTGTATTCTGTTCTTTTTTTCCCAGAAATTACTAAAACATATTTTGTGTAATTTTTGTATTAAAGATCATATTATTTATCTTTCTTTTTAAAAAATCTATTTTGTTTTGCTAATATTATTTAATCACTTAAGCTAACCATACAAACAAAAGTATCTCCTTACGGTTATATCTGTACATTAAATCCCAAACCTCTTCTACTGGTTATACGTCTACTATATCCAGTAGATTTAATGAGAAATCTTTCTTAATCTCAGGAAGTGTGCAGTGGCCAGACTTTCTAGACATGCTGGTGTCATAAACAAATATTATCATTCAATGATATCATCAAATCACTAGTACAAATCATCAGCAGTGAAGGTCTGAGAAAAGAATTATTCTTATAACTGCCAAGTTATCTACAAAGAAACATTTTTTAAAGGTTTGTTGTTTCCAATTAACTAGAAATAAGCTGTATTAGCTTGCATTATTTCAAGGCTGGTAAAACTATTTTGCCCTCATTGCACAACCCTGTGTTTTCATAGAAAATATAAATAATTCAAACACCTTTCAGAAAAATTCAAGAATATTTATCCTCATCTCAGAAAAGTCTATCTGTAGGAAAATGCTACAGTAATCAAATGCCAGCCTAAATCCCATCTCTCTTCTACATATCAAGCTTTTATTGACTCTCTAATGACAACCCTAAATATAATTTTGAAGGTATTTGGAGTGCAAGACAAAAGCTGTTCCTAAGAAATTATACACAAAATCAGGAGGCTTATTTGTAATATTTTGAAAACTAAATTGCAGAAAAAAATCATGGAAGTCAATGGGAAACTCTAAGAGGAAGTATGACTGTAATAGCCTATATTTGTAATAGCCTTATTATATCTACTATAAAACATAAGTTCTGATACTCTTCCCATCAAATCTATTGCAAAATTTTTACATTCTTCAACAGAAGTAGATATTCTCTTTGGATTAAATACAATCATTCCAACATACCTTCAATCATATATCTCTGTTGTACCTCTTTTTGAAAAGTTATTCAACTTTAATAAGTATGTCATTGAATGCTTCCAAAGTTTCTGGGTGAATTAAGCTTTTTCTTTTATTATTTTTTAAACTAAATTTCCCAGATTCTCAACCCTGGAAAGATTGCACCTGTGATCAGAAATTATATGTGAGGACAGCTTCTCTGAATCAGGACATCTCATGAGCCCAGAGCTATTCCCGTGTCTAAAGGTTCCTGATGGTAAGATGTGAAAAGGCAGAACAGAGATAAAAAGAGGTTGATTTTTGATATGTCACACACAGTGCAGGATAGTCATAGATTTGTCACCTCTTGTCTCGTTGCCCACCTCATCTGAGTATTCAAAGACCAGAGTAACCATCTTCTGAGAGATCATAGACTTGGTCTTCCATCCTTCATTGTCTGCTGTTATTTTTTTGTACACATTATAGGCTCATATAATGAGCAACATCTTATCTTTGAACCTCAAGAGAAATAAATTATCAAACTTACATTTCATAGGGATCAAATCTATTAGACAAAAATCTCTTGTTCTTTGAAACCCTGCCTTCAGCAAGAAGTAAACTGAAGCACAGATGAGCCAAGTCTCTGAATCCACTGGTTTATCCCTGGCAATTATTTTGTTACTCCAAGAGAGAGAATAAGAAAACAGTAAGAAACATCTATTGAGTGTGATTCATCTGGTCTATTTCTAAATATCTCTTTTAGCAGGAGATGGATAGTCCCATGAAGGTGTCCATTTCTTTCCATTAACCACAAGGGTAGCCCTGAAACACTGGCTTAGACTTACACATCTATTCTACTTTCAGATAACTTCTAGAATCCCAACTTTGGTCATTCAGATGGTTTCAGGCTGCCAATCCTGAACAGATGATGGTCCCTGTGTCCTTTAGGGCTGAACTGGACAGGATTTCAGGAACATTGTTTCTTTGTATTTTCAACTTTCATCCAGGCTGAGAAGTCTGTTTACTTATTTGGGAGCCTTGATTTAAGTTTAACCCAGAAAACTGACACCTAATGTTAGGTATTTTGATTTCAGATGTTCAGATATTGTACTGGATTTGGCCTAAAGATTTGTTTGGGCTGAAATCAGAATAAGTAATTGAGCCTGCATATTGTACTGAGAACATGCACACTTTTTTTCTTTTCTAAGTTTAGAGGGGTTTGGGGCACTTTATTTTAAATTTTAAACTCAATGTAAATCAGAAACATTAAACCATGAGGTATGAAGCTACTGGCAAACACGTCAGTGCATGATCAGCCAGGTTACCCATTTGTTCTCTGGAGGACGTAGCTCCCAGCAAACTCATCATTCCTGAGCTAGAAGAGCAGGTCTACATAAAACCCAAGCTGGGTATTAAGAGATCTGTAACTGCTCCTCCTGCAGACCTCAGGAACATATGTTCACATGCTTGACACAAACCGTCTGTGCCAATAAAACCCTGCCCATTGTCATGCAAAGGAAATTCAACCCTCCCTGCAGACTAAGCCCTGTCTATGTCAGTTGGTCAGGCACATCTTCTCCTGGGGGAGTTGAATCCCGCCAACTGAGAACATGGTTTCCAGAGGACAAATAAATAGGCTGTAACGGGATAGCATGTGAAATGTTCCTGCAAAGACTAGTCACCTGGGTGTTATGAACTGTGAAGACACTAGAATGAGTGTTGTTAAGAGTGTGAAATCACCTCCATTGATGAGGCTAAAAATAATGGAATAAAATTTGTTTTGTCATAATCCTCTTATTACAGATCCTGTTTTCTCTGCAGGTAAGAATGCCTCCACCCATTGCTCCCATTTCAAGAATACAATTTAAAGAATAAAATTTAAAGAATACATTTTTTACAGCAAATACAGCAAGGTAAAAACAAACATGCTTTACTGTCTGGCTTTTAAAGACAACGACAGCTGTGGCCAGACTGATCTCATCACCCCATCGGCAATATTTTTATAGCAGTTAGAGTAATGGCAAGGCAAAGACTCTCATACTTGGATTTACCTAAGTGTTTTCTTTCCAGGTCCTTTTCCTCTGGTGACCTCTATGTCTCTGATCTATTTTTCAGACAAAAGTTTCCATGTATAGTCTCTGGCTAAGTTACTGGGAGAGCTTTACTGACACTTGGAGGTGTGTGAGTTATGGCTTTGCATTGAACTTTGCTTCTTGGGTGGAGAGAAAGGCTGATGAGGAGAAGGGGTAGGCTTGGGTGTGTGCAAATATGCTGTCTGCTCAGATGCATTTAACCAACACAGGCCTGGATATGGAGCAGTTAAGATTTGCATGAGAAGAGCTTCCTGGAGGAAACAGCATGAGCCAGTGGACAGGCAGTCCAGATGTCTTGTGATCTTTCTCTAGTTTTCTCTAGGTTGCCATGCGAGCTCGGGAAAGTCTCTTTCCCCCTGGGTCTTAATTTCAGTCTGCAGGCACTTAGAGAGATACCTAACCTTCAACGCGATTTCAGATCTTTCTGAAATGCCCATTTCCAACAACTACAATGCCTACAAATCTAGCTGACTAATAACAGCCCGTTTAGGAGACAACAAAGGATCATCTATTATATGCTTGATAGGCAAATCTCCAGCTTGATCACCTTTTGTTTTCCCTTATCAGCAATATTTCTTCACTTTTTCTATTTCACTGAGTATATTTGGTATAGGAATTTTTCTGATGACCCCAAATATTATCAGCAGAGTTTAAAACACTTACTAGGAAGAGGAGGAAAGTGAGATTTCTGCCACATGTACTGTGATTTTCTCTGCAGAACTTCTAAATAAATTCATCTTTGAAAATACAACCAGAGCTAGGCAATATTTAAGCTTAAACAAGATACAGCAGTTTTTATGAAAAGTAACAAAATCTATAAGACACCATGAACTGAAACAGAGTAGCTCACAACTGTACCTCCTCTATTGCCTCTGTATTATAATATAGATGTGACTATAGCATATGTAAGTATAGACAAGCAATCATAGTCATAACAAACATCACAAACACAGGTCATGAACCAGAATAAGAGAAACTAATTAGTAAGCAGTATTAGTAATTAATGCACAGCTTCTAGAAAGTCTCTGAGAATATCACTGGCTTACTAGGGTGCAATAAAGTCCAGATCATTTTTTGTCTTCAGTGATACAACAGATACACTGGATAAACTTGTTTTGCTGGGGTAAGTCCAATATGAGCTACAGGCTCGTAGCCTGTAAAATGCATGTTTTCTCCAAGGACTAGAGTATTTCAGAGACTTTTATAGGTAGGTCAAGGAAATCCTGGTCTTTATGGGGAAACCATCTCAGTGACTTTGGTTTCTTCTGATACTCATGCTCAGGGAAGGAGACTTAATTAGAGCAGCAATACACGCACATTCTTGTATATGAGGGAGAGTTCCATCTCCACACTTCCTAACTATATAAGCCATGCCGAAGTACTCAGTCATTTGATCTCAGTATCATCTGGGGACCAGCTGTCCTGCCAGCTCTCCCACTCCCCATGTGGTCTCTGCACCCCATATGTTTCCGGCCCTTTTTCCCACATGCCTTGATCTCCCTGTATCCACCAGACACCCAGATTCCAGTTTCCTTGCTTACCTTACAAGTTATCCAGGCATAGCACAACTGATGGTTTCCACCTCCATTTTATCCTTAGCAGGTATCTGGCTAAGCTTAGCACCATTTTCTGTGGTGTTACAGGAAAAATAGCAGTTCTGGAAAGTTCCTGTGTTGCTCAATAAAATAAATAAAAAGTGCAAAAGATGTAAACCATCAGAGGATAGAGGATTTTCAATCATCCTGATAATATATTTATTGCCTGGAAAGAGAAATGGGAAGATATGTTCTCCAAGGCCAGTGACTCTCTTTCCAAAAATCAAAATTCTGCCAACAGAAGAAGGTTGGTCACCAAAGTCAGTTCTTTATCTCTTTCTGTCTGCTTCTTCTTCAGTGATTTTGAAGTCTCTGTAGGTGTTACAACCACCCCCTGCTGTTGGAATCCAGCCTTTATTCTAATCTTAATATTATAATATATAATCCAATATAATATTGTATCTGATTCTATCCTTGTGAATTTAAATATGCTTCTCTATTCTACCATTATTTTTCAAAGGCTTTATCATCATTTGAGATTTATCTAGTAATATAAACTATGTTGTACTGTTTCCAAAGACTTCTTAGACTTTATATTTTATTATATATATTTCGTATTTTACCACGTTATATTTTTAATTGCATTTTATGCATCCAGTAATCAACTATGAGTATGCAAAATAAAATGTCTTCACTATGAGCCAAATTTAAAATGTTACTCTGACTTAATTACAATCAAGGTGGAGACCAGGCTCATACTACCTAGTCCCCATCTGATCTCTGAACAGCACATCTTGAGAATTAGAAATAATAACATTTTCCAGGGTAACACTCTACTGGCTTCTCAGTAGCATTTATCACTGAAGAAGAACTATTTGCAAAATATTTTCAAAAATTCACCCGGAATTGCAAGTAATCTCTGCACAGTCCTTTTTTACTTGCAGATAGACATATTCTTCTCTCCTTACATCAATCTAGTGTTAATGCATGACCACACCTCTCAACCTGGAATTTTGCTTTGAGTTGAAAAAGGTGTAGCCACCCTAGTAAAGAAGCCACCTTCATGAGTGAAATGTTTAAAAACAATATATCACTATAGCCAGTATCTGCCAAATGTGCCCTGTAACTCTACCTACCCTATAAAAAGTTCCATGTAGCTCTACCATTCAGGATTAGACCCTGAGATATCAAGGCATCAAGAAGATGCATATTTTCAATCATAAGAAAAGTCCCACTAACTTCAATGAACTGCTGCCCAAGAGTCTTTGGATCTTGTACCCTCACATCAGTAACTAAAGCAGAGTCAAGCTAGAAATCTCAAGGGAAAACTGAGGAAGAGGAATCTTAGTCACAGAGAGTTGTGCAAATTTGATGAGGCTTTTGGGACATGAGGAAAGCCAAGCATTGCAACAGGTTGCCAAGACAGCTTGATCACTTTCCATCTATGGAGGATTTGAACACCAGGGTGGATAAACCCTTAGAAATCTGGTCTGACCTGTTTTGAGCAAGGGGCTGTACCGTAGACCTTCCTAGGACATTTACAACCCTACAACAAATTATTCTATGACCTTATAACCATAAGGATACAAAAATTCTAAAATCAAAACCTGAAATTGCATCAATTTATCCATGCTCTTACTTCTCACATACAAAAACATTACCATAACTCACAAAAATATACAAAAAGGAATCATCAATAACGTAGACCTAAGACATCATCGAAATTTTGGCCCTAAATGCTAGTATTTTTTGCCTGATAGTTCTCTCTCATCTGCCTTATGATTATTGAATATACTTGCTAATAAACATAATCTTTTCAAAAGCACAAACTAACTGGAAGACAAGATCAGTGTTTGCAGTCTCTGATGACGATAATATCAGTATAACAAAGGATCACAAAAATATGATCCTGATGTTATGTTAGACATATAGGAATAAAAAAAAGTCATTTAAAGGTATTTCAGCAACATATAGCTGGACATGTAGCTGAAGAGGTTTTCTAAATGAGTGTCTCTGACTGTGCTCCTCCACTTATGTAAATACTAAGAGGTAATGCTTGTTCATGTAGCAAAATATTTTTCTTAGTTCCTTTGTTTCTTGGTTGTAGCATAAGTAAAAAGAGAGAAAGTATCATTTTGCAGGAAAGGACTTAAGCACTGAGACGGACTTGAAAAAAATTTAAAAACTCTTTACAAAACTATTGCAATGATATTGTCATAGTAACCTATTCCTCCTAGACTGTGATTATAGGAATCAGGGAGTGAGCAAAGCAGTCGTGAGGATTTTTCTGGGTTATCTGGCTTTGAAAGGATCATGTTCAAACCCTGAAAAGATAAAAGAGAGACTATACAGAATGTAAGCTGGACCGTTAAACATTTCCATATGACAAACTCCTCTCCTGAGATCTGACCTGCCTGTAGATTCCCCAGTTTGCAGATCTAAAGGAACCAGGCCCACCCGTGCCTATTCTAGAGGGAAGAAGCTAGGTCTAACTGGCTTTTGAAAACCACTTAAAAATTCTCACCAGAAAATACCTCAATAAAGAAGGAAGATATATCCATAAAACATTCAAAAGAAAATCCCGTCAACCAGGACTTTTAGAAAATAACTTATCTAAAAATTATTGTAGAAACAATATTCCCATGTAAATATTTCTGAAAGAAATAACTGCCTTCTGTAGAAGACATTTCTTTTTCCTACAGATTATTGGTAAATTATGTCCTTGGACAGCAATCCTGACATTTATGCACACACATAACTCCAAGCACATGGCTAGTTTCATAAACCACAATGGAACTGTATGCCTTCTTAAAGTTAAACACATGTATAAGCATTTGTAGAATTGAGATCCGTACTCCTAAACAAAAATTTTTCTACTGGTAATAATTACAGTGGTGAAGTAGAAAATTAGAGGCATGAGTAGTTAGCTGTAGGTGTTTCTCCTTCCTCCTTCTCCACTACACTTACACCATCTCCACAAATACTAGAACTTGATCTCACCTTCCATCCCTATGGTGAGGCAGGACCTTATGTAAGTCACAGGAAAATCTGGATTTCTACTGCTTCTCAGGACAGCCCGAGCTGCATGCCTACCCATAGCAGCTATGACAGAACACACATTCCACGTGCCATTTTATATCATAGCTGTCCATGTCAGACTGTCATGTGGCTGATATCAGGCAAATAATGTAGCTCAAGGTCATTACAGAAAGTTCATGACATGTATCACAAGAGCAGGTGGGATTCTCAGGCAGCCTGAAATCAGTCTGCTCTTCAAACAGAACAGCAAAGCTACAGGTATCTCTCCTACAGAAGAAAATATTGGTACTGTTAGAATATATTACTAAAGAAGAGCAAATATTCAATAAAACACCAGAATTCTAGTTACGAGTCTATCAACCTGATCATTTTAATCAATTGTCAAAGTAAAATCAGGCACCTAGGTTATATTGAGTGAACAGCCATCATATAAATACAGATGTGAAATTCTTTCTAACATTAATGGAAGTCAAGTTCAAATCCACCCATTAATTTCTGACACTCAAAATACATGAGTGCATGTGTTTTAAGAAAGCCTATCACTTAACTGCTTAAAATCCATTCTCAGCAAATGAAGAACAGCCTCTCTGGCAGGTTTCCCATGTGGATTCTCTATAGCTATTGTAAACCCACTCAAAGCACTCATTTCTCATTATGAATTTCCTGTTAGTTAAAAATAATAATACTGTTAGTCATCTACATCATCATATCTAATGATTGAAAAAAGTTACTTTGGCAATTCTGACCAGCTAGTGTTTTGTGAAATGTTAATTAGTAACAGTCTGTCCAGTGTTTGGGAAAGCTTCTGCTCACTGGAAACCTAGCCACAGGTTGTCTTTCCGTTTATTTTGATACCAAAGGCCCTTGATGTCAGAAAGTCCAACTCAAATGCATATCTAACTCGAGAAATTACTCTATGTATAGTAATCAATCTGAAGTTCTAAGAATCTTCTTTCACATGCCTTGTATATATCGCATAACCAAACAATTTTCTGACTTTTGCCATTTATTCTTAGCAGACCCACAAGCCTCCCCCCTGCTGCATGTCCCTCAGAAACCTCTCAGCAGTTAGCTGCACATGGTACAATCCCAGCCCTGCCATCTGACAGCCCAGGGGTGCCACGGTCCGTGGAGGAGGGGTGTGGGACCGTGACACTGCACCAAGGAGCCCGAGCAAGGTAGAAGGTGCGATGGCTGTTTAATGAGGGTGTGCAAGGGTTTATATAAGCTCTGGAGTGGAAAGGGTCAGAAAATGGGGCGGAGCATGAGACAGACAACCAGGGGAACGAACAGGAGTAGGGACTCGGGGGAAGTAGGAGGAACTGGGGAAGGAGAGGTCCAAGGGTAGTTCTCTCCACGCTGCAGCTTTTTCAGCCAATCCGAGGGAGGAGCGGGGAAGCAGGGAGCAGGCAACTCATGGCATGCCTGGGCATGCCCAGGTATTACAACTATAGGGGTAATATACAATGTACATATTTAAAACCACATAAAAACTGTAAAGTCCATGTAATAAAGTCCTTTCAGTAGTTGTATATCTTTTTCCACGCCTGGAACCGTTCCCATTCTGATTCCTGCTCCTCCACTCAGGGGTGTTTCACTTCAGGAATCCTAAATAAGGAGTTTTTAGCAACTGAAAGTATCAATAGCAGCTGTAACCATTATATGAACTACAGAAATTAGGAAGCCTGGTTTCTTGTGTCTTTTATTTTTTGGTTGAATTTCTCTGTGTCTAGTGGATTAATACCTCCATAACACATTTCCATGTGGATCTTATGATTCTAATAGTGGAAATCATGGTATAACTTTCATTTCTTCAGGCCTTTCTCTATTCAGCCACCTTAAATCTCATGGAAACTTCTTATTTTTTTGAAATATCTATTATTGTACCAAACTCGCTAGAAATTTAGTAGCAATTTCAAAAGACATTAGACAGATATTTTGATCCACTTCTTTAGAAAACATATTTCTTTAGGAAACCAGTCTGATAAATTGGCTAGATTTTCATACTGCTAAAAACTCCATTGTGAATACTATGCTTCATCTTCACAGGCTCATTTATCATTACCATGCTTGACAAGTCATTTAAGTACAGCTTAGTTCTATTTAATTACCTTGGTTTAGCATCCATTAATAAATCACTAACTTACAATTTTCTCTAATATTCATCTCAACCATATTTCAAAGTTCTTACCTTTTTTTATAGAATGATGAGTTCTTCATATTTAGGGTTTCATGCTCTCAGAACTGAGCAACAATCTATGGACAACAATTTCCTATTGGAGGAGTATCAACACATGCATATAATTATTAGCTAAATAATGATACTACTTTTGCTCCTACCATAGTCTATAGAGAATAAAAATGTTCAAAACTTTCAGCCTTTCAGAATGATTGAGAATTTGAGGCCTGTTATAATGGTTGTTAAAAAGGTTGCTATAATGGTTGGAAGAATGGAGAGTTGTTGTGACTGAATATCTACATAGATTAACATTTTAGAGATCACTTCATAGTGTGTAGTGGTTTGGACTTTGTTTTCCCCCAGAGGCTAAGAGAAGTGGTAGACCCCAAGGGGTGGAAACCCCTGGAAGTTTTGAAGTTTTGCCCAATGGGCGCTCCTGCAAAAATGTCAACATCCCACAAGCTCACTGGAAGAGATGAGTTGTAGTTTTGGTTGTTGTAGAGAGGTAGCCATGCTGTAGAGCCACGAGGAAGGGGCTCTGAGCCTCTCGGGGCCTCTGGGCCCTCCCAGCCCCGGCTGGGGGGGGACTGCAAAGACTTGGAACAGTGTTAGACTGGGCTAAGTGCCTGTAGTTAAGCCGGGAGATGTTTTCTCCATGGGCGCAGAGCAGCAGCCGGCACTGACCAGAGAAACGGTGGCAGAGAGCCAGGACAGATAAGAACCTGAACCGGAGGAGCAGCAGAAACAACATGCAGCACCTCAGAGGAGACTCCTGGAAAGGGAGAGAGAGAGAGCCAGCAGCTGAGAGACAGAATTCTGGGGGTAAGACTGATACCAGACCCCCCAAACTCCTTTGAGATCCCTCTGAGGAAAGAGGGAGATGGACTCCTATTATGGAGAGCAGTTTTGGACATGTAGCACTAGAGAGAGAGAGGAGCTGAGAAGCTCAGAGCATCCTGGAGCTGGACCGGGACGGTCAGATGGAATGCAGAGGGGGGTGACCTTGGTTTTTCCCCCCCCTCACACTGCTGCCACGGTGGCAGCCTGAGAGACAGGGCACAGAGGCCCTGCAAGGAGCTTGAATCTCCTGGAGGTACCAGACCGTCATGAAGACCCCCCTGTGTCTTCGTGATATGACGTGGTGAAACGACCTTGTCTGGGGTTACGAAGCCCACGGAAGACCCCTTTACCTGCGTCAAGGGGGCCGAGGGAGCTTGGATACCTCCCTCGTGAGTGCTGGCAGAAAGCCAGCTATCAGCTGCTGCATGTGGAGAGGACAAACAGATCGCTGCCTTAGAAGATGCTGCTGCTTAAGGACTGGAAGGGATCTGTCCTTCTTTCCCTCCTGGACTTTTATTTGGAGGAGAGAAGAGATCTGATCCATTGTAAATACTATATGTCATGGTAGAGATAGTTGTGATCGTGTGTATAATGTGATATGGTATTTATTTGTACAGTCATTGTAATATATTCCCTTTCCCCATTTGGAGTCTGGCGTGTTTTGTCTGGAAAAAACCATCTCACATTAGGTTGAGATGTGGGAGGGGGAATGGAACTAGAGAATTGGATTTTGGGGCTATCTCAAACCATGACTCAATAAATGAGGCTAGATTTAAACACTAGAAGAAAATTTACCAAATTTTTTCACTTTTTTTCCTAAAAGTTTTTACATATTTTTAATTATTTTCACAATATATGGTAAAATGTTATTTCTTAACATTTGTATCCTTAGCTGGGAGTATACTAATCAGCTGTGAGTATGCACAGTTACAAGGTGATCAGGCTCAAGAACTCTTTTGGGAGAGAAGTTGGAGCAGAAATGGCCTAATTTTTTTTTTCTTCAGTTTTCCTTGCTTTTGTCTGATTTTTATTACTATTTAGCCCCCTCTCATTAGGGGTTGTCCTCAGTTAGCCCATGTGCTTGTTGTTTGCCTTCCAACTGCTTGTTGTGTGGGTGCTTCTTACCTTCAGCTTAATACGTCTTTTTCCCTTTGGTGGTCATATTGTTCACATATTTATGTAAAGTGCTTATACATTGTGCCTGGCTATGCCATCACAGTTTTGCACAATATTTGTATCCTCTTGTTTAAAATATTTTAGTATGCTTAGATTTAACTAACCACTATTAATTACTAATTAATACAGGTATAATTTCTGTCACAGATCTATGTTTTGCCTTCAGAGTCCATCTCACAAGAGGAGACTGAAATAACTTGGCAGAGAACCGGATGAAAATAAGGTGGCGAAGGCCTGTCTGTTTATGATGGCCATGAGATTTTAGAACAGCCTTTCAGAAGAGGAAATTTAGAGGAACAAAAGCAAAAAAAAAAAAAAAACCAAACACAAACTTGTAATTTTTTAGGTGGATCTAATCAGTTTGTCCTATTTTTAAAAGGAGCAATATGCTGTCACTTCTGCAATGGCAAACAACCAGGTTTGATGACTCAGCTCAAGTTCTATAATCTTGTGTTCTCCTTCCATATGCTGGTTGCTGATTAAGTCACCCAAGGGAGGAGAGAATTAATAGTCCATGCAAATAGGAACTACTACAGTGACCTGCCATTATGCACATCCGGCATGGAATATGGTTCTTCTGGACCCCTTTGTGAGTAAACCATTCACAACCTGCTTCTGCTTTTGTGAGGAGTCAATGAGCATTTAATGAGTAACTTCAGACTTTGCAGCCTTAAACAGGAATTGCACTGTTCCTCTCGGGATTTGGTCCAGGATTTTCATTTCTGTCCTATCAGCCCTAGAACTGAGACTACTATGTGACCATTTTGGAAGTATTATCTGTTTGGTCAAATTAGGATGACAGTTCAATATTTCTGAAAAAGAGAATCTTGAATGTTCCAATAGGAAAATGGAATTCATCTTCTATCTTTCACTTCTTAATATTGCAGTAGGAAACTGGAAAACACAGTACCCACATTATGCCTTACCAGCAGCTACTCAGTCAAAGCAGGATTCATAGCAGATAGAGACAAATCATCTGATGGCAGAGTTTAAAAGAAACCTGTTACTATGACAACAGATAGGGTCAGATAACAAAATGAACAGACACTTTTGATCTTCAAAAAATTCCTTTTCCTTTGCTCTCTCCTCTGTTATCTGGACCACTCCATCAAACACCTAGCAGATAACAGGGTTGAAAACCCAATCGACCTTCAAGGAAGACCAGACAAGTTGGAAAGTCTATGGAAAGGTTACTATTATAGTGGAAACGCTTATGATGATATTTTTTCTCTGTATGTGTATGGCATGTGTGTGTATTTTACCAAAGTAACAGAGTACTGTTCAAAAGGCTTTACAAAAGCCTCTAACATTGCAATGTCGAGGTATTTTTTTATAATATCACTCAAGGAAAGAAACTAGAATGTAATGTGATCTGAAATGATCTGATATATTCAGATCCTATTGTACAGTTTGCATATTGTGAATTAAAAAAAAATATTTAGGTACTTTTGGATTTTGGAGCAGTAATTTATTGTGCATGCCTTACCACTTACTTCTCTCATGCTATGAAAGCTGGAAAAATACCTCTGAATTTGAAGCCCTAAGAATATTACCATGTCATATTTTAGTATTATTTTACAATATTTCAAAGGTTTGTATATTGACAAAAAGCAATATGTTACACACTGATGAGTTGGAAAGAAAATCAAAGCACCACATTACCACACTTTCAGTTGAAATGACAAAACAGCAAAGAGCGAATAAAAACCAGCAAAAATACATTAATTAAAGAAGGGAAAATGCTTCCTCACCATCTGAGGCTACTGAAGAAGTAAGTTTTCAGTGCACAGCTTAAAAAGTGTGTAGGGAATGGCACTTCCTGTATGTGGTAGTCCTGCTGTCCTAAAAAGATGTCTCAGCTAAGGAACTCACTTACATAGATGACCCTGGTTTTGGCCACAGTTTCTACTCTGACTTTATTTTCTTTCCAGTCCTCCTCCATACAGTAGTGCCATTGAATAGTTAAGTGAGACAGTGACTGTTCCAGACATTGTGTTGATTTATGCTAAGTATGAAAGATCTTCAGTATTGCATATCGTAGGTCAGGAACCTCTCCTGATCTCTCTGGTCCTTACTGATCGATGGTAGGTATGTAGTATATTAAATTTCCTATGAGTACCAGAGGAAATATTTATTCTACACAAAAGCAAAAGTTGTGTGAACACTTCGCAGGGACTCTTACCCTGATTTCCCTGAGTTTCACACAAAACCAACCAATTCAATTACCAGTTAAATTACCAATCACTGAAGAAGAGAAGACTCAGTGTTATGCTGTTACAGAAATTGCACTTCTACTTTCAATATTGTTAACAGAGAGAGACAAACAACCACTATCTTCACATTAATGAGACGGGATTGTTTTTCTTTGTGTTTTTCTCTATTTGACAAAAATTTATATTTAAAAAATATGAATTTCACCTGGCAAATATTCTGTCAAGGCAAGACACTATATTTGCATTTTAGCTGATTCTACACTTGCACAAAAAAAATGACTCTGCTTGCTGGATAAGTCCCTACACTTCCACGAAATAATTTCACACTTCATAAGATTCACAATCTTTTGTTTCACAACTAAACTTTCAAAATAGTATTTTCAAAATATTTTTCTACTATTTTTCTATATCTATCAGAAAAGAAAAACTGAAAGTTTGGTGTTTATATTACATACAGTTATGTTGACTGCATTTTTCAGCCAAATATTTTACTTAAAATTTGGGGGGTTAAAAGTTTCAGAGATTTCTAATTCACTGTTTAATAGTTTCTTGTCCATACCAACAAGTGTGAGAGTTTGTTGGGTTTTGGGGTTTAGGACCCTTAATTTTCAAACTGAAAATCTGTATTTTCATTTAGCTTAACTGATTGTAAATATCATGTTCATATAGCTTATGGCCACAATTCTGATGGATAAAAAGACCAGAAAGTACTGTGCAATAAAAATTTTACGGTACTAATCAACATCTGTACAATAATCAACAACAGATAACCTTTGCATGAAAATGGTCGTACAAAGCAAGAAATGGACATGGCCCATGAAAGTAATTGCCTACTCTCAGCTGATCTTTGAACTCTTCAAGAAACCTGAAGGGAATCTTCTGTTCTCAGTGAAATAGTCTCAAAAGCAAAAAAGAAAAACCATTTGTATTCTTTCCAAAAAGTACCATCCATAATCTAGCCTAATGGGGAGGCAGCCTTTAGGAAATTCTGCAACTGAGCAAAGATAGTACTATCTTGTTACACCTGTTTACCACATAAAAGTATTGCCTTGGTGTCATCCTGTGGACAAAAAGTCAGATTAAGGCAGCTTTGAATTTTGGAATGGTAATACATTGTACATTTCTCTCTCCTCATCACTAGCATGCTTGATTACATGTTGTTGGGGCATAGCAGTCACGAGATTGACTTTAATATAGTAGTTGTTTAAACCATGGTTCTTTGTTTGCTTTATTTTTTATTGAGTTTTAAGCTCCATCTTTTTAAAATTCCCTTGTAATTCCTTACAATTTCCTTGAAAATTTGTAACTAAGAGGGTGAGACATTTCTTTTTCTTTAAAAGTGACAACTAAGTAATGCCTTATGCCCAGGTTAGGTTTCAGCAGAAGCATCACATGTTGTCAACAATGGGAAAAAAAGATTGTTCATCAAAGTCTTAAGTCTGACTCTTATATCATGACTCTCACAAGACTCCTCATGCAGGTCTTGCAAAATTAAAAGGCTCTATATTTTTACTGCTGGAATATTTTACCTGGTATGTCCTGTAAATTACAATTATGCCTTGAAATTTAGGGACTATTAGAAAACAAAGAAGCCAAAGTAGCCAGAATGGAATGTCATGTCAGAAAAAAATGGAAATTCTTATTTCTTTATTTCCTTAGCAGTTGCACAATGGAGTTGAGTGGAACTGAAGTGATCTTAGAATCCAAACTGGAGGGGTTCTAAACTGTGTTTCCTGTGATGACTCGCTGCCTCATGTAAAGAGGAAATCTGCAACCTCTTCTAAGGGCAAATTCAGTGATTTTCTGTTGGCTTCTTCAGTGCTGGCAATTGAAAGCTACTCACAGACTTGTTGGGGCACACAATCCCATCAGGAAAAGTGCTACATGGGAGAGACGTGGAGCCAGCAGGCGTTTCCAGGAAATGCAGCTTGATGACGACCTGATTTGGAGTTCAGTGAGTGTCACTTCTCTATTCAAAATGCATATAAAATTGTCCCAGTATCTATTAACTATGGGATGCTTACCTGAAAAAAAAAAAACAACCCAACAAAAAGCACCAGGCAACTTTTCAGGTGTCTACATACATTTGAAATTATTCTTAATAATAGCTAAATATTCATAGGAGGACCAGGGGCACAGTCCTGGGAGCCCATCTCTCATCTGCTCATGTAGCAGACAGCATGATAGCAGCAGCTGCTACAGAATCTTGCTCCCCTCATCCTAGCAGGTCTCCTCTTCAAATTACTCAGCCCCTCTGCTGAGGCACCAGCAAGGTCACTGATTTGTGCTAATTACTGGAAACTGGACTTGGATGTGGAAGGCCTTTTGCTCAGGTCACTGAGGAGTTGCCAGTCACCTCCAAATACTACCTAATCTTGAGACAAACCAGAAAGAAAACAATCTGTGTTCGATGATTTTCAAGGACATGTGCTGTACCTAAGGAAGAAAAAACTATTATTAGAGAAGAAATATATACATGCTACGTAGTATGTACTTCATCAATGCATCTATGTCTCAAGCTAGAAAGAAAATTCCAATCCCATTTTTCTCTCAGCTGTATTCATACAGGAAAAAGCAATTTCTGATTTCAGACAACAAATGTTCCTAAATAGTGAGTATACTTATAACACTTGCTATTTTTTTCTTTAATATTTTTCCATATAAGAAACCCCTTCAGAGAAGTGATTTTTAGATAGTTCCACAAAGTGCTGATTTCAAAAAAAACTGTAAAAGGCCACTGCTCAGTAGCTATTCAACTTGCCTTTTTAACAAAATAGAAATGTGTAGGTGAGTATTGTACTATATGTCAATAAATGGAAAAAAAGAGATGTTAAAGCAAGCTAAATAATTGCCTAACAGTACTTGTACTAATGACCATAAACTTCTACTATGCTAATTTTTCTCTGCACTTTTAATTACAGATCAATAATACTTTGCAACTGACATTTAAAAATGCTGAACTGCATGTAGGAACACAGGCTGAATAAAAATATACAATGTGGTACTGAATTTACCAAATCAATAAACTTTGCCATTTAACAAACAGTAGCATGTAAACAGTCACCAAAACTAGCAAGTGTAAAAGACTATGCTTCAAGTGCTTAATTATTTTTTAATAACACTAAGCTTCAGTTCATTGACAAAATTTCACTGCTGTGAAAACCACCCATTCTATTGTTTGTTTGCTTTATTTATGCATAACATCTCATTCCATGGTTTCATAGCATCTCTTTCCATGGTTTGAGCTTAGTTCAACCAAAAGCTAAACTGCACCCATACATTCTCTTTAGGAAATAAGGTTCTTAAAGATCAAAAGGTGAATAATATAATTGCATAGATTTTAGCTTACCTTACCTTACTTAGATAAATTATCTTTTTTCCTTTTAAAATGCTTTATTGTGACAAGTACACTTAATAAATAGGATCATAGCATTAAACAGTAGTTACTTATGAGAATATCAATGTAATATCAATGATTCTGTTTGAAATGAAAGGCTAAAATCAATGAAATGCCATTCTACTTTCCTATACCAGCTCATGCTAAGATAAGCATGAAAAGGAAATTTTTTTTCATATTCTGACTTTACAAACTATTTTTCTTTTTTACTTATCTTTTATTTTATTTTTGTTTTACTTTTTTAGTTCTTCTCTGAGTTTTGCAGCAGTACACTGAATTTTCAATAAGCACTGTCACTACCTGATTCCCATACACACAAAAACATTTCTAACTATGTTGAATGTGTTTTTAACTCTGAGGAGTATGGAAGGAAACATAAGTGAGACTGAACCTAATAATTCAGTGATTCTATGTTGCTAATATGTACCTTTAAAGTTCAAGTGCTGTTTTATTGTCTGAATTTTCTGGCCTGAGCTAAGGTCGCAATCAGGACAACCAGCTCATGAATTTCTGCAACATTATATAAAGCATGTGACCCCTACATATCATTTCCAACCTAAATGATCACTGCAGTAACGGAGGCTACAACAGAAATGTTCTTTTTTTGATACTGTGTAAGATATGACACCAAAGCTGGATATAACATGAAAATCCCAGCCTGTTAAAAATGTTATGTTTTCTAGAGGAAAAAAAATACATGTTGAATCAGGACACCAACAAGAAAAATGGATACCACAGGTATCTTGGTCTTCTTGCAGCCAGATTCGGAAGAGGGAAAAGGATGCCAGGAGTAGGTGATTGGGATCTTCTGTCATCCTCCTGTACTCTAGCTCATCAACTAGAACTGTGATTAGTATTTTCTTGAGAAACTCAAGTAACTGTAATTTTTACATCAGGGTGGTATATCAGAGAGTATAAAAAAATTCAGTTTGAGAAAGAAAAAAATTGATTTTCCATTGGTAAAACATTTCGGCAGATTATTATCAACAATCTCTATTTGCTGTTTACTTCCTGGAGCTCTCAATCAGAACTGAACAGATCAAGAAATTGTCTCATTAAGGCAGTTGTTGCACATTTGTAAATTTAGAACTTCATTGTGCAACTGTTGTTGACATTAAGGAGCACTTAGTCTTGTAAGTGGTTCAAACTAAGTCCCCTTTAAATGAATGGATTTACTATTTCCTAACTTGGTTAAGTATAGAGCTGACTTAGCAAAATCTGGTTAAGGGACTTTACACAAAAGTAACTGTTACAAAACATGTCCAGTGAATAGACTTTTTCCCCTCAGGAATTTTCCCTGTGTCATACCAGTCTTCTGCAGTGACAGCATAGAGTTATTTCTGACCCCAGCTACACCATAAGAGCGTACACCAGCTTACACCAGCATAAGGGTGGAAAGGAGACAGGAATGTGCTTGGAAAAATGAAATTTAGGAGGGTTCATTAGAACTGCTTCAGGGCTTTGTATTGCTACCACACATATGAGGTGGACCTAGAACTGTGATTTACATAATTTCTAAATGTAATTTCTAAATGTGACCTGGTGTGCACACCAGTAGATAGTATGCCTAGGCATGACTGTCACAAGGTACACCTGTCCCAATGTGGGCTGAAGAATTCCCAAGCACAAGCATCCAGCACAGGATGAGTGGAGAATGGATTGAGAGTAGCCCTGGGAGAAGTACTTGGAGGTGTAGGTCAACAAGAAGCAAGAAGCTCAACATCACTCAGCAATGTGTGCTTGTAGCCCCAAAAGCCAACTGTATTCTGGGCTGCATCAAAAGAAGCGTGGCCAGCAGGTCGAGGAAGGTGATTCTGCTCCTCTACTTTGCCTTTGTGAGACCCCACCTGGAGTACTGCATCCAGCTCTGGAGCTCCCAACATAAGAAAGACATGAATCTGTTGGAATGAGGCCAGAGGAGGGCCAGTGAATCGATCACAGGGTGCAGCACCTCTCCTATGAAGACAGACTGTAAGAATTGGGGCTGTTCAGCCTGGAAAAGAGAAGACTCTGGGCAGACCTTAGAGCACCTTCCAGTATCTAAAGGAGGACTACAAGAAGTCTGGAGAGGGACTTTTCCCAAGAGCATGTAAGGGATAAGAGTGGGATAAGGGGGAATGGCTTTAAGCTGAAGGAGGATATATTTAGATTAGATATTAGAAAGAAATTCTTTACTGTGAAGGTGGTGAGGCACTAGAACATGTTGCCCAGAGAAGTTGTGGATGTCCCATCCCTGGAAGCATTCAAGGTCAGGTTGGATGGGGCTTTGAGCAACCTGGTCTAGTAAAAGTTGCCCCTACCCATAGTGGGGAGAGATTGGAACCACATGATCTTTAAGATCCCTTCCAACCCAAACCATTTTATGATTCTATTATTTGATTTGTCAGGATTGGCCAGACACATTTCAAAACGTAGCTGGAAAATGAAATAAAAAAAACAACAAAGCAAACAAACAAAAAACCCAAACAAATAAACAAGAACCAAAGATCCAAACTTTGCTCCTGGGACTGTTTTTGCATTCCACACATCATATGTTAGATACATAGCCAAAGCAGTCTAGGGAGAATGGACTAAACAGCCAACATTTCATAAGGGTTGTTTTGGAAAAACTGTACTGAGTATGCTCAATAGTAAGAATCCCATCTTTGGTGTGTAAAACTTCCCCATTCTCTCTTTCATGACTGTGAACTACTGTCCCAGAGCTAGGCACATAACTTTCAGTTGTTGTGCCACAGTTCTACTGTGCCTGCATTTCACTCTGGATTTGATTCCCAGGCTCTGTACTGTAATGTCTGAGTAAGAGTTGGATGGTAAGCTCTACTTCATCTGACACAATGAAGATGGAACAGCCAGTCACTAGGGAAAACTTCAGGTCTGAGAGCATCAATTTAATTTATTTCCTTGACAGTTGCAACTGTGAACAGATTTCTTGCTTTAGGTGTCAAGTATTTCTCGTACAGACAGTGCTGTGCAGGGACTACCTCCCTTCCATAAGTGCCAAGGTCTCAGGTAGAATGCAGAAGTTCCAGGTTGTTGGTACATCTCATTCACATCTGTTTTCATCTGATCCATGTCAGAAACTCTCACAAACGTAACCAAGTACCTTACTCATTCACTCTTTTTAGGTGGCACTAGGCCTATAGAAAAAGTACTATCTGTGCCAGAGATCAGGGCAACATATGGATTCTGTATGCCAGGTTGCTCGAATACACACTTGAGAATCAGGCTGAAGTCCCCAGTATGGTAACACTGAAATTATTTTTCATCAGTAGCAAAAAGAGAATATGAGACACATAACTACTTTTATCCTATCACTGTGCTAAAGAGAGAACATCCTCCATCTTGATCCTCCATATCTTAGCTGAGTGCTAGCTGGAGTAAGGTAAAAGGCAGTGCCCAACTCCTTTGGCACTGTTTTGTGTAATATGCTAGCATTTAGCACTCTTGGAGAACATCTAACTGGATCCCAACAGTGAGATAAGCAGAGGAACATATAGCTCACATGATGCCAGCAGTATTTGATGAGTAACTTGATGAGGTTAAGATGTGGTAGTATTGTAACAGCATCTTAGTATGTAGATCTTAAGAATATTTCACAACACTGCTGGTTCTCATTGTTCACCTCCACACTTTCTCTCTTGCCACATCAACTCCTACCCTTGGCCATTTGTCCTTGCCCTATGTTGCCTACTCCATTACGCTGGTGTGAATGTCTGTCAGATGGTGAACCAAATCAGGACTCTCTACATAACTAGCAGACAGAGAATTTTTTCAATCCATTTCACTGTGCGCTCACAAACACTTGTTTTGGCAGAGAAGCACAGCATAAGAACAGAAACTCTAGTCAAGAAAAGGAAGGAGAAAATTACAGCTTTAGATAATCTAAACTACCACTGAAATTAAAGTTATGATCTATTTACTCAGAGTAACTTAATGAGGGAATTCAAGCACCTTCATGTCCTGGTGCAACAGGAAAATGGCTAAGAGATTTTTTAATCATGACCTCATCCCCTTATTCCTATATGTTTTGTCTGCCTATCATGCTGTGACACTTGTGGTGCTCCACTTTGCTCTGTGCTTTGTACTTTTTGACTGACACCACATACTATTTGACTTATACCGTAACTATTAAACTTCTGGTCACAGATGTCAGAAACAGTGAAGTTACTGTACCTCTGCTGAGATCACTGACGGTGTTAGCATTCAAAACTTCAGCCATTCAGAAAAAGAAGTAGATGTTTTGAAAGGCTTCTTCAAATACTGAAACAGCAGAAGTGTTATGTTGTTGCAGCAAACTAGAATTTTTGGACACATAAATTTCTTTCAAATGGGAAATGTCTGTGAAAATATTTTGAGAAATATTGAGATATAATGAAAGTACAAAAAACTTGCTATGTGTTTTCCTGCACTTGCCAAAAAGACTCCAGTTTCAGTTTGCCTACCAACAACACAGTCAATTTTAAACAATAACCACCGAGTTTAGTGAAAGCTTTTGGTTTGCTCTGACACATCAATATGCCTTCAACTCTGAATATATAACAAGGCCTGACTGACCATGGCAATATCCAGTATACATTGCCAAGTTTCATCCATATCACTCATAAATAATGAGTGACCCTAATTTCAGTTACATTAGTCTGCTTTGCTAGTGCCTTTTCAGTTTTCCTTTTCCAATTCTTCTTCACAAGATAAAAGTAAACTAAAAAATACACTTATTAAATACAATTACTAAAAACATTCCAACAACACTTGAAAATTGCCTGTTCTCCAGTCAGTAATTTACAGATGTACAAGAGTTATCAACAGCGAAGCATTCAAGAGAAAAAAAGATCAGACTATTCCAAACACAAAAATACTGAGTTCAGCAGATCCTAATCAATCAAGCCTAAATATTATCTAGTTGTTTTTTAAATTATCAACTATAACAGGTAAAACATAAATTCTTAATTTTAAAAAGATAATCACTTAGACAAAAAAATAGTCAAATATGAAAAACTTCAAGCAGACAAGAACTGTATTCATGCTCTTACTGCTCCTCCTAGTTTAGCACTGCTAGCTTATAAAGGGCCTATGGACATTGCTTAGACATCAACATATTTAATTGGATTTTTTTGAAAAGCTGGTGGGAGCTATGTATCCCAGATCTTCTTTTCTTGTAAAGTGGATACGAGGCAACACAGGCACTAAAGCAACAAAGGGAAAACTCTAAATTAAACCGATGAGTGAATATCATTAAGGTGATTTCTAGAATTTTTTTCTTAGAATTCTGAGGAGATTTAATATTGGTGTGCCTAAGCTCTTGTCCAAAACACCTACCCTGTTTTCCTAACTGCCTGCAGTAGTACATTGACAAGCTGATGTGTCTCTATTTCATCAAGCGTGTGTATGGGAATGATGGATTAGAAAATTAATTAAACTACAAGCTAATTAGGTTCAACAAAAGAATTACACAACAAAATAGTAACCAAAGCATTGTAACTTTTGCAAAGGTCCCTTATGCCTCAAAAATACACCACTTTTCTTTGATCATGACAACAGAACCAAGGACAAAGGAAAACTTTATATTAACTCTTTGATTTTTTTTTTGCTTCACTCTATAAGTTCTGAACAGCTCCCTCAGAGCTTGCTTGTAATAAACAATAAATAGTATGTCTTAACAAAGATAGAAAATAGATTATTTTCTATTTACCATTGATTATATGACTGGGTTAAAGTGCTATGCAAGATACTTAAGTGTATAATCATCATAATGTTACTTATACAAGTCAAACCATCAGATTTGAGAGGGTTTCATAAAGTTACAAAGACACATGGGAGAGAAGGGAAGATAACCACCTACGACTGGTTCCTGGGAAGACTCAGCTCAGTGATCCCTCCTGCATTCACACTTTGCTCAGTGTACCATAAGCTATTTGTTATGTTCATCCCCAACAGCGTGTCCTTAAATTTAGTTGTATTTCTTTGGGGCAAAAGTGAAGAGAATTCTGGGGCATCACCAACAGGATTTTCAGATTCCATCAGTATCCCGTACTGGAATGTCACACGCAAGTCCAGGGAACGCAGTGCAAGTGGCAGCAAATCAGAGCCTGACATCCTAGAAAAAATCGCTTATGGTATCAGTGAATTTTATAAGGAAGATTTAGTGCATTGAATCTGTCTGGACACCAGACACCCACCAAAGCTGTTCTATTGCTCCCCTCTGCAACTGGACAGCAGAGAGAAAATATAACAAAGGGTTCATGGGTGAGATAAGGACAGGGAGAGATCACTCACCAAATACCATCACAGGCAAAACACACTCAAATTGGGGATATTAATTGAATTTATTACTAGCAAAATCAGAGCAGGATAATGAAAAATAAAATAAATCTTAAAAACCCCTTCCCTGTGATTGCTGATTGGTCCAGCCTTGGCCAGCAGCGTGTTTGTCCTGGAGCTGGCTGACATTGGTTCTACCAGACACAAAGGAAGCTTCCAGCAGCTTCTCACAGAAGCCACTCTAGTAGCCCCCCCTGCTACCAAAACCTTGCCACACAAACCCAGTATATAAGGCAATGACATTGACAAGGGGATTCATATTGGCAAAAGTCAGGTTTTCCACTCTCAAAGCACTGACAAGGCCATCCTCCCTTTCAAATTCTCATATGTTGACATTAAGCCATTCCATGCAATGAAGACTTATGCTCCTTGAACATCTCTTTGAATTTCCCTGAATGCTTTGGACTGCCTAACTCTTGTACACTGACTACACACATTGAATAGAGCCAGGAGTTGGATACCAGCTGCGCTACTCACCTAGAAGTCAAGAGAGGTAATTAATCTGCCACATGTGCTATCATTACACTGTGGCTGTGGTCCCAAAGTGGTCCCAAAGAGCTTTGAGTTCAGAGGTACTCCAGGCACTCAGAACCTAGCATACTGCACTTTTTTGGCAGTCCACACTGTGCTTTAGCTCAAGATACAAGTCTCATCTTCACCCTGGGTAAGACGCATCTAAATACTTACAGGAAGCATCCTGGAACCCTGAGAGGTAGGAACTCGGCTGCATATTCTGCTGTCATTGCTGGGGCCAAAGGGACAGTCAGTGTCTGAACAGACTGCTGTGATTCATTTATTACTCTAAATGATGCTAATGTATTTGTTTCTATATTTTCGTCCTTGAAGTTAAAGTGTGGTAATTTAGGTCTCTTTCGTTCCTGTGAACTCTATTTTCTCTAGTACTATCAGGTAATTGGCCTCAAATGCCTAAATAACAGCTTTCAGGACATTATCTGAATACCCGTGATCCTGAGTTTGCTACAGAAGTTAATGGATAACACAGTCTCATCAGCTGTAGCTCAGCACTCATGCTGGAGCTGTTCATATTAGATGTTGCTAGGTCCTCAGACACTGGAAAAGTGAATTGTGCTTGTGGACAAATTGCTGCAGCTAATCTGAGATAAAGAAAATGTGGCAGTGGTTCAGATGCCTTTGTGTACGTGGGCTCCAGTCATTGTCCAAATACAGCAAAGTAAGAAGAAATTTCTGGGATACATATAAGCTTCAAAAATTCTTTTTTTCCAGCTCTTTAGTGTGGAAGAACTCTTGCTCAAAAATTGGCAACACAATCTGCAAAAAATTTCCTTGCAAACTGTCTTAACGATCAAACTTGCCATTCTTCACTTTCTTGCTAGAATCTGATCTAGAAAACTATGTGTTTGTATTCTTCACATTTATTGGGTTTGTAAACGATCATCTAGAATCCTGTACACTCCTCTAGAGCTGCAGACTTCATCATTCTTTGCCCCAAATCAAACCTGAATCCCAGCCAAAAAAAGAGGAAGTGAATCTAAAGATCAGAGTACACCATTATGTTGGAGGAGATAAAGACGATTGGGAGAGATACGAAGCTTGGAGAAGAATTTATAATCCCTGAAAAGACTTTAATACACCGGATTTGACCTATAACACTGATTATGACACTTTCTGGACATGACCGTTGTACCCCAGTTATCCCCACTTTATGGTTGTAATGTTATGCTGTTTTATGTACCCCTGTTGTTGTTGTTAAAATTTTGTCCTCCATATTGTCCCCTTCTTCTTCCCTCAGTTTTCCCGCCTTTTCCCTGTTTTCCCGCTCCTCTGCCTGCCATTGGTTAAAGTTTGGTGCAGTGCAGAGGTAGCTCTCATTGGTCCTTTCCCCCGGTAATGCCTAAACTCCTCCCCTTTTTACCCAGCTGCCCAATCACCATGTTCCCCAAGTTGTCAGTCTCATGCTCCTCCCTAGCCCAAGTTCCACCCCTCATCCAACCCTATATAAGTTGTTACCCCTCAAATAAACGTTGGCATTGCTTCACCAACCTTCACCGTGTGAAAGATCCTTCCTTGCAGTGCCCGACCCCATTCCCTTTGTCCCAGCGGGTCGTGGCACCATTACAGCTGTCTCTTTTGACTTTCTTGAATAATGGAAGGCTGAGATTTCTACTAAAGGTTTCCTACATAAATTCCACATATTGTAATTTAATCAGAACATGTCTTTTCTACTGTCCTCAGCCTTTATTTTAAAATTTCAAGTAATGCAGAAGCTATCACTAGAATTAACATGTCGTGGTGGTAGACAACAACAGTCCTCACCATTAGAAATATGCACTTTGTCTGAGTTTATTTCTCTTTACCATCCAACGGAAAGACCCTGTCGTACCTTTTCAAGCTAGATGAACATCCCTTTCATCAGAACTATTTTGAGCTACACATACAATACAGAAGTTAACAGTCACTCAACTTTCTCTGATAAACAAAACTGAGTTCTCTAGTGTGCCCCTTAATAGAGTTTTCTAGACCAAGAGTTTTTACTATTGCATTCTCCTGAATTCTTTGAGGGGAGGGTAGCTAAGTTCTGGCAGTGGTTGATATTTTATTAGATCTGTTGGTGACCCAACACACATATTAATGGTTTGTTTACATAAAATAGTATGAACAAGGACTCTTAAGAACATGATTGTGGCAAAATTTATAGTGCTTTTCTTCATCCATGTTTAGGACTTGTAAAATACAAGATTGATTAACATGCAACGTGAATAGTCTTGTCTTTAATTTATAAATTCATTTCTACATTCAACTGAGTGAATAGTGGTTTTTTATTTTAAAAACATCTTTCCAACCCAATCTTATCAAACATTCAACTATGCTTATAAATATTTAAACAGTTACTAACTAACTTTTAGATTCCTGGAATCAGAGCTATTTATTTTAAGAGCTTTGCAAACTATGTAAACTATGTGTGTGTCACTCCTTGAACCAACTTGTTTGGTGTATAGAGCTTCAAAACTATTATAAGTGTGTTTTTTAAGATAAATATCTTGAAAAAAAAAAGAGTTGCTGCTTAGTCCCATGAATTATGGAGCTGCTAAATTCCTAAACCTGAGAAGTTTACAATTTTTTTGGACCAGTACTATGAAAGTTGTGTATGTTTCAATTACCATAAGCCCTTTGGCAGAGCTTCGAAAGATGTCTATAAAATTTATTAAGATGTCATCATACTTTTGAACTCTATGAATCTCAAATGTCCATTACCAAAATATCAGCTTAAAAAAAACCCAATGTATTGCTAGATGCAGATCAAATCAAGGTAAAATAGCTTCAGCCAGAAATTAGTTTAGTCTAATTATCTTGGCACTTACTTCAGATGCTGCAGATAAACCAAAATGAGTTACATATGTAAAAGTGGGAGAAAAGACAAGAGATAGTCACTGTAACAGAGGCTGAAAGCAATAATATTATAACAGCAATTTTCCAAAACCTAGAAAGAAAAATAAATTTCTGTTACTTTTAGGTCTCTACTGATCTCTCAGCTATGACTGTCAAATTAAACTCCTCAGCAACATAAGAATAGCTTTCAATTTTAGGATGTACCAGTTCCATTTTTCAAGTACCTAATTACCAATCTCACATCCCAAATACTTTCTCCAGTATACAACTGTATTTGTGAGGCCCATGCTCAACCTGGCTAATAAGTTGATTGTCATGACAGGAGGACAAAACTGAGAACATTTTAAGGACCATCTTTTTGTATGTTGAAGCTGTCATGCTCTTTCAACCAGAGCATTTTTAGCTTTACTGTGATGAATAACTTAGTCACTCCTTGCTAGGGCTTTGGCGCGTTGTGGGGTAATTGGTGATCAAATTTATTGCTAATGTATTTTTATTCTGTTTTGCAACTAGAGAATAAACACTTCTTATTTAGGCCAGCAACAACATACAAAAACCTTTAAACAATTTCAGATTGCTGAATGCTCTTCAGATGCAGAGGTCCAGTTAGACCAATTCCAATACAACTGGACATGCTGTAGATAGCAGAGGAGGCAGTTCTCATATACAAGGCAATGGATTTGAACAGAAATCTAAAACAACAGGGTAAGCAACTGTAAGATTTTTCTAAATGTCTGTGCTGGAATGGAATTTCAAATCTTTTTGAGAGAGTATAACCTATCTATCTGACAAGTTAAAAAGTGAATATTTAACAAGTATGCTTGAATAAAGAATATTCATCAATTCACATATCGTATAGTTATAGATTATGTTTGTATATCAAACAACTGTCATGTATTTTTTTCTACCATCTGAAAACAATATTGTTTTACTGCCCTGATTTCATAGTATAGGTAGGCAGTGTAAATTAAAAGCTCTTCTATTTCTATTAAAGTTTAAAAGTATTCAATGAGCAGAGGTGTTGCAGGAATATAATTCAATTTAAGACCAGTAATTTGTGTAAATAAATGTCTAATATGAAAGAATCACCACAAGTGGAAATCAAGAATGTTCAATTTTTCATGATACGTATCAAAAGAACAAAAGACTTTGTGCTCATTAAAAAAAAGTTCTAAAAATAACAAGGTTCAGATTCTCCTATGGGTTCATATGAATTTTTTATTTTCCATTTGAAAATTAGGATTGTGCCATATACATGCTTTTTTTTTTGTGCATACATGAATTGAATTTAAACTTTTCTGTTAAATTATTAACCGTGGGTTTAGTATGCTCTAAGGTGAGTAAATTAAGAAATCGTGGATTGTAGGAGGTGTAAAAAGTGCTTGTATCAAGGGAACTGGTATTAAAATTGCCTGGCATTATCCAGGAATAGGTACTTAATATTTCTTTGCAACCATAAGAAATGTGTGCCTGATTTTAACCCTGGGGTTTTTTTGGCTTTTGGTTAGTTTACGGACTGATTAATGCTAGTAGATTACAGTAGGCAACATTCTTTCACACAATGAAGTTTAATTGAAACTAAGGGGGTTGCACAACACACAGGAGCTGCTTCAAGGTTAATATCTATATCATTTAGGTATCTAAATATCAGTCTGTTCTAAAGGTTTGGAAATATTTTTGTTCAAATGTTAAAGGAGCAGAGGAGATACTTTCTTTTAATAAGTGTCACTTTTGATCTTTAGCAACTGGACGTGGATAGTTTATACAAACCAAATCTAGATTTGTATTTCAATAAATTAGAGGTAATGTAATAAATTACTAATTTTTCAATGAATGAAGCAAATTATTGTGAACTCTTTTTGAGAGCAATAATGTCCACTTAACGACTGGAGTTCAAGATTATGTGGTTTTGCTGGTTTTTCTTTCACAAAAGCACAATTTCTTATCATTGATTTAAATGTAATCAGCCAGGAAGGGGTAAACTCTGAGGTTTTTCATGACTGCCATGAGAAAGACTCTTTCTGTGCAATTTATTACCTAACTTCTCCAGACTATGCATTGTTCAGTGTAGCAAGTGCATCACTTGAACACTGTAGTGGGAGACATTCAGGTCTCAGGCTGACAAGATAACATCCTGTTGGCTGCAGTTTTCGTCAGTTTTGTCCACTTAGAAATAAAAACTTCTGGTAAAATTGTGATCTCTAGTGTGCAAGCAACTTTCACACTCAATGCTGTCAGCTCATATAAATAAATATTTGTGATTATAAAGATTATTATTTTCAATATGGTTTTTATAGGCCTCTATGTGAGAAGACATCTCAGAGAAAATGCCTTCCTTATGCATTTTAGAATTAGCTCAGTCTTTTTATCTATGGAGATAAAATTAAGCTTGATTAAGCTTAGATGTGATTAGGCTTAGATGTGGCAAAGACATTTAGCTGATCTTTAGGTTGAATATCAGTTCTCCATGGTGAGATTTTTATGGAGTTTTAGAAAAATAAAATTTTTTATCTATAGTTGAGCTGTTTACTTTAGACTGCCATTACAATAAAGGGAGAGAAGTAAGTGCTTCTTAAAAGCAGTTCAGCTGTCCTATTTAAAATGCTTATCTTAGTGGCTCAGGAGATGCCTGTTTTCTTCCACTGACCACATAGTGTGACTGCATCGGGACTAGACATCATACTTATAAAGGAAAAATTACAGCAGAGGTATGCATCCTCAGTGATGAAGGTAAACTTTTGTTATACTGAGTTTTAGGCCCATTAGGAGCCTTTTTATTCTACGGCTGTTGGCCCACAAGATGTTGTTAACTCATCTCCAGTTGCTAGTTCAGTAGAAGTGTTTTTCCTTTCTGAGCATTTGATCACCTGCCCATAGCAATTTTGTGCAGGATTATAAAAATTAATGTTTAAATCATCTGCCATGTCTCTCATATATAAGAGCCTATAGTGTGTGTATCTTTTTCCTATCAAACCTGGATGACTATGTGTTCAATTTTTGAAGTCCAGGTGAAGTTGGTGTCTGTACTTCAGTCCATATCAATCAAAATGAATCAAATGTCAATGGTTCTCAGCCGTAAATATAAGGTGGGGTAGTTGCTGTCCCTTTACAGTAAATTTCTTATTCTTTGCTCAAAAGATCTTTACTTTGTGCCAAATGTTGTGGCCTCTGTTCACACAACTTGAACTTAACTTCAAAAGCAAGGAATACATTTGTTTTTTAAAGTGATCATTTGAAGCCTGACTAGCCATTTGTAAGTTACTATACTAAGCCAAGACTTTAGGCCCTCTAGAGTGAGCCACTAGAAACATTTTAAACTGAAAATACCTACCTGACCATGTGGGTTAGTAATGTTATTAACAAAGTCAAAATATATCAGAATAATAAAAATACTAAAGAAATATTATTTTGGTCGTTATATTTTAGAAGGAACTGTGTCTGATCTTTCTCTTTGACTTAGTAAAGTGTTTAATACTGACAATACTTACTGAAATAATTACCTTTATTTGTCTAACATTAAGTTCATAGGAATGATAACATCAATAATAACATCATTTGGAGAAAATAAAATAGGCAGAGTAATTACAAAACTCTGCTTAATAAAAACCTAACTCCTCTGCCTTTAGCATTGACATAATATAGCTTGGTATAATGATTATATTTTTTAAGGGAAAATAACCTTACCATCTTTTTTATTTAAATTATCATATATTATATAATTACCTTCAATGTAACCATCTTATCTCATGGAAGATCTGCGGTAAGGGAAAATAACTTACATCTAATGACTTTTTCTGGCACAATCAGTCTTTCATTCTATATCCTTTTATGTGAATGAGAATACTGATACAAATTTGAAAAGGAGAGACTGGAAATGCATAAGAAACACTGCCTCGAAGTATCTAGATAATACAAACTAAGTAGACCTTTCCAGTCATCTGATACCCAGATCCTATTCCCTGAAACATAACTAGATCTAACTCATCTTGCCAATCTCTACTCAGGCTTTTTCAGAGGGCCAGGGGTTTTTGGGGTTGGTTTTTTTGTTTTGTTTTGTTTTGTTTTTTGCTTTTGCTTTTTTTGGGCACATCTTCAAACTTATTCCCTCCTCCTATACCTTTCACTTTCCTGTCCCAGTTCTCTTTGTAGGTGCAATTTCATAGGAAAATGTTATCATATCACAAGACTCTCTTTGCCCTCCAGCTCAGCTACTAACTGAAACTTATTATGCTAGCAAATTTCACTATAAAGTCACTTGTGTTGTGAACCCAATAACAGGATCAGAGAGCAGGGGGAAGGGGGAATCTTTGTGAGAAGGAGAGAAGCTAGCATGGGAGCAAGAGAAGAATCCAGAAAGCTGGAAGCCCTCCAAGTCTTGTATCTCTGGACGATGCTTATTTTATAGCAAGCCATGGGCTCCTGCAAATAAGTTTATCCATGTCATACAGAGCTGAGACTAAAGGATGGGTGACAGTTGCTCCTTCTGCCAGCCAGGCAATTTTATGGCAGACAGGACCATTGGCATTTGTATTGTATGGTCCTTTGCGTGATACAGGACCCCTGGGTTTTAGATTTGGAAGAGTTCATGGTTTTGACTTATTTAAAATGAAGAAATTACCACAGTCCTATCAAAGCTGCTCTAGGAGAGCCAGTGGCTCTTCTGGGCAACCAGTCAAATGATCATTTCTGTCCATTACATCTGTTGTACCTGAGAAAAGAAACAGAAGCTGGGGAGCACTGCCGGAGGCCAAGGAGGAGGCCACTATGTATCCCAGCAGCCTTCCCCATTTCTTATGAAACAGAGCAACCCTCAGACCCAGACACCTTCCAGTTTTCCATTTGCAAACCCTTCTCTTGGTACCTCAAGTATTCACCCATTCGTCTTCCCTGAGACTGGAAAGATATGCATAGGGTATGCCTTTTCTCAGGTATTCTTGAGAGAAGGTATGTTGCCCTATCACCTGCTGTTTATGATTTTGTGTAACTGAACTGGAAATATGCAAATTATCTTTTAGCTAATGCCAAATACAGAACTACAGAAAGCTAAACAAATAATTCATCTGCTCCTGGCCATAGATTTGGCAAGACTGCAAATTATTGCGCATGGGGGCTATATAGGCATAAGGAAGAGTACTGTAGTGAAGTCTGAGTCATTCTCCAATATAGAGAAAAGAATGTGCCTCTACTTTGGGAAAATACAGATGACTGAGAATAAATGATGGATTGATTAAAAAGCATATGTTTTTGATAAAATTTGAAATATAGTGTCACAAGTAAGTCATACTACAGTCAGTGACTAATTGAAGCCCCTTCAGCAAATAAATATCTGTGTCATGTGTGAACCAGAAGAGACCTAGATTCCTCTGGCTTCAAACCTTGAAATTGAGTTGGCATCAAACTGTATCTTGGTGTGGTGATTAGCCACACTATGAGTAAGCTTGCAGCAATGTTTCTGTTTGAAGATAGATTTTCAAATCCCTCGAAAAGCCACATGCAGTGATGTCACCTTGAACACTGACAGGGTGAGTTTTTCTTGGGTCTTTCATATTTGAAATCTAGGGTTAGAAGTCCCACATTCTGGATGCACCCAAGAAACAGAAGAATGTTTAAGTAAAAACAGCAGGGGCGAATGAAAGGGGCTGATTGAGCAGATCAGTGCACATGTCAGTGAGAGGGCTGATATAGCCTGAACTATAAGTGTTTAAGAGCCCTCTCTAGGATGATGCACCCCATTCCACAGGTTTACAAAAGGATACCTGATAACCCATTTCTACAATTCTTAGGAAAAGATCCCTTGGCAGGACTTAAAAAATGAAATATGACAGTCTTTACAGCAGTCTTTTTCACTTTGAGACCCTAGTTTGTGCTGAAGGATGAAAAGAGCTCTTGCCTGCTTGATGGTGCTGTCAGTATTAAAGCTGTATGTAAGGGACTGAGATGAAGTTGCAGCTTTGTTTTTCAATGCAACACTGCTTTAAACAGCTGCTACAAAATCTGATTGAGAATTGCAACTATTGTGTTCAGGATGTTGTAATCAGATTCCTTTTTTCAAAACTTTTTGTAAGTGCTGCTTGACAGCAATAGGACTGTGTGGCAGACCCTCAAAGGAGAGGTGATTGCTGTGTTTTGTGGCATGAGAACCACAGGAATGCAAAAAATGACAATTGGGAGTCTTTCATGTTTGTGCTATTATGGATTCTGTGAAGTTAATGTTAACTGTTCAGAGTGTCTAAGATTAGTCAAAGCTTCCTTTAAATAGCACATTAATGTACTGGATTGTTTTCCATGTCTGTTGAATTTTAGCAAATTGTTCAGTTGCCTCAATATTGTAAGTTTAAGGAAATCCAGCTGTCAATTCCTATTAAACTGGCCTTAGTTTTATATTGTTAATTCAGTTGTCTTTCACACTCTAGCTCCTAAATCTAAAGAACTCTTTACAAAGGCAGATTTATGATGGATGCCATCTGGCCTGATAGAAGGAAACAGATATTGATTTTTAATATTTTCTCCAAACTTGTTTACTCTAGGATAATACAGCAGCTGTGTGGCGGCTTGTCTAAGAGTGGAAAGGATTATTACCAGTGCCTTTTGATGAGATAAATTACCTAGAATGACTTGAATGGCTAAAGGGTATACTTTGATGTTATGTCGCTTCATTTACTCTTATGACTAAATGATTATTGATTTTATATTTTTAAGCTCTTGAAACGTGAAAATAAGTTGGTAGAGAAGCCTAGCTGTGTTAGTTTTATTAATTTATTTCTGCAGGGCATAATTCACTTTGGACCAGGTTGTGAAGGTTTTGGGTTCATGACCGACTCCAGATACAGTTGCAAAGAAATGGCTTATTTATATAGTCATTGCAAGTAGTTCCAAAATCAATACAGTCTGGGATTGGATGATTAAACTTAGTCCCTTTGTGGGATTCATTCCTGTAGCTACCTCTGAAATGATCTTGACTGAAGCAGATTCATGTGATCCAGTCTACAAATAGCAAGTTTGTTCAAGTTGAAATACTATTTTTTGCTCATCATTTTTTTTATCTACTCTGTTCACTCAGTGACATTTTAACAACCAGAAAAAAGCAGTTGATTGACTACTTCAATGAAATCACTAATCTGCATTCAAAGAGTTGCCTCCAAAGACTACTTAGATTTTTCATGGATAGATTTAACTACTGCTTTGATCAGTTAGTCCCAGTATGCAGTGGATTTAGGTCTCTCTACTTATGTAGGCAGCAGGAATCCAAGGTGTACACTAAACCTTTAAATAGTCTTCGCAGTTCAAAACAGCTATTTGCCTTTTGTGTACAGCAGACACCTACATATTTCTGTGAACTATTGCCTTTTCTATCATCATTTAACATGTTGGTGCCATTTAATGTTTGTCTGAAATGTGACTCTCTTGTCAGTCTATTGAAGTATTTTGTAGACACTGGAAGAAGTGCAAAAATGTGCTCAAAAAAAAATTCACTCTCTCCATTTCCCACAATGACTATTTATATATGCTCTTTGCTTGGCGCCTTTTAATACCTTAAATGGCAATATTTTTAAGCTTAATTTCTTCTGGAAAGGTTCAGCAATGAAAAGAAAGTTATCTTATTTAGTCTCAAAAATTGGGATTCAGAATCCTGACATTTCATTTATATAGACCATTAGCAAATTATAAATAATATTGCTAATAGTATTTAAAGTGTCTAAAAGGAGCTGAGGGCAATAAGCTATAACAAAAGCCATGTCTCTAACAAAGTTGATTACTTGGAAGAGTTTAGCAGTGCATGAACTTGCACAGGACCGTCTAAACTAAAGAATAATATTTCATGATTTAACAGTACATATCTATCCACCTCCTGTACAGGCTATTAACCATATGCTTGTCTCTTGTTCAGATGTAACTAAATGTGGATTTGTGTGGGGGTTTTTTAAATATATGTTTCACCTAAAACTGTGTATTTCTAAAACACAGAGATCATTCTAAATATAAAGTTTACGTAGATAATAACATTTACTTTATATGTGTGTGTGTGTGTGTGTATTGTCACTAAAGAATATTATTCCCTCAAAGGATCTTTCATTGTAATAAGCCTTGGCAGCATATTTTACAGAGTTAAAAAAGGTGTAAAACACTTTTCCTTACTTTAGCCACATGATATGTATAATTAATGTGTAGTAAATTTTATTGCCCAGTTTAAGGCTTGTTTAAATGCATAGAATTTGAAGTCTAATGCAGGAATAAAATAACTTTTGGATCAGTGTAATGTAATATGTTGATCCATTTTACAGGGTGGTGGTGATTATTTAATTAATCACCTTTTGACAATTATTCACACTGGTCCAAATCAAGGTCTCCATTAAAACCAAAGAATAGCTTCATTACAAATGACCCATAAAAGTGTCAAGTGCTGGCAGTGAAGACAAGTAATTTCCTTTCCCTTTAAAACCATTAGATCGAATGATGGGGGTGGGGAAAGTGATGAAGTGCGTAATAGTGTGATTACAAAGAAAAGCTTAAGCAGTAAATTTGACAGCCATGTTAGAGTGGATAGAAGATAAGGGTTATAAACTGTTGGTTCTATACCTCCAAAATCTTTTAATTTTATAAGAAGACAGGAATGAGTGGATTATATTTTTGAGAAACTTTTTTATCCTCTTTTAGTGTTTACTTATAAATTGAGATTAGAAAATTCTCTGACTCAAAGCCTTGGAGATATAAAATAAACACTCTATTGCCTTCTGAATGTTGCTCAAAATAGCAGTTAATTGAGACAAAATTGTTTTACAGCTCTGCAACTATTTTCAAAGCCAGCTTATCTACAAAATCTTTTCTATATCTTATTGGGGAGGATAGTAGCAGGACCTTAATGTCAGTGTAATTATATCGGGCCCTTTCTTTTACATCTGGAAAGTACCAAGAACTACCAATTGATGTTTTGTAGAGATAAAACTGCACTCATCTTTGATTAAAGGTAGATGCTGCACCTTTTGCTGAAAGTCCTTATGTTCTTGCTATGCCAAAACATGTGAAATTATTTTAATTTTCAGCTTCTGATAAAACCTTGTATATTTCTCTAGTGACCAGTGCAGTTTCTGTAAAAAAGGATTAATTTTTACACCTTTCAAATCCTAATGTCATATTTCAGTTTAATATTAAATTCTGCCAAATATGCACAGGCTGAAATTATCCAGGAATGTAGCTTCAGAAAGTATAACTACAGTATTAGAGTGTCACTTTCAGAGGGGCTGAAGAAAGCATTATTCACAAACCACATTGATTTTGAACACGCATATAATAGGAGTCATATACTTTGTTGTAATTTTGTTTGCTTTAACTACTTTAGATTGTGGAATAAAGCCTTGTTAAGGAATTCCATATAGTGACTTTACCTTTTATGACCTGGCTTCAAATTGTGAGAGTTAACAGGTGGTGGTGATTAGCTCAGCTATCATCGCAAAAAAAATTCCATAAAAATAATATTTTCACCCAAGATTCTGGGTAATCTTGCTAGTATAGATTCCACTTACTACAGGAGATGAATATGTATTTACTAGTTTTTCAAAAGAGCAGCAAATATTGACCAGTCCTAGAGACGTATTTGTTAAATCTACTTGTCATTCTTTCTTTGATCTTCATTTGTTTTAAAATCTTGCACCTAAGGTTGGACTAGTTACTGTAAAAGATCCCAAAAGTTCAAGTGCTGCTTCTAAAAACTAATGGCTATTGACTTTCATTAGGATTTCTGTGATGTTATCTAACCCTGTAAAGACATTTGCGGTATGCAGTTTACATTGTATCTAGTGATTGTATAATCATTATTGATTTTCCTTGTGTGTAGTACCTATGTCAAACAACCTAATATATTTAAATGGTGATTATTTCAGCAATATATCTATTATTAGATAAGATCAAAGGCAGTTAAGTGTGTAGCAGATAGTGTGATAAGATGATATAATGTGTATTTGTGCCAGTACCTGTGCCCTTTTGTGCATAAAACTGCAATTCATAGTCTTTAATAATTAACTCTCTGAAGCATGTTGTGATTTCCATCCTATAGTAGAATAAAGTATGACAGATGGATTAAAGGAAGCCCACTTTTTAAGCAAAAGATCTAGGAGTTATGTAAATGTAATACAATTAGATGAATTGCTTTTCAAAGACCATGGGAAATCACTCTGTATATTCTGTTCACTTCTTGTTTTCCTACCAGTACTTCTGAAGAAAACTAGAAATATATTTAGAAAGCTGTATGATTTCCCAAAGGATATAATCACTGTTAATCCCATGAGTACGGATTAACAGAATAACTCGGCCCATAACAGCAAGTAATTTCTCAGGCTAATCTCATGAGTAGAATGGTTATTGTATTTTATTAGTGGTCAAATAATATTCTACTTGGACTGTAGTAGAAAAGAAGTAAATCTAATTCGTTCATTTAATATCAAAGAATGCTATACTTTACTTGTGGAGTTCCTCTGTTTTTACTAATATAATTTAATTAAAATACTTCTGCTCAGTAAATAAAAGTTGCACTATACATTTAATGCAATTTAAAAAAAAATTAAAAAGAACCCCAACACTCCTTTTCCCCCCCCCAAAAAAAAGAAGCAAAATGTGTAAATATACCTGTAGTGTTGAGGTGGAACTAGAAACCCCAGCTTTCTGTTCTGTCCTGTCTTTTTACATTAAGATTTTGTCACTTTCTGCATTGCTCTAAAAAGTAGATGCATTTGAAAATACAGTATCTGTGCATACAAAATGTACATTTGAACGTGTAAATGTACTTTGTTAGCAAAACTTTATTACAATTTTTTAACTAGTTCTGAAAGATAGAGACCTGTGATGGTAAAACAGGCTTGCATTCATTTTCTGTGACTCCCTTTTCAGTTCTGAAGTTGTTCCTATGCAAGTACAAAGCCTCAAATTTGAGTTATTGCTCACAACTCACTGTGCTGTGTGCATGTGCCAGCTCTTGTTAGTATTAGATCAGGATCCTCTCTACCACTCTCCATCACACAGTATTGAGATGCATGCTTTGGCCACCCTTTAGTTCCTATTCATTTTCTTAAAATTACTCTTTGATTTCATTCTTTGTCTTCTTCATCCAACTGTAAGAGTGGAAAATATTACCATCCCAACCTATATCTTCCACTAGGAAGTTACCAACATTGACAGTCAAATGGTTGAGGAAATCATGTCGATCTTCCCCAATTAATCTCAAGGAAAATCAGACATATTATTTAAATAATTAATATGATTGTGTGCCATAACCTGTGTGAATATGCTTGAAGCAGTTGAGGAATGTCTCAGAAACTCGAAGCAACTCAGGACTGAAGGCGATCATTCTGATGATCAAGTACTAATGGGGAAACTCCAGCAGAGAGTAGCAATCAGGAGTCAGAGCATTTACCTGTTCACCAATATAGCTGGATTAGGAACAGGATGCCGATTCCCAGTGGTCTGCTTTCTTTTATTCTGTCCACAAAGATGAAGATACCTACCTGGTAGTGCCACCTCCTGTCTGCTGCACAGGAATGTACTCTAGTGTTAGATACTCAAGATACTTACTTTGCCATAGTTTTCCACTGTGGCCTGTTTTTGAATTCCCACGATGCTCCAAGATGACCCCTATCATGGGTAAATGTGAGAGTCTTGATGATGGGTGTTCTCCTGTCAGATAGGAAAACACTGTTTTCAGTTGGAAAAGCTTCTCTGACTGATGGTGAAGCTCCTTGGTTGATTCTCAATTGTGGGAAAAAAGTCTTTTTCATTGAAAAATTTCCTTATGTGACTGAATGGTAGAGCTGAATGATAACTTATTTATTTTAATCATTTTCTCAGATTGTGCAAATCTCACAATCAAAGCAATTGCAATCAAAGCAATGTGAAAAATTTGAATAATTCTGTTAAGGCTGGTAGAATAGCAAATGTAGCTATAGAGGAGTTTGTACCATATGGGAGTGCTAAGGACAAATTTTAGATTGTAAAGATGATTTCTTCATGTTCCACATTAACTAAAGATGCCTTATTCAGAACAAAGAGTTGAAACACTACAATAATTATTGACCTGACATTACAAATTGACATAGCTGTTCCTGTGCAAACCATCCAGGTAGGCTCAACTGTAGGATTAGGACCTATGTAATTATCTGTGTTGTACATACAGGTGCACCAGCTGAACCTTATGCTACCCTGTACTGTGTCAAGAAGGTAAACACAAGTAGGAATTGGTAGTTTGAAGAAGAGGAGGTTCCTAAATAAAGCCTAAATAAAGTTCTCTTCACAGAGAACATCCCACCTTTCATCCACTTTCTCATGATTCAGGTCCATCTCAGTACTGTTCAGAACTGTGAAACAGTCTCACACAAGAATAGGTGGAAAAGCGCAAATGACTTGTTCTGAGGCATTTAGTTCTGTGAAGAAAGTGCAGTAATGATGTTTTAGTTTGCATTTAGAAGCTTAACTGTATAGGAGCTTCTTTATTCTCTGGTATATTACACTTGGAGTAACAATGCCATTATTTTTGCAAGACTGCTGTTCAGCTTGTTGCAGGCATTAGGAAAAAATGAAGAAAAAAAGGTCTATGCTAGTCATGTCTGGAGTCTACAATTCCTTCTGCTACAGTCAGAGTGTGGGAGAAGTCAGAGTAAGCAGCCAGGAGCAATGCTATGAGCAAGTTTGCAGGGGGTATCTAGGTTGTCAAGTTATCCTCCTACATTTCTGAATGTGAACATTTAACTAAAATACTCATTTGTTTACTTTAAAGTAGTCTTTTCCATGTTCAGGCAACAAAGCACCCAGACAGGAACAAACTTGCTCTTTATGTAAATGCATATTTTAATAATGTTTTAATGTATTTTTTCAGTAGATATAGTTCTTTCTCAAACTCCAGGCATATAAACAATCTAAATGAGTCTGTATTTACTGCCTGAAGCTTTAAAAATATCTATTAAACAAGTTCAAGTAAACCCCCCCAAACCTTAAATCTTTTTATGCCAAATACTAAATCTCATGGCATAAGGATCCAGAGGCCAAAAGGATGCCAAGGGGCAAATTGCAGATGGAGCCTGTAATTCCATGTGTCCTTGAATTTTATTGCACAATTTCTGTCATTCTTAAGGAGTGCTGAGAGGAAGCCAGGAGAAGCACGTTGAGAATTAGACTATTATGTCTCTGCATCATATAGAGCTCCTACACTGAAGACTCTGTAGTGGCTGGTTGCAGCAGCATAACTTCTGCACACCATAGCTTTGGGCTGCGAAGAAAAAATCCCCCCCCTTTTAACTTCTCATTGTTCTTCTCCTTTGCTAAGTCCATTCAGTCAGCCTTTGAGCAGGACACAGGGGAACTGAAAAGAAATTCCATTCATCCATTGCCACAGTGCTTAGGGACTTGTGCTTGAAATAAATTCAACCTTCAAGGTGTCTTTAGCACCAGGACAAGCTTAGAGTAGGTTTCTTTAGAGTAAGATAACCATGTATGCCATCTTTGGTATTTTATTTTGTTCTACCTTTGGATGTGTGAGAGGCAGTTTTCCCTCTCTCTTCTTCTCAGGCAATTGCCCCTTCCCAGCTGTGTGACAAAGCTTGGGAGATGGACACCCAGATGGACATGGCCTTGTGGTAGGCTCTGTAAACCCTTAGAAAAATTCACCTCTAGATACATAATCCAATAGAGAGATATGTACTTCCTTCTGTCTTCTACTGCTAATTATACTCTAGCCAAGGACTTCACCGCATATCCCAATCTTTTCCTTTTATTTGACAGACCATCCTGGCTTATGTGCATCCTTGCCTCTGCCAGACTCACCTTTGCTACACAGCTACTGAACCCATCTGAAAATTTTGGTGGGGAAGAAAAATCTCCACCACAAGAAAAAATAAGGAAAAAAACCGCTGTCACTTTTTTCTCCTATTTGACTTTGGGACAAAACTAAGCCTTTCAAAATATTCCATCCAAACCGGTGGGGCTTAAAAAGGGAGAAAAAGTGGGAGAGATTGTTGGTTTCACCTTTAAAAAGGGAGAAAAAGTGGGAGAGATTGTTGGTTTCACCTTTAAAAACTAAAAGACTGGTAGGAAATGTATACCTACAGATTTCTCCCATGTGAGACCTACATGGTGAGACATAGAGCAGGGATGTGTTTCTCCCCTGTTGCAAAGGATCATTCTAAGAGCTACTATTCCAAAGACATCACACCACACTATTTAGGTTTCATCAAGAGATACTGGGGGGCGAGTACCCAGTCAGTTACAGATACAGGTTCTGTTGTCACTGTACAGTACCCAAATTAAATCCACTTACTCTAAGCCCTTCTGGAAGTGTTGCAGCTACTGCATTTGTTTCAAAAAAAGTCTGTCTTTTCGTGTGCTAAACATGGAACAGAAGATATTTTACTGAAATTAAAAAAAAAAACAAACAACCACACTATTTTAGGTTATAGTCATTACTTATACAAAATAAATGATCAAAACTAAGTAACAATCTCACATCTCTCTTTTGAGATTTCTATACATAAAGAAATTGGGTTATCTACAAACACATTATGGTTTTGAAATGTGTTACTGCATTCTAAACACTTGAATTAAAACAATTTGGTTTGAATTGTACTATTATAGCAGACTAAAAATCCTTTTATCAGAGTTTTTTTTTTTTCTTTTCTCTCTTTCTTTTTTTTTTTTTGGTATTATTAAAGGTTTTGAAGCTTTGTTATTCGAATGAGATAAACACTATGGTAACTAGGAAAGCCAGCATGTTTTAGAAGTCTGCGGTTTTGAGTGCTTTCCAAAGAGACAAGGTAATATCTGTATCCTAATATTCTCTCAATGCATGAAATGTAATAAAAGAGGGCTATTTCAATAATATTCCTTAAAAGCTATTAGGCATAAAAATCCTGAAACAGTGGAGATAGTCCTTGAGGCATACCCTGGGGGATCAAGGTCAGTCCTTATGTCAAAGTATCTCATAATGGGGGAATCTTGTTTTTTGCAGAGTAGAACGCAATGTTTTTTAAGTAAATCCTAAATACTAAGGAAAAATGTTTCACTTCCAGGTTTGTGGAAATTCTACCTGTGTATGTCCTTTTTTGGTGGGCAGGTGGCTTAAATGGTAATGTGAGAAGAATACCATATTGTCTTTGCTATTCAAGTGAAACAGGAAGTCAGTATTAAAAAGTTCCTGATTGAAACTTACTAAGTAAAGATGGCCAAATTTCAAAAACCTTGAAGTCTCTGAAGGCTTCTGAACTGTACAAATGTTTTGGATGTGAAAAATGTGGACAGACATCTTGTGAGAATTGCCTGTTTCATTTCAGAATGTGTGTCCTTCAGACTTTTCTTATTTCCTTTTTTGAATCAGAGCCATGTGCATAAGGACATATGGCATTGTGCAGTTACTAATGGCCACAGATCCTTCAGAAGGTGTGTCATAACCATGGAGAAAAAAGTTCAAATGCATAAGAAATTAGAGTTTTCAAGATACACTGATATCCCCATTGGATTATCTTACTTTAATTGTCTTAAACATATATCTAGACGTGACTATATCTTAGACATATTACTTAAAAATAAATCACTCTTTTAACTGTTGTGGGCTTAAATATCACTGATTTTTTTTAATTTTACTTTAGTTTATATACACCACACATTTTTTCTAAAGAAATTACAGGTTCAGAGTCTTGATCTGCTGACAGTAAATTCTCTACCTCTAGAGGCATTAGCTACAACCTCTGCTTAAAGTTACTCAGTGTTTCTTTACCTCAAATTCTTTTCCATAAACTAAAATACTATTTGTTATGGACAGAACTCTTTCAGCCATAAACAGCAAGAAGGCTTCTGCAGAAGTGGCAAATATAACTAGTCTGAATTTGCAAGTAGGTCAATGGGTCTGCAAACATATGAAATTATTTACTTCACATTGTAGATTAAATATGAGTCAGTAGAAGAATGAGAGTCTACTGTTCTTTTCTGGGAGTCTTTGATCAGCATATGTTTCAACATTTTAGTGACTTATTTTATAAATAGCATTTAGGATGAAAAGTTTCCAAGCACTTCACATATTTAAGATGCCTGGGACCTAATTTCTGTAGATACTTAGTACAATGCACTGGTTTGTATCTTCAGTTCTAATTTTTGTCTGCCCTTCTGAGTTAAGAGAGCTCAGGATGTTAAGTACAAATCTAAAAGACAAGAAAAACACAAATACATACCATAGGCACATTAATTTAAGTCATCTTCCCGGCCTGGCAAAAGGGCAGCAACGCAAATGTGTCTAAACACAGCCCACTTTGAATGATTTCCATAATCCTCCTTGGTCCTCAGTTGCTGCTCCAGAAGTGTGTGGATCTTCCATGGCTCTCATGTCATATCCAACATCCCTGCATATGGCTTCCATATGGCTGCATACGGCTTCTGGACCTTGTTTAGGCACCTGAGTCACTTCCAGGGGCCCTAGGACAAAGATACAGAGAATGTTGCAGGACAACCTTAAGCTGTCCTTTGGCTGTTTGCAATCTCCAGCTCTGGTCCCAGCACCATTTTCAGCATTTGGGGTGATTTCACTAAGATGCAAGATGATTCTTTGCTATGCTGCCTTGTTTGAATCCAGAAGCAGGATTCCTTACCACGCCCCCTCCTCAGTAATTATACTTTTGATCTCTTAATTTAATTTTTCCCTAAATATCCAAAGTCACATTCACATAAGTCTTTCAGGGGATGGAAATGTGAGTTTCCCTCTTTGTTACTTAGGCAATAGAGATAAATCTGATGGGAGTCATTGCACCTGAAGGATTCTTTAAATTAAAGCACAGTCCCATTGGGCTATTACTTGGTTGCAAATTAGTCAGAATACTTGCAATATTATGAAAAAGAAAAGAAAAGAAACCCTGAAAAATGGAAATGGTACAATTGCCCAGAGTTAATGCAAGAAAGTAAAACTTCTGTGTTTGGAAGAAAAACGGTGCTATGGTGATGAAACGCTTTCTGATGGAAAATTTATTACCTGGATATTATACAGCATCTGTTAAAGCTAGACATTTTAAAATCATTAACTCTAAAAAATATGCAGTTTTTTAAAAGAACTAACCAAAGAACTCCTTAGATCATTAAGGTTTTTTTCAGGAATTCTAGTGATTCTAGGAATTTAGGAACGTCCCCAAAATGGAATAAAGCTATAAAGTTGTTGTTGTATATATTTTAGAAAAATAAACAGGAAGATCATAGCGATTACCAGGCCTTCTAACCTGACACTGACCATAGATTAATCAAGTACCCACTATGATGTGATCAAAAATGAATTAAGAAGAATAATATAACTGATCCTACTGAACATGGACTTACAGAAACTTGCTTTATACATTTCTCCATAATACATCTTTTACAGGGAAAAAAAAATCAAATTAATAAACAAACATACACAAAAAAAAAATGGAGCGGAGAGAATTTAAAGCAGTATAAAGAAGATTTGTTTTTCAGTTGGCCAAATACCACATATCTAATGAAAAAAAACCAAACTAATACTGAAGCCTAAGTAAACTTCATTAAATGAATTCAAAATATTTTTATCACTTCAGTAAAAATATGAAGTGGGAAATATTATTGATTAATTCTTATTCCTTCTTACTTAGTATTCCTATCAATAATCTGAAACTATTGATAAAATCAGTAATTGATAAAGGATAGGAAAAGTAATCTATAAAGAAGATGGGTCTCTGATTAATAGGCATGTGGATAAACATGAAATATTGGGGAAAAGATTTTTTGTGAAGGTTAGTGATGCCTGCCAAATCTGTAGAACTTTTTTCAAGGAGTCAAAACTTACAAAACAAAAATTTAGTTGATCTATTCTTCTCAAATGCCTAAAAGAAGTTCAGAAATCTAATTTTCAAAGACTTTTTTAATAGAAGGTTCTTAACAGTTTCCTCAAACTTGGTATGATTGTGTGAAAAATGATCATCAGGATTGATGCCATTATCAAGAAATATGAACTAGAAATAAACGCATAAATGACTCCAAAGCACCCAGTGACACACAAAAAAATATTTTGTGACACTGATTCTACCATATACTTTGAACTTTCAGGATTTTGACACCAGTTCAGCTGAAAGGGCTAAGCATAAATATACAGCTTTTTCTGTTAAATGTGCTAGGACAACAACTAAGTTGAAATTGTGGAGATTTGCGACATCTAAATATTAGTCTTTGACAACACAGCCTGTCAATGGGTCAAACTACAGAATTCCTCTGAATATTCTGAGGATTATCAAGGCTGAAGTTAGATATCCTTTAAGAAAAGTGTAAGGAAAAAAAGAAGACAGTATAATGGCAACCTCAGTACTATTAATAGAATAATATATTAATATAATATAAATATAATAGTATAAAGGTCATATAATGAGAAAAATATATTTTTCTGTGGCTGGACACTGAAGCATAAAAACTCTCAGACAACAGATCAAAACAATCTCACTACAATCTAAGATTGCAAAATATGCTCAAAAATCAAGACAATATAGGATGTTTTGAAGCTAGTGGTTTCTGAATGAGAGATGAAACATTCATATTTTTTTCTGTACAACTTTACTTCCCTCTTCTTTACTTTCCTCTTCCTTTTTTTTCCATATGTCTAGAAAGAAAAAAATCTATTACTTTATGAGAAGATTAATAGTAGAGTTTATTCAACAAGGTTATAGGGTATAGATTTTATTTTACTTATTCTACATCCATAGATACTAGAGAAGGATGAAATCTGCTGAAATATATAACATTAAATTTTGTGAACATAAGGCCTTAAGAAGTTAAATTATTACTCATTCTAAGATATTCTGTTCTCACAAATTACCCAGTAGTCATTTGGAGTCTTACTTTTGTGTGCCAGCATTGCAAGAATGTTTACAAAATACATTTGCTGTGAGCAGTAGAATTACTGTGTGATAAAGCAGTTAATATGTCAACATATAGTTGAAAGGCTTTTCTTTGGTGATATTATTTTAAAATAATTGAACACATAACAATTATACAAAACACCTTTTTAGGGGTAAATTTGTTTAGTATTTGCTTTTTCTTCAAGAAGGGATTTGAGATATCCCTCGTTCATGTTGAATAAAGCCTCATAAGAACACACCTGACAAGTTATAAATAGTGGGTTTTGAAGGGAGCATGCAACTGAGGCACTAACTGGACTCAATTAGACTTTATCAAGCTTAGTATCCTTTGTTGCAATTGCTACCTAAAAAGGTGTGACAGTCTTTGTCGTGGCAGAGAATGGCGCAAAATAAATGGAGGAAGTCAGTGTTGGAGTAAAGGTGTAAGAGACCAATAGAATTAAACTCTGCAATTTTCTTTGTATGTAATGTCCCTCCAGAGGTTATTCTAGTCACTTCCCCTGATATACCAACTCCAGAAGTTTTTAAGATGAGACATGTAGTTTACCAATCATTTCCAAGATTACAAAACTTTTTCAAGTCAGCTTCCATGTCCAAAAAAAAAAATTGTGGAGTCTTTTTACTTCCATCTGTATTTCCAGCGAAGCGTCTCTTCCCTCTAGCTCTTTCAATACTTTTGGTTGTCTGCCACTGCACAATGCCCCAAGGTGGCATCTGTAGCTGGCCCGGAACATCTCTGACAATGGATTCCTTCTGAAAAAGAACAAAAAGGACCAACTGAAGGACTCTCTAACTCCACTCACCTGTTTGTTCAGGGAAAAGACTTGGCCAGGGAACACTTCATCCTCCCCCTCTAGCAGCCAGCATTCATATGTGTTTTGTGGCATTTGTTGTACGAGCTGGGTGAATTCTGCCCAGAGCTGGACAGAAGTCAGCTACATAGGTATCCTGCTCTGCAACATAGACTGAGACATTGAGCATAATGGACACATTGTGGCAATGCTGCCCAGTTTACTTAGCTGCAAAACTATTCACATGTAATTTCTGTACTGCAATTTCTATGCAACTGCTTTATTTTTACCCCATTTGTCTTCAGTTTAGAGACGGACTACCTGGCAAGGTTCTATTGACTTCTGCTTTCACTATTATAAAATCTTCTGCCCTTACAGGGACCAGGACAAACACAGATTATAAAACCCCATTTCCTATTTAAACGCTCTATTTCCAACAATCTCCTAGCAATTTGTTATTTTGACCTTTGCACATATTTTTGCAGACTGAAGATGGGAGGGGGTCAGTCTGAGACAGGTGTAGGGAGACTGAGTTATAAAGAGTTATGTGCAGAGAGGGAGCAGACTTAACTGTTAATTCCCAGACATCCTAATTTTTTGTAAAAGTAGAGAAATAGTTTTTTTTTAAAAAATTTAATATTGGTTAGTTGGGTGGCAGCTGGATTCCGCTTTTAATGGGAGCCAGTGATCTGGTTCTTAATGCTCTGTTTTGTAAAGAATTTTGTGTATAAAAAAATGTACCTGGTAGTATCACAAGCCCCCAGACCACATTTTGGAAATCACTGAACTATGAGGTCTTGTACAAATAAGCATGGAGCAAACAGAGACCTGATTATAAGGAGAGTGAGAAGAAAGATGGGGTGCAACCCAGCTCGGACACCATGAGGGCAGGAGTACTAACTGCGAGGGGCAGCGTGAATGAAGGAGGGTGGGTTTAGTGCCCTCCACAACTTTGGTAAAATCGTCCTTGTAGGCTGTAGTCCAAGAACCGAAGGCTGATAACAGAAGAATCAAGCCACAGCTTTTCTTGTACAAATTACATCCAGAGAACTGCTTACACACACACTCATGAGTTTCACAATATGCCTACTAGCAGATCTAGATCTGTTCCAGGTTAAAAACACATGCTAATGTATTATTCCTCGGAAGTGATTTCCTTAGCTGCCTTAGAGAAATGGGACCTGAAGGGCAGGGCAGATGGGAGTTCCCCTGATAGAAAATATACCCCTTTCCAGGTGTGCACATGAACTAGCGGAAAGGCAACTTCAACTTATGAATATGCTGTGCTTCAGGCATCTGCTGGGCTTACTAGCACTAACTCTTTCAGATCTGCTTCCAATACCCCGGGTAGTATTTCAAGAGTAAAGAGAATATTCCAATCAGCTGCCACAGACAGCCACAGACGGTATTTTTTGCAGCCAGAAGAATTTTAAGACAGTTAGTTCTGCCAGGTTAAATTAAAGAAGGCATGTCATCAGTAGAAAGCAGAGCTTTGTATAGGTATGATATGGTATGAACTCCCCACGGGCTAACAGAGTCAGCTGTAAACATGGCAAAGTAGGCAGTTCCTGGAGGCAGCAAATAGTCCTGGGACTACTGTCTCCCTTCCCCTCTCCTGACAAGCCTGTATTGCTGAGGAATGGTGCTCCGTATGTGAGTAAGGTATTCTCTGCCACAGGAGCAGCTTGCCCGAAGAAGACAACCTATGTGGGCAGGAGCAAAAAAGAAAAAAACCTCAACTCTCCAAGGTTTTCCCCTTGGCTCTTCACTTAATTCTGCTCTTTCCCCCTCACCTTCCCACTTTCACTGCAAGAGTTCCCACCGTTGTCCTGGCCCTTGCATCGCAAGAAAGTTCAGTTTTGTCTGCAACCATTCAGAATCTCTGAGCCAGCTCTAGACAACAAGAGTTTTCCATCTTGCTTTCATGATTCCTTTTAATCAAGCTCTACTAATTGGACTCTAATGCCCCCCACCACCACCTCGTTTGGGTTCACAGACCAGCACCTCCTCCTGTTAAGTTCTCCTGGAAGCACAAGCTTCCATGAATATATGTAAGGTTTGATATGAGGCTTGGACACAACAAGGCTGATGTTGTAACTGAAGTAGATTTTTTTCTACCCCCCTTTGATCAGTTGTCCTTGATCCCACGTGTGACTGAATGAAGTAAAACACCTGGGACAAGAAGGAGAAGGTTTGCATAGAAATGGAATGGACTTTTCATTTGCCACATATATATAGGGGAGAATGATTGCACTGGTTGGGCATTCACAAATCCTTATTCAAGCACACACTTTCAGTAATCAGGTGGCTTTTGGATAGCACAGTCCAAGTGGTCTGCCCAGCTTGATCATTGCATTTCTTGGCAAAGACATTCTGGCTGTCACAAATTATGGTAAGTTATTGTCTGTTTATTGTCTATCTTTTCAGGGATGAAAAATTCCCTCTAGACAAGGCATAACATATGATATGATAAACTGTGCAGTTATGGGAGTTTACAACCCCTTGCTATTAATAAGTGGGGTGGGCAGCATCCCTTATATTAGAACATCCGCCTGTGAAATACAAAGTAACCACAACACATGATCTGTCAAAAACTATCATGATGATAAACAATGGGGTGAGCTCCAAAATAAATAAATAAATGCTGCCAAGACATTATTTGCATATTTTTCTCTCTCCCCAACCAGTGCTTGAAAAATGTCCTCATTCAATGTGCTTGCTCATCCACACAGCTGCCAGCTGTGCCTCCTTCCTTCACCAATAGTCACATGTTACATGGTTTGTAATACCAAGTCCATACTGCTGCAGAAACCTAAGCTATGAAATACAGCTCTTTCTGGCTCTTTAGAATTTGTGTGGAATTATGATTTCAGTGCTGTAACAAAAATTTGACATTCAGTTGAAGACTGCAGCATGCAGGAAACCAAGACAGACAGAGTACATGCAAAAATGTCCAGACACTAAGAGACATCTCCAGAAACCCTCATGTAATTAACATAAATCTGGACTGCCAAAAGTACTAACAGCACTTGAAGCAGCTTTGAAATCCCAAATGCCTGACTTCTAAATTTAGAGCTCTGTTCTTACTCTATTCTGTTATGCACATGTTTAGATTTCTGTTGATTGTTTGCAGAGGAAAAGGAATGTAAAGGTTACTTGTTTAGAGTGAAACCATGGCCTACAACTGCAACTCAGTGTTGGGGGATGAAGAAAAACCACCCTGCCAATGCAGGAATTTATAGTGGCATCATGATTCACGACGAGCTCAGAACTGAGGCAGCTGCTGTGTTCTTAAAGAGGTGTTTGCCAGCACAAGCAGTCTGCCCTGTGCCCTGTGCCCTGCCTTTTGCAGTTGCAAAAAGAAATGGTAGGTCCGCACAGCTGTTACACTCCCTAAGTGTGAGATCCTGACTGTAACTGTCCCCTGTGTGGATGGCATAGACATGGAAGATAAAATTAGAGCGCGATGTAGTGAAACTGCAGAAGGTTGCAACAGGCACTGAATAGAAATACAGACTTCAAAGATGGAGAAGGAAGGTAAGGACCAATATGGGGGTTTTTTCTTACAGGAGCATCACCATTCCAATTGTAGTACTCAGTAGATACACTGGTATTTCACACCCTTTTAACATGTCACAGACAGCTAGATTTGGCTACAATTTGGTTGCTCAGCACTATCTACTCATCCATAAAATCTGAATTTTTAATCTGTGTATTTGTTACAGAGCTTCTACTTCAGGAATCCCCTCCTCAGACATTTCTCCCATGGGCTTTTAAGGCATGATGCTATTACATATCTGAGAGAAGGAACATATATCTTCCTTCTGTTATTTTATTTTTTTATTGGTATTATTTAATTATTTACTGTGTGGCAGGAGATCAATAAAATATCATAGTTTTTAACTACTTTCTAAAATCTAAACCTTTCGTATTTCCTATTTCTGGATTAGGTGCACCTTCTTGAATATAAAACTGCTTTAATACGTGTTTTTACATGTGCTTCTGTAATGATGAGACTGTTTTACTTTGTGATTATACACGCTTTTATGCCATTAGGAATCCTGAGATTAATTCTTTTTTTTACTTAATTATTCCCTTGTAGCTCTATTAACTCAATGAAATGTATTTTGATGGGAAAATGTGATAGCAATTATTGTTCAATATCATTAAGTTTCTCTTTTTCTCTGTTCCTGGGGACAATTCTGTAAGAAATGTCTCCTTTTCCCAGGAACCTGAAAATTATGTTTCCTAAATTTTAAGGTCCGTTTATATCAATATCTCTTCTTTTCTTTGTAAATTATTTTAGCAGTGGTCTGAAAGAGAAAGAGCATATACTTACCAGAGTACACAGATACTACAGAGAGAGACAGATTGCATGATTCTGATGGATGCCATCTCCATAGTAGAGGGAATAATCTCTAGGTAAGGTATTAGGTTGCTGTTAATGTAACCATGAAGGCAGAGGGTGGTAACAGGATAATCCTAGTAGATATACTCAAGTGTTGAAACCAGTTTTATGGTATCCTCCACACAATAATGTAAGCGAAAAGGGTCAGATAAGGAACACATTTTTAACCATTTGTGTCTTAGTGAGAGGAGCCTAGATAATAAAAACAGCAGCTGGAGATGCTCTTGCCTGAGAAGGAATATTCTGCATTTGGTACTGGAAATAAGACGGTTGTTATGACTAAAATAACCTTTCAAACTTCCGGCTTCTTCCATAAAGAAAAAATAGGGAAAAAAGCACAGACAGGGTCTTCACATCAAAGACACTGTTAGTTGTTTCTGATAGCTCAGAACGGGGGTCAAATGTTAGGCACGAAACATCTACATAGAAAAAAATTAAAACAAAAATCTACTGCCCGGTTTGTAGAATCCACAATACAAAACCTACTAATGGCCTGTAGATAATGGCCTATACTTTTCTTTAACATCTGTCCTTAACGTGTAACAAAGCCAAAAATTTTAATAGGGGTGACTTCATCCTGGAAGAGGCTTGCTCATCATCTCATGCGTCAAAAATTTGTCCAGAATTTCTAAAAATAATAAATGGTAATATCTTTATGCAGAAAATCCTGAACTCAAAAGAGATAACTCAGTTTTTGATCTTATTTAAATTAACCAAGAGTTAATTGCTGCCATAAAGCAAATTGTTTCCTAGATCAATCAGATCAAATCATGATCTGATTGCATTTGCCTTGTGCAGACAGAATATATGAACAAATTATGTGTGTATATATATATATATACACATACACATATAAATAGTTTTTGTAGGCTATTTTATTTTTGTATTTTGCAAAGGAACAGTCATTGGTATACCGCATATTTAAAGTGGGAAGTATTTGCAAAATACAAGACCTGTCAAAAAGTAAAACCTTGGATACCTGCAAGTCCAGTTCACAAGTAAAACAGATTATACTGAGGAATAAACTATCCTAGCTAAAAGAAGATTGAAAACAAAATAGAATATAAAATATTAATACAAAACCTGAGTAAATAACAAGTCATTATAAGCCACAAGTTGAAATATACTCAACCCGAAGAAAGGACTTCTGTTTTTTCCAGTCTCATCTAATAATTTCATAAAAATGTCCCCTCTCCCTTCAAAATTTGCACTAAATATATCTTCAAATAACCATGACTACAGCAACATGTAATAACAAAAGGAATTTAAATGCAGAGGACCAAGAAAACCCTAGGTTATAAATGTTTATTCTAGATTACAAACTGTAACTAGGTATCTATTTTCCATAGACATTTTTTGGAGGGTCACTTTAACAAAACACTGCACCAATCACATTCAATAAAGTACCAAGGACTGAGAGTTTATCACCTTCAAAGGATGACATGAGGAAACATATGCTAAAATGATATCATTTTAAGCTAACGTATCTTGTGAAAACACTTTACATGCAAAAGCCTTACAAAAACTAATCACTTCTGAGAAACCACCATTATGTTTTATAAACAGTTGAAAAATGGGGAATTTTCAAGGTATTATAAAATTTCCTGTGCCAATACAATTCTGACAGAAGATCACCCAACATGCTTTAACTAAAATATTTTAAATTTCGGATTTTATTTACAGATAAGCTTGGGTAAAAAAATGTTGCCAAAAAACCATTTTTGTCAAGACTACTAGTCTAATCAATGTGTGCTACCATAATAAACCTGGATTTCCCCAAAGCACAGGATCCTTCAAAGTTGTCAGATAGGCAGATCAGGTTAAAATTATCTCACTAAAAGATGTCAGACTAGGTAGTCCTGTTTCTAAGAAAGTCCTTCAGGGATTTTTTTTTACCCATATTATTTTGTACATGTGCCAATCATCTAAAAGATGGTACAAAAATCTCTGTTAATAAGTTTTGCAGATAACACAAAGATTAGTAAGGTAGGTAAGGAAGAGGAGCATCAAGAATTATCTAAATAATCTGCTTAAAATGCCGCCTTCCTCACCCCAAATCCATTTAATAAGATGAATATGTTACCTAGTAATATACTTAGAAATAAAGAATGAAAATTGTGCCTATACACAGAGCAGTTTTGCTTTAGAAAACTGTGTCAAAAAGATCAGTTTAAAGATACTGTGGGTTAACCACCTCAAAAACCTGCGCAAGTGTGTGGAAAAAAAAATGAAAATAGACTTGACATGATCCACAGTCAGACAGAGCAAGAATAATCGAGTGGAAGCAGAGAGGTCATCTTACCTCCACGCACTGCCTTAACTGTCAAATCCTAACTGTGAGGCGAGTTAAACAGGACTATAAGCCAAAAAGCTGGGCTGCCAGGTCCCTTCACACAGACTGTGGGTAGAGACAGGCTGTGGCAGGGGTCACCCAACAGACAAAGCTGGGCTGCACTGCTGTGGGTCATCCCATGCGAGCCTCTGACCAGGCAGTGATTTAATGGGGTTTTGCTTTCCTTGTAACAATAGTGCAAGGAGCACTGGTGGAGAAATCCCTTCCAGTCAGTGATGCCATGGTCTTTATCTCTCCTGTGAAATGCAGCTTAACATCCCTAAAAACTGAAAAGTTTAAATCTGAGTAGTTTGCTTGGTAGAGGCAATTTATATAGAGGCATCTGAGCCACGTCTGGCAGTGACAGTTTGGGTCCAGAAGAGAGCTCAGCCAGGAGCTGCCACGCCTGGACTACGTTAACTGTAGCGCTTTCAGCACTGCTCCCGGTCTAATGCAGCTTTATTGCTTCCCATAGCTGAGCTAATTTGTTCAGAGGTAGCGTGGGTATCTCTGTACGGCACTGCACCATATCATGTGCATATACCTTTTATGGTTTGTAATGCATGGGATGTCAGGCTAAGATGATCTAATAATCCTTTCTGGCCCTAAACCGCATGAAACCATCATCAGTCAATTCCATTAATCTTCCATGAAGGAAAATAAGACACCTGAGCATAGCAAGACAGTGAGATACAGCAGTAAAAATGTTGAAAATGTTTCTGAACTTCACCCTGCTCTCTCTTTAATTCTGCCATAAATTACTGGCCCGAGTCCATAGAGACACTGAAATGCTCTCAGACTGTATCGGGCTGCTGCAGAGGATTTGAGTTTGGGCTTGCTACTAAGGCAGTAGCAATTAGCACAGTTTGAAGGGAGGATAAGAAAGAGATGGTTGTACCCAAAGAAGTCCAGTGTGATTTTCAAAGCCCCTGCAGGGTAACGCAAGGAGTTTTAGGCAGCACATAGGTACACGGTGACAGACACTGATAGCCCTTGCTATTTTCATGAGCATGAGGGAGAAACAAACAGTCTTGAATTTACACTCTCTGCTTTCATGTCTTGTGTAAAATGCACAGAGAAAATTGTAATCTGGAAATGGGTAACAGCTTTGGATCAAAAAATCCGATGGATCTTGGCCAGTTTGTGCAGAAGTTACCATAACACGGTATCATTACTCTGTACACAGGAAACAAACAGCTGGAGGGCCTAAGCCTCCGCGTGATGAAGGTTTGAGAGAACCAAGGCCTGGGAGATATGCTGGTTTTCTCTTCTGGCATGTGAAAAGGTTTATTTTGGACGGCATCTGTTTTACTTTTTGTTCTCTGTTCCTTTAAAAAGGGAGTGACTAGGTCAGATGGACCCCCTGGAGGGAGCAGATTCCTCCTTTCCCTGGAGAGCAGATGAGCATGCTTGAGGACTGGGTGGGAGGAGGAGGATAGGAAGAGCTCCCAGGCTTCTTCAGGGTGTACTGGAGAGAAGAGATGAGAATGAGAGCCCTAGTGAGAAGATGGGAGCCTGCTGTTCATGGAGAGGTTCGTGAAAGGAGCGAGGAACATATGCACAGCCAGGCTCCCTCGGTGACAGGAAGAAAACTTCCCAGGGATCAGAGAGGATTGTGCAGAGTTGCTGCAACCCAGAAAGTCACTGACTTGACTGAAACTAAACCTGGAAGCAAGGACCCACCTAACACCAGATAGGGGAAGAGGGGTGAATCTGCCGTTTATAACCTTTTCCTCTTTTATATATATATTGTCCTCACAAAGAGAGAAAGTGTTTCTTTATTTATAAAGTTAAATGTTCTCGTTTCTATTCTATACAAATTGTCTTTTTGAGTTTAAAAGACTCTTTGGTCTCTTCAGATTGCTTGTAGGAAGAAAAAAAGTCTAGTTCATCATCAAAGCTCCATCTGTCCTCTCACAAGGTGCAGAACCAGAAGTGACCCCCAGTCTTGCTTCTCAGCAATAGAGATATGTGAATGATAGAAATACTGTGAAACAGTTAATTAAATTTCATCTGTAACATAAAACTGCCTCTAAAAGGTGTATGAAAAATTAGGAAAAATATATCAGTTAACATCTCCTTAATAAGTATTCATTTAGTTTCAGTAGATCAAATAGGGAGCAAAATGGATTTTTGTTCCTTGGTAGTTCAGGGGGGAAAAAAAAGGAAACAAAAAGTGTTTCTTTTGGATTAAATTGAAAACTATTTTCTTTTTTCATGAAACATTGCAAAAGTGATGCAACCCAAAATATTTTATGTGGCTTCAAAAACCTTTTAAAACTGTTTTTCTCAAAAAAATGGAAAGGAAATTTCAAAATGGAATGTTATTTCAAATTAAATAATGGAAATGTTTGACTTAAAAACAATGACAAAAGGAAATATTTGATTCTTTAAAAAAAGTACAATGTTCTTTTCAAAGTGAAGCACTCAATAAAATTAACACAATTTTGTAAAATTTTTGGTTTATCTCTGCTTCTATTGGAAAAAAAATCAGTTGAAAAATTTAGCTCCACAAACAAGCAAACACTAAAAGCTAAAAGGCATGTAAGCACTGAACTTTTTCTGGCCATACAGACCAGAAGTTGTCCCAAAGAGTTCGTTTAGTCTTAACCAGAATAGCCTACCAGAAACCCTGTTACGAATAAAAATTGAAAACAGATACGTCATGAATGTTTTTTGTTGTTCTTTATTATTTTGCATTTTCTTTTACATTCCTTCTCTCCTCCTTTTGCCCAGTCCCTCTTAGATGCCTGTGTACCAGACATTCCAGGACAAAACATCCTGTGATTTCCACACAAATTCCTCCCCAGAATATTTACGGGTCAAAGTCTCTGCTGGAAGAAATTGTCTCCTTATTCATAAACTAAATTATGTTAGCTGGGACTCTCACCTGATCACTTCAGATACAGTGATTTTAAAAACTCGTTTTACAGAGAACCTCAATATATTTTGGCAGTTTTTATTCTGTAGAATAAGCATGATGAAAGTTTCTCATTTGGAATTTAGAGAGGAAACAAAGCCAGAGTCATCATCACTACTGCATTTCAGTTATTTAAGAAACATAATTATTTTCAGGACAAGGTGAAGATATGCAACACTCCCTTCGCAGAATAAGGACTCTCCTAAATAAGAGGAAGATCTGAGAGGTTAAGCAGAAAAGGAAAACTTGGGGCCTTTAGGACAAACAGAGCCTACAGAGTATTTTCACACATTCCCAGACCTCCCAGAAATGTACAAGCACATCAAACTGATCTGGAGGAAGAACGCCTTGAGCTAATGCTGACCTGAAATGCTAAGCCATATGGCCTGCTGCTGTGCCATACAGATGCCCCATCTTCAACTGTCAGCTGAGTTTATTAGTTTTAGTATCACACCTCAGGAGCAGAGTTACTTTGCTTTTGAATCTACGCAGGCTCCCAAACTACCAGGTAAGCACCATTCTAGGTCACAGGGAAAAATGCTGTGTGAGTGTGTCAACATGGGTTAGGTTTATGCTGTCCCTGTTTAGTAATGCTGGATGAATGTGAACCACAGCAGATACAAGGATGCTGGAAAAGAAACCAGGTAAAATAATTTTGGTGTCCCTGAGATAAAAAGTATTTGCTAATTGTATTCCTAATTGACTGAGTCTTCTGATGCTGATGAATTCATATGGGGGACTTCTGTTTTTTCCAGTGTTTCTCTGGAAGACAAATCTTCCTTTCGTGAAATCAATATTATTTTCCCTTTTTATTTTTTTATTTGAAAAACAAAATTAACTAGAAAGCTCTCTCACTCTCCTTTTCTTCTTCTTTCTTCTCTCTCTTTTCCTCCTTCTCTTTCTCTCTCTTTCTCTCCTCTTTCTCAGTTTCTTCTTTTGAAGGCTTTTTAACATTAAGGAATACCAAGTTTGGTCTTTGCCTTTTTATTTTTTTCCTGGAGCAGCTCTGGGAAGTCTTGTGTTCTGGGTGTTCTGGCACTGCTGTTTAAAGAATGAGGATCTTGAGCAGAGACTTTCTTTGCCCAAAATTGTAATTAGTTGCTGAAGTTACTTAAAAAATCAGAGGCAGATGAACAAAATTATTCTAGATATTGAAAAGCTTGTACGACGACATGCTGAAGAGATAGGGTCTGTTTAGGGAAAAAAAAAACCTAGAAAATTTTTGTTCAGAAGAACAATCAGACTTATTAAGCAATAAAAATTAAGTAAAAATAATAAAGCACAATTATTATGTCACGGTGTAGATCAGTGCTGCACCTTTATGTGGAATACTTTGCTCTGTTGGCTAAGGTACCATCACAAAAGTGAAGTGGGTTTTGAAAATTATCCTAAATTTCTTAGCTCTTGCCACATTGAGGGCAGCAAGAACTTACGAGTAGATAGAACTGTTGATAAGAAAGTCAACGTCTATTTGCCAAACCCAGCTATTTCATGAGATTTACAGGATGAACTTTATCATATTTTGTGAAAGTCCAAATAAATCATGTGTTTCAATCTTCTTGTATTCACTTTTTTGTTATCACACCCAACAATTAATGTGAACAAAGAACATGAATAGCTAACAGAGGCACAGATTTCTTTTATGGAAGCCATGGTGATCTGTCTCCATCATATTATTTTCAGCTGGGTCTTTTATAATTCTGTTTTTAATTAGCATTTCAACCAATTTTCTTGGTGCTAAAGTAAGAATTCTCAGCCCTGAATTTCCCAGAATAACCTTTACAGTAAAATACAATTTGCAACATAGCTGTTCTCTGAGAGAACAACTATTTGAAACAACTTTGAAAATGTCTTTGAGCCCAGAAGTCTTCTTGAAGCAATGCCAAAATACTACCAAATATCAAGGCCAAGCTGCCGGTGAAGCTTCTTCAGACAGATCTTAACCACAGGAATTTACTCTTTGTGGTATTTTGCTTCTGACCTGTCATCATACCAACTTCCCCAGCTAGATAATTCAAATGGCGGTTCTGTGATCCCTATATGTGTCTGTGGGAGGTATGCCCATCAGACAATGTCCATGGCACACAACTGTTTGAGTCTACACAGTGAAGAAAGTGGCCTCCAAAGTGCAGCCTATGGGCTTGAACCCCTGGTCATCCAGGCTGGACAGAGATCTTCACAGTTTCCTTCATACTTCCACAAGAAATTAATTTCGCCAAATGGAAGTTAAGGGGGCGTGAGCTGAGACAGGTTTTGTCTTGACACGCTTACCTGGAGCCCCTAGTGCTGACCCAGAAAGCACACGTTTCTGATTTGTGAAGTGCACTCTACTTGTGTATTGTTCTTGAGCTTTATCCCAAAATTTAATATGAATGTTACATTTTATATACAGCTCCTAAGGTGAAACAGGGTGTGCACTAATGCTTGAAACCATTTTTCATTATATTTCTCTTATTTGATAGAACCTTTCTATATTAGTCTGCCAAAATCTAAAAACAGAATAACTTGTACAATAGAAAATGAGTTTTTAATTGTGAAGCTCAATAAAAACATAGTGTTTAAAAGTACAGAATACTTAAGTATATGAGCCAAAGTAACAATATAACTTCTCTAAGTTGTGGCTGCCCCATTTCTGTAAGTGTTGGATGGGTTGGACGGGGCTTTGAGCAACCTGGTCTAGTGGAAGGTGTCCCTGACCATGGCAGGGGACTTGGAACTACAGGATCTTTAAGGACCCTTCCAACCCAAACCATTCTATGATTCGATGGTTCTCTTGGTGTGTAATCCAACCTTTGGCCCCTCAGCTGAATTTCCTCTACTGTTGTCGACCCCCAGGCATGTTTTAAAGAACCAAGAAAAATCAAGTGCTCAGCTCCAAAGTACTCTAAGTAACTAATTTAATTTAAATGAGCTTTGATATAAATATCAATAATAGAATATGAAAAATTAAATAAATTAAATTCAAATGCTGCATGAAAGAAATAATTCTTAATGCATTTTTAATACAAGTAGTGAAGAGAACAGTCTTACTGCTGCTGCTTTTGTGTGCTTTACTAAATTTTCTTGTTGTACCAGGCTAAATGATGAGGAATTCAGGTCTGAGTGTAATTACAGTGACAATGTTTACTTGATGACATCCTACAGCGAGATAGTTAGCAACCTGTCCTCTTTCGGTTGAATCTATACCCATGTAAATGAGAAGTCTTTATGTCTTTTTGAGAGGGAACAGCAAATTGCCAGCAAGAGCAGTAACACAAGGTATAGGCACAGTGGATGTAGGAGAAGTCCCTAATTTGTTTTGTCTCATGGCTCATTCTGTGGAAAGCTTCACATTGTGTGTACGCTTGGTGGTTACCTGTACTAGTCCAGTCCTGCTGTGCTCTTGGTCCTGCCTCTTGACTAGAAAAGTTGGTTGTTTCCATAGTCTTTCACTTCTTAATATTTTCTTTGATTCTTCTGTGCCTGTCATCTGATGTAACTTATGCCTAAAGTCTTCAGTTTAAAAACATAATTTATATTTCTAAACTTACTAACAGATCTGTAAAAGTCTGTTAGCATTAATACCTCCTCAGTGGTATTTGTATATATGTGTCCTGTGTAGATTAGGAGCTGTCTTTTTTTTGTGCTTTTGTGCTGCACCTCGTATTATGAAGTCTTGACCTCCTACATAATATAAAAGAGTAATCTTGAACGTTAATGAAAGAACTATTTCTTTCTTTTTTTTTTTTTTAAACTTCATTGAGTTTTCCTATGAATGTTTTTGCAAGTCTGAAAACTAAGCAGCAATCATGGTTTACATGTTCCTTTGACAAAATACTGTGTGGTGACTTTAAAAAAAGTAGGTCTGGTAGACAGAACATGGCCAACTAAAGTGGAAAAGGGCAGAAGCAAGTAAGTCCAATAAAAAACTAGTCCCAAGTAGAAGTCATAAATCAGTTTCAAGCGTTAGTGGACTAACAATTTTTTTAAGCAAAAATTTTTTTGAGAGCCGAAAGAGACAATTCCTTTAATCAGGTAAAATAAGAACGAGCAAATAAAAAAATTTGCACCATATTAAATGTAGTGTCTCTTTTTTCAGTTGCATATTTGAAACAACCATATTTACAGGGAAAAGATCCCTTTGTATCCCATACTTTTGACAAAGGTTTCTTCTCCTTAATCACAATTTTAATCAAGTTCTTGGAGATATTTTTAGTGGATAGACTTCATAAATCTGATAAGGGTCATAAATTCAACTGAAGCATAAAAGGTGCTAGAAACAGAACAAAACAAAATTAAAAAGAAACTAACTGATTTGCAAAAGCGTATGTCATGTTAACTGTTTGTGCAAAGCCAAAACCTTATACGTTCTTACAAGAGTAGTGCTGAACAACTTCTTAAGTCAGTGTATTAACAGCATTAAGATTTGTTAGTTTATAAAGAAATCTCACTAACCTATATTGGAGGATATCTGACATGTCTGATTATTGAACTGGAGTTCAAACAATAAGAAACAGCTCATAAAGTTCTTCTGGTGAGATTACTCCCTTTGAATGTCACAAAGGCAAGTCCACCATTGCCAAGTCATGATGTATCTGGCACACCATTACTTTTTAGAAAATCTCAACTAAGTAAAGGAGTAGCTACAGGGGAGGAAAAGAGTGACAGAAAGGCAGAAACTTTTGGTTTACTTTTGTTTTGGGACTCCAACAGCTTTAAAAACTAAAAGACTAGAACAATATAGTAACTGTGATGATCCCAGATTATTTGATACAATATGACATAGTGGAGGCCACTGGTTAATTAGTTTGGGGTTTTATTCCCATCCTTATCACTTCCGATCTTTCATCTGCATGGACTCCACCAATGGGTCCCAGATGAAAAAGTCAGGTGGTATATTTGTATGCAAAATAAAATTTAAACATTGCATACCTCTGGTGTTTGAGAAAATGAAATCAAATAATTCTCAACAAATTTCAAAAATCCATGTTCAAAAGTGCAGAGGAGTCACAACTTTCTAAGACTTCACTAATTAACAATTGGGAAACATCCAGGAAAAGAAAAAAGGATCATTTCACTATTTGCCTTTTCGAGATTTATTAAAAGGTCATATGTTTTAAGTCTGGGCTGCATAAAACAGAATTCATTGTCTCTTGATAAGCATGAGGAGATTGTTCTTTCCAGTTCCTGGAATCTACACTTCAAACATAAAACGTCTTTCTGAAAACTGAAGCAAATCTGTTGATTAGTTTGTGTTGGCATTAATTTAACATAGATGTTTTAGAAGACCTGCGACCTCTGTCAAGCTTTTTTTTTTTCAGCTGTCTTATTACAAGCAAAACAATACAATCTCTCCAAACCTCCTCTAGAATGAAGATTCAGCCTGTATGCAGTATTTTAGCTATAACAAGATCCCACTGTTGTGCTGAGCATACCCAAGCACAGAACGAAGTCAACAGTTCATGTCATTCTTAAAGTCATGTTGATATCAGAAGGAATCAAAGCTTTTCTGTGAATTTTCATTCTGTGCCCTGATGATAGAAATGGGTCAGATGTATGAGGAGAAATGTGCACGTGTTTAGATTTCTCATTGATAAAATGGTGACCAGCCTTTCCCAGACAAGAGTAACTTCAAATGTGCACAGTTCTATGTTGGAAAGCTAGAGGCCAGATGGTCAGTCTGCCCTTCCTTTACGTGATATGAAGGAAGGCTGTGAACTGGGTTCAACAGGCAGTCTACCATTACTACAAAGGCTGAAAAAAGAGTGAGACCACATGAGTAAATGTAGATAGCATTTTTTAATGAGTTAGAAATAGCATTATGTGAGGTTTTGCTTGTAACTATTCAAAGCAGTGTTTGTGGGGGGTTCTTGTTTAACATTTATATATGGGGAACTAGTACTATGAAGAACCTTCCCTCTCCAAATTCAAATACTAACTTGGGTAAAGCTGGGGAGGGGAGGGGAGGGGAGGGGAAAGGGAAAGGGAAAGGGAAAGGGAAAGGGAAAGGGAAAGGGAAAGGGAAAGGGAAAGGGAAGGAACGGGAAATGGAAGGGAAAGGCCAACGGAAAGGAAAGGGGAAAGGGAAAGGAAGGGGAAAGGGGAAAGGGAACGGGAAAGGGAAAGGGAAAGGGAAAGGGAAAGGGAAAGGAAAGGAAAGGAAAGGAAAGGAAAGGAAAGGAAAGGAAAGGAAAGGAAAGGAAAGGAAAGGAAAGGAAAGGAAAGGAAAGGAAAGGAACTATGAATCAGTTTTAAATAGATTTTGTTTTAATACCTCCTGGTATTGCTAAGTACATGAAGATGTAGTGGTTTGCCTGAGTATGATGACAGGTTTCTTGTCATTTTTTTCTGTCTACTTTTGGAAATATACCAGCAACCTCGAATGGCAACACACAATGGGGACGGCTGACTGTTCTGAGAAAGGAAACCACCTAGTTTTACATGGATATAAAGAGGTCTCATCATTCATGAAGGCTATTTGATGTAGAGAGTAGAACTTTCTGTTTTGGGAGTGTGGGAAGACTTGATGTGTTTCTGGGTCTTCAAATGAAGGCTACACATAAACGTACACACACATGGAGGTGAATGAATGTAACAATGAATGAGAGAAAAGCACAAAGCAGGTGAGCAGGTGCTCTCTAGTGTTAAAAGCGGTGATCAAACAGATGATGGCAATTACAAGAAGGGGAAAGGCAGACTGACTTCAAAATTACCGAAAACAATTTTAACCCTGGCACAAGTAAGAGGAAGAGCCGGTAGAACTCCATTTATACACATCTACTCCGGGTGAAGCACTCCCAGGAGCCTGCCTGCCCAAAAAGTGCCCAAACCTACTTGTTGACTATTCCTCTGCCAAAGAATCCATTTTAACGTGAGCCCTTAAAATAAAGCAACCCGTCAGCTAAATCGTCCTACTTTTCCTTTACTCTGTCCATCACGCACTTCGCAAGTGCACCAGGCGCTGAAGCATTCCCGAGGCGCTCTGGCCCAGAAACGCAGAAGCAAAGACGTGACACTGCCTGCCTGCCTCCCGCGGGGCTGGGGATGGAGAATGGGCGATTGGGAACGCTTCTTCCACGGGCAGCGGGGGGGGAAAGGGAGGGCGGGGAGGCCTAGCCAGCCCTTTACCCCCCCGCCGGCCCTTCCCGCAGCTTCGGAGGCCAGCCCGCCTTCATACCTTCCCTCCCTCCTGCCAGTGGAGCGGGGTCGCCCACCTTAGCCTGCCACGGGCTGCTCCGTGCCGCTCGCACCGAAGCCGATCCGAGGCGCTGCAGGAAGCGGCCGCGGCTCCGCGCAGGCGAAGCCCGCCCCGGACGCTCCCCAGGGAGCGGCGGCCGCTCCGAGCCCCTCGAAGCGAGCGGCGGGACCTCCGCACCTCTGCCCCCCACCGCCTGGATTACTCGGCGGATCGTTCAAAAACTAAATGGTGTGATATTTTGGGTTTGAGGGGTTTTGGTGGGGGTTTTTTTCCCCCCCTTAAGAAGGATGACCTATGCCACCTGTGGATCGTACATTTGTTTTCTCCCTGAGAAACACTGTCTGCCTTTCAACTGAAAATAGCATGCTCCAGGAAAGCTTTGGAGTTCTTTTATCTTATACTTACGGATACATATTTGCTTATATTACCCTAGGCAGAAAATTACTAACAATCTTAATAACATTGTGACATAAGGGAAGCAACTCTTCTAATCCTCAGATCTGCTTTTTAGAGATCCGCTTTAGTTTTATTTACATTTTAAAACATTTCCCCCAATAACGTCTCAAAAGGAGAAAGGTAAATCCTGTTAAAGACTCGGCCCGTTATTACTGCAAATTGTCGAAGCCACGGCAGCCCTGGAGAATTTTTTTTTTTCAATAAGAAGCGGCAAACGGGGTATGTGTCAAATGTGTCTATTTGTGTGCTTTTGCGTGTTATGAAGAGTCGTCTAAATTCTCGGCTCTCCCCTGGGTAGACCCTTTTTGCAATGTATTTTAAAAATAAAATACACTATAGGCTCTTACTGAACTGAAAAGGAAAAAAAAATAGGAAGAAAGGAAATTGGGATAAGGGGGAAAGAAGCGACTATAACTCACTCGAACAGTCCACCTTTTAGTGCAGGTATTATGGGAGACCGTTAGATAACATTGTTAATAAAAGTAACGACTGAAATATTAAAAGAAACCTTAGGGAAGGAGCTTCCATAAACAATCCGCGGCAAGTGCTCGGGAGCACTGGAGAATTCATTGCCACAGCGCCCCCTCCCACACGCGGCTTGAACTAACGATCTTATCCCGAAGATGGGCAAAGAAAACTTCTTTCTTTTCCTTTCTCATTTGCTGTTTTCACCGCTCTTCACTTTAATCCCCCTGAGCAGCTCCCAGGCAGAACGGCTCGCCCAGCTCACCCCGTCTCACCCCGTTCTCACAGGTCGCTTCTGCAAAGCACCTCGCTCAGAAAGAGTCTTATAAACTGGGTTTCTTTTACTAGAAAACCGGACAACTCCGCTTGCACAGTACGCGTGTGTCATTTGTTATTTTTAAATACAATGGTCTATTATTTAACGTCGTTGTCTCCGGGAGATGGTGGCGGTCCCCCATTTCATGAACGAAAGGAGAAAGCATTCCCAGACCATTGTGTGGTTATGTCACAGGAAACTGTTTCAGCTGCGCATTGTGTTACATCTCCAAACCCCACCAAGTTCCACTTTGCTCTGCTTGAAAAGTTGCTGTGACCGGTGTCACGACAATTGGGCAATTGGCATTGTGCGGGTGACAGGCGTGTGCGCCTCTCCGGGCCGCAGGGAGCCCTCCCGGGGAGGGAAACCTCTCCTTCACCCCAATGAGGCTTGTGTTTTAATTTTATTCATCGTCTTCTTCTTCTTCTTTTACTTGTGTAAAACCGACGGGAGCGTGGTCCGGAGTGAATGGCCTCCGGGCAGGCGCCCGAGCGCCAGGCAGAGGAAGCAGGAGTCCCATCCCCACAGACGGGGCTTTCAACTTCACCCGCCCGAAAACTTCAGTCTCTGTCACCAGTGCAAGGAGATGTAGCTGATAAATGACAAAACGCAAAACCTTGTCTCCCAGGACAGCAATGAGCGATAGCAGGGCGAGGGGGTTTCTCTATACTACCTTCTTAGCTCTGCTGGAGCAAACTGAATTAAAGAAGGCAAGGCGACATCACCGCTTAAAATCTGGGAAAGGTAAACTCTGAACTAATGAATAGATTATTAAAATAAAAAAACGCAGTTTGTAAAGTCTTAATGTCTCTGGGTAGGCATGTTAATTTGCCACAGTTACTACCAATAAAAAGTGCATGTAATACTATTCTGGTGTTTAACAGTGCAAGTTAGACGGCTTTGTATTAGTAAACGGGTAGTACTATGGGAAAATTAGATTTCGGCGGTGGAGCCAGGCAAATGAAAAACCTCTTCCCTGCGAAAGGCATTCAAATCAAACAGAGATAACTCCGAGAAGAAGTTGAATAGAGACACGTACACTGATCACTGTGTAGAAACGTTATTGACACGGTTTTCTGGTTTGTGTGTCACAAAGCCTTCGCCAGCTATATTTAAATGACCCCAGTAGCTATTCGTTCTCCACATTGTGCAGAGTCAAATTAGTCGTGTACTCGTAATAAAATGCATACCGGCTCCTTGCAGTGGCTAAATCCATTCCTTTCTGAAGCCATATAAAAATTATGCAAATCAAATCAACGCAAAAACTTGTCTTTGAAATGATAATGTTTTACTCCATTAATCTCTGATTGCGAAATTAACCCTGTTTCTGTATATAAAACAATATTTTTGGACTGCATAAATTAAAACATCGGAAATATAATCTGTTGCTCTATGTGACTGGAGGAAGGGGAGTAATGTCCCTGATTTAAACATTCCTTACACCAAAATCACAAAAATGTATTCCCATAGACGAAAGGCGTGCAGATGGAGACGAAACCAGCACCTACATTTTACACGGACGGCCACGTACGCTTAACATGTATAACATATGTCTATGCGTGTAGATATGTATGGAGATTTGTATCTCTCGTGTGTGCGTGTGTGTCTGTGCGTATCTACACACACTCTGAACTGAATTACATCAGTTCTCCTGGGATCACGGTATTTATTTAAGTGCTCTTCCCAGGTCATAACTGTAACACTCACTTAATAGCATTAATCCCCTGTTATAATGTAAACACGACGGCCATTGTATTCCCAATCTGTATTGTTCCACTAATTATTAAAGAGGAGGAACTAAAAGCAATCAATTCACGAAGATAAACACCGCTTCTGCTGGAAAAAAGGACAGCTTCCCAAATAAAAATGCAGGGAGTATAGCACATTTTGCAAGGCGTGCAGGTTGGCTTAGAGAGATTCATGTATGACTTTATAATGTTATAATTAATTTTGCATTCTCGGCTCTCCAGCTGCTGCTCCGTTCAGAAGCAGAGCTCATATACTTAGAAATCGGTCTGCGGAACACAGGAATTGACTATTCAGATGTAGTCGCATGATATCGATTATTCCATAGAAATACTGAAATATGAATGTGTTTTATATAAAGCCCTTGTTTTTAGAGTTTCCATTTTTATTTAATATATGCGCATTAATCACTAAGCAGGGAAGCAAATGTCTTTTCTGTAAGCTGTTGCACTGAGTTTACCAGTTGTTTATCACTTTCTTATCAGGAATTCGGGAGTTAATGACAAGAAATACCTGTTGGTGTTAACCTCCTCCCCCTCACCTGCTTTTTTAAGGATTGCCTTTTTGTACAGGCCACTTGATAGATCCGGATAAGAATTAATCCGGTATGTCTGGTGGCCAGATCTCTACTGCTGCTTATAGCGGCAGGGGTAAGCTGGTATGTGGGTTTCACGGAAGAGGAGGAAAGTAAAGGAAAGAAATAAAAACTGAGATAGAAAAAGAAAACTGAAAGCTGCGATTGCTTCAGACACTGTACACGTCCCAAGGCTTGACCGTATTTCCAGCACGGCATTTTCCCCGCTGTACACGCCAAGCTATTGAAACAGCTTCTCCAAGTGTATTTTTTTTTATCAGCTACATGTTTAATTGATTAACAATAGGCTGCCCTGCACACCCGCAATTTTTCAGCTGCTGCCATCTCCCCTCCTGCCAGTGGCCAACCGATTCCCTGGCGTGGTCTCCATCTGACCTGACTGACACTACTTGAGGTACTCCGCAAAGAACTCGGCCGTAAACCTCAAACGACTTCATTTGGTTAAATACGGAACAAGTGCTTACTCGTATAAATTGGGAAAATAAAACACAGTTTGATTAAGTTGATTTGGAGGGGGTGTTTTGGGGTATTTATTTTTTGGGCACCTAAACAATTTTGTTGAGCCCATTACGGGCTTACCAGCCACAGCAGGTTGCAGATGAAGGGCTTGTGGGAAGAGCGGTGGCTTCCACACCTGCAGCCCCGTCCCTACCTGCTGGAAGGACCTGATCCTGCTCCGCACGGACAGCAGCGGCGTGGGGGGGCGCAGGTGCGGACGAGGGTGCTCGGAGCGGCCTAGCACTCCTCGGCGCCCCGGCGGCAGTGGTGGGATGGGCAGGGCCCAACGCCGTGCCCGGGGCTGTCGGAGTACTGGGGGACGGGAGCCCTGGGCTCCACCGCGGGGGTGGGGTCATGGACACAGGGGACCGTCGGCACCGTGCCTCGTCCCGGGAGGCAAAGGACAGAGCTTCAGTGCGGTCAGCTCGCCGCCAGTTTTCGAAGGGTTTCTCTCGACTAATCATTAAATAAATGCAAGTGCACATATATGTGTGTGTTTATGCTTGCACTGAGAAGAGCGATGCCTTCGTCTCACCCTCCCGCGCCCGGACCGGCGCAGCGCTGCCAATGGCTCGAAGCTGATAGTGTCCAGGGCTGAAGGGAGGGGGCAGAAGAAATTAATTTCATCGAGACCGTATTCTAGGACATTTATCTTATCTGCAAAAAGGGGGAAAGGGGACGGGGGGAGAAGACAGCTAGCCCCTTGAAGGAGTCACTCAGGCCTCTTCTCCACGCTCTAGCCCAGGAAGAATAGAAATGAAAGAAAGATGAGGGGATTTTTTTTCCCCCTTCATGTGCAAACGCGTTCCATGACCAGATCTTGACTGTTTGTGGCAACTTATAAAACTGTAAAGCTCTCGCTGCCAGGAACAGAGTGATCCTGAATCTGCTGATTTGAGCAGTTGCTCTTCTCCCTACCATATAGGGCAGTACTTTTACCAAGTGCTCGCTCTCCCCTTGCGCACTTCTCAGTTCCCCCGCGCCTGGCCCTCCGCGCATACACGCATGCAAATGCACACATCTAACACGCGTGTGCGTGCGTACAGCGCTTCGCCGAGTGCGTGAGGGGATGTAGAAATCTACCATGCACATTCCTTTCTGCTCTCCGTGTGGATACAGAACGAGGGAGAAAGGGGGTGTACTGGAGAGTGTGCGAAAGAGTATTCATGGCTCCGTGAGTCCGGAGAGGAGCTGATGAGCAGTATCATCGCTTGGCTTCAGCAGCATGCTCGCAGTCGGAGAGGCTGGCTTGCATTACAAAGCCTGCTTTCGTTGCCTGCCCGCCTTCGTTACCCGCCTGCCTGCCGTCCGCGGGAGGAGACGGAGTCGGGGCCGGAGCGGGAGGGGGCGGGCCCGCCGCGCTATGCAGATGAGCGGCGGTGACGGACAGCTCTGTTTTCCAATGTCCCTCAGAAACTCGAGTGCTGCTTCCCTCAACTCTTCACTCCAGACTCTATACTTCCCCCAAAATACAGACTTGCAGGCGCTCTGGGATCTGGCTGGCTAACTGGGAGAACTCCATATGCAGCAGCCACTTTTTTGATTTCGGGGGCTCGCTTCTCTCTCTCCCTCTCTCTCGCTCCCCCTCTCCCCTTCTGTTTCTTTCCCTTTCTCACCCTCTTTCTATTAATCCTCTCCTCTTCCATCTCTCCCAGATGCCCTTTCCCTCCCGAATAGCTTTCTGACCTCTCTATTAATTTGCCCTTTGGGGGGGGGGGGGGGGGAGTGTCTTTTTTTTTCCCCCCTCCTGTTTGTTTTTATTCTGATCTGGTGCGCGTGGGGGGGGAGCATAAAATAACTCTGATTCTCTACATAACTGCACAGAGCCAACCGAGGAGAGACAGAGAGAGAGAGAGAGAGGGAGGGAGGGAGGGAGGGAAAAAGAGGGAGGGAGGGAGGGAGCGGGAGGGCGGGCGGGAGAGAGGGAGAGCACGAAAGCAGCGCCAGGAGCAGCGGCAGCAGCAGGGCCGGTCACCCTCGCCCCCTCCCTGCTCCTGTGCACGCCAGTGCAAGCCATGTCCTATCCTCAGGGTTACCTCTACCAGCCCCCCGGCTCGCTGGCTCTGTACTCCTGCCCGGCGTACGGGGCGTCGGCGCTGGCGGCCCCCAGGAGCGAGGAGCTGGCCAGGTCTTCGTCGGGATCGGCGTTCAGCCCTTACCCGGGATCGGCAGCTTTCACCGCTCAGGCGGCGGCCACAGGCTTCACCAGCCCGCTCCAGTACTCCACAGACCCCGCCACGGGATTCCCCTCCTACATGGTAACTACCGAAGAGAAACCCTCTCCTTCTTCATTAGCACCCGCATTCTCATCCTCATCATCTTCAGCCTTTCTCCTCACACACTCACCATCAGACCCCGACACCACGCCGCACAACCGGGCGCCCCGCAGTGCCTCCTCCTCCGCGCATCGCTCTGTACAGCCCTGCAACCCGGCCGGGGCCGAGCGGAGCGGAACGGAGGCGAGCGGAGCGGAGCGGCGGGCCGGGGCCGGGTCGGGGTGCCGCTTCGCGACCCAGCCAAGCGCGGTGCCGGCGGGCCTGGGTCCCGGGCTCTCCGCGCGGTTTGAGAAGCCGGGAGGGCGCCTTGATTAAGGAAATACGGATCGTCTCACTCAGTTGGGTTGGAGACTTTCATTCTCCCCCCTGGTTTCCATGTGTATGTCTACCGTCCTCCACTCTCTCTTCTCTTTTTTATTTTATTTTTAATATATATATATTCTTTTCACTGTGATAGCATAGGGGAGGGCTTATTTTTCTCTTTCTTCCTTTTTTTTCCCTCTCTTTTTTCTCTTTCTTTTTAAGTCGGTGTTTAGAGGCGCTGGGGGCTTTATCCCCGTGTGGTTTTATTTACTTTCAGTGTGTTTTGTGCTAATGGTTTAACTGGATTTTGGGAATGAAAAGGAGCATCTGTTTGCGATCTGTGAGCTTCGCTTAAGCCCAAGATGGTTGTAGTGGCCGCAGTTTCGGATTTCACTTTCTTATTATTAGTTTAAGGAGCATTTGCAATTGCGTGTTGTGTGTATTCTGTGCATAAAGTATATAAATAAAACCATAAACAATATAAATAAACTGCACGTCTAGATGGTTATATAGTTTTATAAACACACACGCACACAGAGAGTCAGACACGTATCTAGTCCGTACACACAAAGACTTGTGCCCGGAATTTGAGACAAGAGTCGCTGCCTATATCCTGGGAGAGGATGGTAGCGGTGTAGTTTGCTTTCCCTGCAAAGTGACAGGGAAACTACTTGCTTTCCATCTGTAAAATACAGTCCATAAATTGTCGTGCAGTCTTTATTCGAGGTGATATAAAAGATCTGAGGGTCTCACTTGCTTGTTTTTCCTGCTGAGAAGCAGTAGGCGAGTGGCTGGAAGTTGCAGCGAGGTTATGAACTATGCGGGATACTGGGTGATGTTGAGTCTGTGACTCCCCGGTCTGCGGGGTTCAGAGACATGCTGAAAGTTAGTGAGTTTCTTAGCGATATCTTTAACTTTTCTTGCATTATGCAGACTTAAATAAGCGCAATTTAAACGTTAAAGAGCGAATTAAAATGCTAATTACATCGCATTTGAACAATTCGAAACGGTGCATATCTTCTGATTTGCAAATTGGATTTGCAATGCATTAGTGCAGTGAATTGCTAAGTGGCGGCTTTGTTGTATTTTCTATAGCTAAAAAGGAAACATCTTTTGAACCTTTGAGAGAAATGTAGATATCAAGACACTACCTGTAGGGCCTTTAAAATGTCTACGCGGTTCGAAAATTATATTGGGAAATGTTCAATTACGAGGAGCTGAAATTAGTCAGAAAGATTAAAACATCGCCGATTTTAAGCGCATGTGTCTGTGTGCTGGGCGGAGGAAGGGGGGGGGGGGTCGTAACTTAATGGCCTTTGGGTGCTGCTTCTCCCCCTCATAGAATATGGATACAAGACACCATCCCGGGGAAATACAAATATAACCGCCGATCTCGCCTTGACAACTCACTAATGGCTATCAGCAATAACAAATTGCCAACCCCACCGTTTTGTTCTGTCTAGGGCTCCCCTTACGACGCCCATACGACGGGGATGACCGGAGCCATCAGCTACCACCCGTACGGCAGCCCTGCCTACCCCTACCAGCTCAACGACCCCGCGTACAGGAAAAACGCCACCCGCGACGCCACGGCCACGCTGAAGGCCTGGCTGCAGGAACACCGCAAGAACCCCTACCCCACCAAGGGTGAAAAGATCATGCTGGCCATCATCACCAAGATGACCCTCACTCAGGTCTCCACCTGGTTCGCCAACGCCCGCCGGCGGCTCAAGAAGGAAAACAAAATGACCTGGGCCCCGCGGAACAAGAGCGAGGATGAGGACGACGATGAAGGAGATGGGCCGAGGAATAAGGAGGAGAGTCCCGAGAAGATGCCCGAGAGCAACGAAACCTCCGCGGAGGACGAAGGTAGGCGCGGGGTGACCGCGGCCCCGGCGGTGTTGCCCCATCCCGCCCCATCGAGTTCCCCCAGGAGCAGGGCAGCGGTAGGGGAGAGGGCACGGCGTTTAACAAAAAAGCCCCCCAGACCTTTCCCGTCCCGTCTCCCCCGGCTTCTTCGGGAGCTTGTCGCCGCGCAGTGCCGGTGGCCGAGGCGGTCGGGGGGCGGCGGGCGGAGGTGCCGCGGCGGACGGCGGCATCTTGGGGGGGCAAGGGGGGAGGTGCTGAGGATGCCGCGGCGGACCCAGCCTGTGGGGATGGATGATCCTCGGAATGGGAAAAGGCCGAGATGGCTAGAGTCTGCCTGCCCGCCGCGGTGGCGCGGTGGTGGCCTGGCTCGCCCCTCTCCTGCTCTGTTTTGCCGCCTCTCCTGACTGCCTCTCTGTGCCCGGCGGGCCCCCGCAGGGATCAGCTTGCAAGTCGACTCCCTGACGGACCACTCCTGCTCCGCGGAGTCGGACGGCGAGAAGCTGCCATGCCGAGCGGGAGACCCCCTCTGCGAGTCGGGCTCGGAGTGCAAGGACAAGTACGAGGACATCGAGGAAGAGGAAGAGGAGGAGGACGAGGAGGACGAGGAGGACATCGAGGAGGATGACGGCGGCGGAGGGGAGCGCGACCCACCGGCCAAGCCCGCCACCTCCTCGCCGCTGGCGGCCGTGGAGGCCCCGCTCCTCGGCCACCCGCACGCCGACGCCGCCCGCAGCGCCAGCAAGGCGGCGCTGGGCCCCCGCGCCTCCCCCGGCCCCCCGACGCCGGCCAGCAAGCCCAAGCTCTGGTCACTGGCCGAAATCGCCACCTCGGACCTCAAGAGTCAGACCCTGGGCCAAGGCTGCCAGCCTGGCCCGCTCTCCTCGGCCACCCCCGCCTCCGTCCCGCACAGCGCTGCCTACTCGCCCTCCTCCCTCCTGGGGAGGCATATTTATTACACCTCACCTTTTTATAGCAATTATACAAACTATGGGAACTTTAATGCTCTCCAGAGCCAGGGAATCCTGAGATACAACTCCGCGGCAGTGTCTTCAAACGAGGGACTAAGTCAGACTGTCCTAAACGCCAGCTCTGTCCACAAACAGAGCAGTGACTCTTTGAAAACGATCACTAACCAGCTAGAACAACATTACAGGCCCTCTAGCTATGACTCTAAGAAAGGTAGGTGACTTGTTTCTGCCTCTTTCTTCCCCTTTCTCCCTCGTTCTCCTTCCCTGACCAGTACACGACCGTTATGCACTGTAAATACTGAAACCTTCTCTGAAGAAAACAGCGAGCGCACTGCCACCGCTGCCAGAGCGAAGACGGGCACTCATATAATCTGGGGATTAAAAACGGCATGTCGCCGTCGTATCAGTACCAGCCTCTAAGAACCGAGAGAGGAAATGTAAAAGGCGACTCTTAGATCAGTCTTACACGCTGCAGACACGGCTTTAAAAAGTCACTTTTTTAAAAAAAATCCTTTTTAAAAGGAAAACTACACGCAAAGCTATCCAGAGAGCACTGGTGTCATTGCCTGTATTTTTTTTTCCTGACAAACTGGTTTGGCTCTCTTTGTTTCCAATATTCTCACGGGGTTTTTTCAGCTTTGAGTTCAGATAATTGCTGACCTTGGTCGTGAAATTACGTGGACCGTGACATTTTTTAACTGTTTGCTTTTTTGTTTATTTTGTTTGTTTGTTTGTTTTTCTGAAAAAGTTTTACACTAATATAGTTGTCAGCTTATTCTAACAAAATACTCGAGATACAGGCAATTATGAAATATTGGCCAGCCTTTTGAACCACCTAGCTACAAATTCTGCACCAGTGAGGGTTGGGACCTACACAGACTGTATAATCTAGTTAGCTGGCTGTGTCCTGTGACTAACTGACGGTTATATTTTGACAGATCCCACTGAAGTCTGCACAGTAGGAGTACAACCATACCTATAGAAGTGCAATCACACAGCAATGCAAGTAAGTGAGAACATTTTCTATTACACTGATCATTTGGCATCAAGTCTGAGACATGCTGCACAGTTCTAGACTTGCTTAACGTTAATTTATTGCTTCATTACTTACGAGTCTGATTACAAAGTAAGACACTATTTTTCTGCTGGTTTTTTAAGCCTCTTATTACGACTTTTCTTTCTCAAGTTTGTCTTAATTTTCAAGTCAAGTTAGTCAGTTCCCTCACTTTGCATACTCTTCGCTTGTGTAAGACAAAGCCGTAGGGACTATTTAAACGTTATGGAAAGAAATCTTAAAAAAAAAAAAACCAAAACACCTTTGAAAGTATTGTTATTTAAAAACAAAGTGCTCGTGCTCACGTGGCAGAGCTAAAATTGTACATTCTGAGTGGGGCTTCATGCAGTGACTGCATATTTAATATAAAAAGGAACAACTGTTAAAAACCAACATGCATCCTAAGCAAGGTATGTTATCTGTGACTAGCCTCTTGCCTATCTAGCAAAGGCACTCTGAATACTTTCACTATTTAGAGCTAAAAAAACTGCAACAAACCCACCTTGCTGATATTTTTCAATTACCTCTTTTTATTAGAAGAAATTAGATGAATAAAATTTTTGCCTTGCTTCCTTGCCCCCCCCCCCAGCCGTTTAATGGTGTTAGAGTGTAATTCAAGGATTTTTGGATGATCTGGTTTTTTCCTTGGTCCACAGGTAGGTGTCACAATTGCTTTGAAAAAAGTCAGCAAGCCATCATCTCTCCCCGAGCTAATATATATAACAAATCTCTAAATCCGGATCACAGCTGGTGCCACTGTATAAAAGAAGACCACAGAGCACTATTAAATCTTCAGAATCTAATTATCGAACCAGAATTTTGTTGGACATATGTAAGTTTGCTGGTATAGTATAGTTTCCCCAATGTATGTGTGACTTTTGAAAACAGATCTGTTTTTCTCAGGATATCTTGAATTGATCACTTCATTGCCACGGTATCTATTCGATAGGTGTGCTAGGATTTATTGTAAAATTATTTGTAAAAGATGTATACAGTAGAGATAATAAAGATGTGATTGGAGAACTTGAGTCCTTACAAAGTGGAAACAAATTTGATATTTATTTTTGTAATGATATAAAGCTTCTAGTAATTTATGCAAGTTGTATTGCAATGGAATCTGAACTTTTTGTAAATAAATTTTGCCCCGTTTTTATTTGAAACATTGATGGTTATACAATCTTTGGTTGTTTAACAAGAATTCTTTACTAATTTATATCTCTAATTGTAAATAAAACCAGACTAGTCTGCAACAACATTGTGTTTTTCGTTCATTTCCCTTAAAATATTAATTTATTGTTTAGAAAATGAGGAAAGCTCTAATTTCACCAGTAGAGCATAGACCATAAAATGAGTTAGCAATTTAAACACGTTGCAAAGATATGCTTTGCATAAATTAATTCCTTCTGAGTTGTTCCATTATACTTAAACTTTAAATTCACATATAGGTGCAAATAGGCATTTGTATATATACATGAATATGCGAAGAGAGGGTGATGAGAATATATGCGTGTTTCCTATAAACTATTTATATAGGGTGTAAAGTGGCTCTTTATTTGAGTTAGCATTCTTTAAATCCACAATTTATTAAAAAAAATTAATCAACTGTGACTTATTTCTAATTTCTTTGTTTCTGCTTATGGCTAAAGTATACAAAGGGAAAAGAAAAAAATTTGAAAGTCCAATATCTGTTTTTTTTTTTATTATTTCCTCCCTTTATATCAGTAAGCCATATCTTTACAATCACATTGGAAATCCACTTTGATTGGGCTCATAAAATCAGCAAACTCATAATTTTAATTTTTAGTTAAAAAATGGGAATTCTTATATAATATAATTTCAGAAAGAAACGAACAATCATTTATTTTCCCCAAAAGATAAATTGAGTGAATATAACTTACGGTTATAAAACAAGAATAATAGCTTCTTAGATTGCCCTTTAATCAATCATACACTTATTTTTCAAGAGGCTCATCTATTTTATTCCATGATTAATAATGTTCCAGCGTGAGAGCATTATTAGATCCCAGCAGGGGAGATCCTGAATGCTTTTAGCTGCTTTGGAATGGTCAGTTGGGGTTCATTATGGTTTGATATTGAACAATTTATAAAATCTTGTCTAAACATCTGCCAGCTCAGATAGGCCGATGTGTCTGAAGATGGGAAATTGCTGGACCAGTTGATATTGACAAACGGATCTCTCTCCAGTGGCTTTTTGTTCAGTGAAAATTAGTGGCCTCTTGCTCAGGTCTTGTTAGAAAGGGCATTTGAAAGTGATCTTAGATACTTCAGGCATCAGCCTTGGGAATGTTAACTGGATAAAGAGCTGTACTAGTCTGGAGTCCAGAAATATGTTGTGATTATAATAAATAGGGGGAAAGGAAGTTGTTTTTCTTAAATCCATATACACAATTCTCATGATTCTTCTTCCCCTGCACACCCTCCCCCCCCTTTGTAACTTACCCCCATAAAGACTTTTAACTGACTGAGAAAATGTGTGTGTTTTTCAGCTGAAAAGGCAGAAATTAATAATATTATTCTAGAAAACTCTGGGATCCATACAGTTAAATATAAGCCACTGAAGACCTTCGTGGCTGCAGGCCTACTCATCCTCATATCTTGTTTGTAGAATGATGCTTCTTTGCTTCTGTAGCATCTTTTTTTTCACTGAGGTACAATGCAATTGTATCTGCATGTAGTGTATAGTGCAATTAGACAAACGGCTAAGAAGTAATTCAGTTTTTTCCTTTCCAATTTAGCAGATGATGTAAATGCAAATATTTACTGTAACCATCCTTGACCGTCTTTACTGTGCACTTCAGGAAGATTTTACGGAGGGAATTTTTGTGTCAGGGGAGACACCTGAACTTTCTTTTCCCTACTCTTGCTCCTACTCCCTCCGCCCCCATCACACACATTTAATGTTTCAGGTCTCTGTTGGACACAGTGTACATTTCAATTGGTAAAAACCAAAAGCTGTGGCAGAGATTAAAAAAGGCTAACGACATTCCTTTGATGTTTATACGCCCAAAGACTTATAAAAGATTTCCATAATTTACCCACCCTTCCTAGTATTTAGACCTGGATTTCTTTCTGGAAAGAAAAGTAGAAAGACTTGGAAAACTGGCTTTCAAGTGTTCACTATGTATGTAAAACCCAATGGACTTTTCTCATCCTCTGAGAAATTCACAAACGGTTCATGGATGCAGATGTGCACCACTGAAATGATTTGGCATAAAAACTTATTATTTTAAGCAAGAAATTAATGGGCAAGAACTGCATATTCAACGTCATTTGAGATTTAGTAATCAAAATTGAAAGCAGGAGGAAAGTGTAGCCTTTCTAGATTGTTGGCACAAACAATGTGATGATTTCAGTGTAGCAAGAAAGAGGGACGAACGATAAAATACATCACTTTGTGTATGGTTTATTTCATAACGATGTTAATCAGCCTGCTGTGATTAAAATCTCACACATCCTATATTTACTCCTTCTTCCCCCCACTCCCTCCCCTCGTTTCTGTGCTCGTTTCGAGCGTAAAAGGCAAATCCTTCCCTCTTCGGGGCCAGAGGTTTCATTAGGGCTGATTTATTGAAATTCAGGCTTTAATCTCAGGTGGGATCCCGGGGGAATTGGCGCTGTCGTCAAATAGGAAGAGGGTCGCTTTCCACTTTGCACTTCCTGGGCTGCTTTTTTCCTCGCTCCCTGCAAATGTCAACATTTGTTCTCAATAAGAGAGTTATTGTTTCAGGAAAGCTGCTCACCAACTGCCTTAGGAGCAGAAAAAAAGCGTCGCCCACCTTTGTTTGGCTGGAGGCTGGGGGAAGGGTTGGGGACGGAGGTGACGAGCAGCTCAGGCCAGCAGCGGACAGACAGATAGACAGATAGACATCGGAATTGCTGCTGCACACCAGTCCGCGGATGGAGGGGAACTGGCCCGATTAAGGGGAAAGTTTATATACAGCACAATGGGCATCTGCGTTTCTCTCCCCGCTCTATTGGCATATTTGCCCCCGACGTGCTCAGCCCCTATAAGAGAGAGGAGCTGCAAGGGGGGGCGGGGGGAGGGGGGGGGGGAGAAAGTAACAAACCCATCAACACAATAAAAAAAAGGACTGCCTTCACGAATTTCCACCCGCAGAGGTTGTCTTCAGGTTTTGGGGAATTGGGGGAAGGGTGATTTTTCAGGTGAAGAAAGCAATTGTAGGGTGCACCGTCCGATTCAGCCCTACCTGATGACACCCACCTCCCTAACGGGCCGTCAATTAACTCCCGACACGGGGTGGGCGGCAGCCCTGAGGCAAGGAGAGGGAGTGGCTGGGGCCGGGCAACCCGGAGCGGAGCGAAGCAGCCCGGCCCGCTCCACTCCGCTTCGTGGTGGCCCCTCCGTGTCCATCCTCACGGGAAAAAAACTCAACCCTGTCACCACTGAAAGTTTCTGGCTCCGTCACATGTTCTCGCGGTTCAGACTCAGAGTGCCTCTGAGGCACCGTGGTACGGATGTAATCGATACCGGGAGGGTTTTATTGCTTATTACCTTTTGAAACAAACAAACAACCCCCCCGCTAAGCCCTCCCCCCAAAAAAAAAACCCAGGCGGAATTTATATATAGGTCGATTCGTTGCCTTCTGCATTCAGATATATCTCGCGTGCTTAGGCAAGCTCCTCACTATCCAGGTGGTCGAAAGGAGCCTTTCCGTTGTAGGAACTGAATAATGATCGTAAAAAATACTGTTGTTAACAGTAATACTTCACATTAAGTAATGTGATGTTCATCCCTTTGTTTTTAATCCAGTAACTAATAATTTAGGCTTCCAGCTCCTAAAGAAATAAAAGCGGGGGGGGGCGGGGGGGGGCGGGGGGGGAGTTAAAAACAAAGGGATCCACGGTGCATAGTCAAAGCACCCATGCATCTAATCCCTGACTATTCTCGGCGTCTCTGAAGCGTAGTCTTTATTGAAAATACAGAGGGAAAGCGCAATCGGCGGGACACATGCTGACACACAGGTAGCTTGGAGCCGCAAGCAGGGACCTCGTGGCAGGGGGATTCTGGGAGAGCGTTTTACTTTCTGAGAGAGCGTTTACGTCCTGCCGGAGGTGACAGCCGGGCTCCCGCAGCCTGGACCCGTGCCCCCACTCCCCAGCCATGACTCACGGAATAATGTCACGGTTTCGCATCCAATGCTGACCGAGCCAGCTGCATTTTCCCTGAGCAAAACTATGGGACGGAGGGCGCGGCCACTCTGCCTCGGAGGTGGCCACCGTTAACTTGGGTCCTTTCGAGATTTAGAGACTGAAATGAAAGGGCGCGGGGTGCCACCTCGGCCCAGCCGCCCTCAGAAAGGCAGGAGTGTAGGCCGGTAGAGAAAGTCACTTCTGCTCCACTCGGGCTTGTATCATCCGTGATGGGGGATTTCAAAATACTCCCGAATATTTGTGCGGGGAAAAAAAAAAAAATAGTACAATTGCTCCTCTCACGGCGGCTGTGTGGATACTGTGCTGCTCGGGGTCTTAAAGAATGCCCAGAACAAAATAAAAATAAGTATGTGCATTTTTATAGGGAGATAAATTGTCAATTTATTGCGTATAACTTCTGATCAATTATTAATCGTTAGTGTCAACAACAGGGTTATAATTACCTTCAGTTATTTAAAGGGATATTTATTTTTTCTTCTCTCTGATCTGGTAATTAGTTAATGCTCTGGAGTAATGAATTCAAAGCTGATTTGATAATGATTGAGACAGGGTTTTTTCCCTCTCTTTTGGCATCCCCCTCGCGGGGAGGGGGGGGGGGGAGGAGGAGGGAGGTGTCTCCTCCTGTTTGCAAAAGAGTCCATGTAAAGGCAAATCACTGCGCGTTTCACTTTTCAGACCATAAATAACGATTCTGGGAGTAAAAAGGCGAAATGACAAACAAATAGAGCGCAGCTGGGATGAATAAGGCCGATCAAAGTTAGTGGGGGCCGACGCTTCTCGCAGCCGCCGCAGGTCTGAGTCCCATAAAGGTGCCAGCAACTCTTACTTCTCTCCCCGAGATCAAGGGAGAGGGCAAGCAGGACATTTTAACCCCCTGACATCTTCCCGCGAGCGGAGGAGGGGGGGGGAAAGAGGGAAAGGAGGAAACTGAATATTTCTTTTTTTGGGGGAATCAATGCCTTCACCATCGCCCCAGGGAAGGAGCTTCACCTAGAGTTTGTGAAGCCCCGGCCAGACCGCGTACGATGAGCGGGCAGTGAAGGGGAAGCGGTGCAGCGCAATGCAAAGCTGGCTCCGCTCCTCGGAGCGACAGAGGCGCAGCCTTGTGCGTTTGAGCGATCCCGAACCCTGCTCAGCCCTGGGGACAGGGAAGCAAGAAATAATTATTACTTTATTTTTTTTTTTTCCCCCTCTCCTTGAGGGAGCTCGGCAGAGCTTCATCGTGAAAAAAAAGCAGCAAAAGAGCAGCCCGCAGGGACCATGGCTGCCGCCTTACTTGCCGCCACGTCTTGGGGCGTGGGTAACCCCCTCCTCCCCCGGCCTGGGACTCGGCAGCCTGGGGGAGGTAACTACGGAAAAGGCCTCTTTCACCCCTCTCCCGACAGAGGCGTGTGGCGCTGAGCCGAGGTAGAAGCTCCATCGTTGACTCCCTCGCTTTCCACCAGACCTCCAGTTAATTTAGCGTCAAGCCAGGTCTCGGAGCCAGAAGGTCTTCTTCGTTTTGGGCTTTTTTCCCGTTTTGGTGTTTTTTTTTTTTTTTTTTTTTTTTTATTTTCGCGCGTTTGGTCTCGTTTTACGGCAGATCTGAGCGAAATGGAATAAGTGTATAGGATATTATATGTAGTAGTCATAAGTTTATATATAAAAATGTTTTCCCTGTGCAAAACAAACTGCATTGGAAATTGCAGTGTAAAATGCAAGTTTTAAAATTAATTCATCCTGACAGGTTCGACATCTCCCGGCTCCCTTTTTCCTGCAACTACGTCCGCAAATGAATGCCTCTTCCAGAGTATATGTTTTAATTTGTCACATCAAGGCAATAAAAGGGAGCGATATATACTTAAGCCAGTTAACATTGTAATAACAGGTTTAAAGGAGCAATTAAATGGTAGTGAGTCGCATGTCTGACTTTCTATAGGCATTACCACATCAATGGTACCTTTTAGACTGACTATAACTTAGCATGATTGTCTCAATTAGTTTAGCTACATGATAGTTATTGTGAACTCTTTGTGAGTAATCAATGTTACGCAAGCTTATGGGAAGGAGGCTTTAATAGGGGCGAGCAGCAACTAAGTAACACGGACCTCCTAGTTCAAAAAAACACCTTCCTCTCACCCTCTCTCTTTTTTCCCCCCTCTCCTCTTTATTTCTTTACTCCAACCCGAAAGAAAGAAACGGTAATTTATAGTCTTATAAATCTGTTTCCGAGACCAGTGTAGCTGAACGTAGATTTACAGGCAAAAAAGCAGCTTCTGCCGCGGCTGATCAACGAAAGAACCGCCACAGCGCGGATAGGGAGGCATCCCCACTTCGTCTCTCCTTGGCTTTAGTCGTGTGTGTCGTGGCTGTTCACTGCCATGATTAAGCCCCGAGCCAGAAATAACCTTGAGGGATGCTCACATCAAACGATATGCGTGTGCATATCTCTTACGGGCGCCTGAACTTCCCCTCGCTGACACCGGAGCCAGTCCGAGTCGGAGAGCTGCAGGGACAGACACGCGTGTGCGTGTAACCCGCGAACGGGTGTATGTGCGCGGGGGGTGGAGGGAGGAACGACTGTAAAGAGGGTTATACGTACGATATAATGCAGAGAGAAAGGTCCTGCCTGAGCAACGGGCCGTTTGGTAACTTGTTAATTCTTCTCTACTTACAGACTCTCTCGCTAAATACTGAGCCACGGGTGGTTAATGCAAAATACAGAGGGCTGAAAATTTAGTGGGACCTGCGTCAACTGCTTCAAAACACTAACAAGTATGTACTGTTTTCTGTCACGGGAAAACAAAAAAGAATGAGAGAGCGTGTACCATTACAATTTAGATAAATATAATGCAGTGATATTTCTGTTGGTGAAGTTATTCTCATTAGTCCTAAGAATGCCTCACCATTAGACAAGGCTGGAGTCAGCCTCAGTCGCAAGATTTCAGATCTGCGAACCTTTTTTTTTCTTTGCATGCACATTACATTTCTGTCATGCTTTGCAGAAGAACACGATATCCCCAAAGAACCCAAAGAAGAAAAAAAATACTCTGACAGCAACCATTAGTTAAGAGTGCAATGAATAAACCCCTTGCACAAGAGTATCAAGACTAATTAAGATTCTGTTTAGCAGCCCTGGATGGAATGTTAATGTAGCTTTGACTAACTGGGAATAAGCAGGGGGAAAAACTGCATTTTAAGAGGAATGCTGGGGTGATAACATCTCTCACTTCTTCTGTCCAAGGTCTGCCCAAGCCTGTTACAAAGTCATTATCTCAAATTACTCCTGTACTTCATTTTTAGAGGGTTTGGGCAAGATCCCCTGGCGTTGAAGCGCTGCCTAGAGCCTCACAAAGCCAATACTCTCTAAGGGGATAAAGGCTGAATCAACCCACTATCTCTACCTTCGAGAGTTTGCTGGTACCAGCTTCTTGGACAAATACAGCCAGGATTCTGGAGGCAGATTAGGATCTATTGCTGGCGTCTCCTCACAAATCCCTAAAGGGTTTTTGACCCTTTGAAGTTTTGTCTATTTTGCTTACACAGAAGTTTACATGATTAAGTCAGGATTTTACAAGGCTCAACAAGGCAAATTTAGTCACCTCGGAACACTCAACACCAAAAAAAAGTAAAATATCCAGTTGTCCTGTTACTTGTTTAGCTCTAGAAATACTAGCGTACTGTCATGTTTACAGCGGTTAGTTTAATAAAAGAGAAAAAGATCCACAAGACTGCTTCAACTGGGGAGGGTGAAATGTCCCCCTCCCTCACGTATTATTATTAATTTTATTTTAATTATATTTTTTCAGACTTTGATATAGCATTCCCCCCCTCTCCTCTCTTCTCCCCCCCGCCTCTCCCTGCCCCTTTTCAAAGATCGTAAATGCAACTATGTTTCTGGGAGAGTGCATAAAATTTCCCAAAGACCTTTCCAGTCTTTCTTAATATTTCCAGTCTGCCTTGACTTCTCCTTATCCAGGCAGTTAAATTTTTTCACTGTCGAGAGACAAGCCCCCCCCCCTAATCCTTCTCTCTGAGGTAAACTTTTGGAAATGCTTTACTTGTTAAAAGCAGCCTCGAATAATGTAAATTCTTTCTTGGAAGGAGAGGGCTGGGAACTGACAGCATAGACAGAAGAGGAGGAGCAGAGGTCGTTCTCAGGGAATAGCTACCTATTTAGAGAAGTCTCCTGCAGTCAGAGCAAGAGGGCTGTAGCTAGGGACTGCGGTTGCATCTGGCCCACCATACTTTCATGGCCCTTTGTGGAATACAAACAGTCTCTTTTTCTCTCTCTTTCTCCCTGTCTCTCTTCCTTTTTCCCCCTCTCCCACCAGAGGGAAGATTGCTCTGCTAACAGATTACTCCTGCAGAGTTATTTTCAATAAAGGAAGGAACTATCTCTTTAATCCATCCAGGCTCTAAAATATAATAATAATAATAATAATAATAATAATAATACCTGGCAGGCTGAAAATTTTCTGTAGCAGGATCAGTGAGTAGCAAGGACAACAAGGGCAATCAAGTGAGCTGCAGATTTTTCTTCCTCAATTGATTTATAATTGATGAATGGATTTTCTTGTGCAGCTGCAATGTGGTTAACAACTATCGAGGAGGTAGGTGTTCTGGGAGGTGTTATTTTGTAAGGAAGACAGTTAGGAGTAACTGGGTGCATTTATCAGCAGGAGATCTGAGCAAGCAACATGATTACATTAGCTATTAGTGGCTAGGATTCAACTTTCCATAGGCCTCCACCACCTGCAGTCTCGTAGGAGACTCACACGAAGTGGGTTCCTGCTGGCTGCTGGCCACATCGGGGCATTGGTCTGGCACAGAGTTCCCCACTGAGTTTGGCGAGGAGTGCTTTGCCCATCTCAATGGCAAGCCGTGCACCACTGCTGTTCTGGCAGAAATCAGTCAGGCCTGGTTTTGCAAGAGAAGGGGGAACATTGTCTTGTAGCATTTCTCTCACACATTTTAAGGAAATGGAAGGGATTTTCATACTGTTTAAGATGGGTGTATTTCCTATTTCTGGTATAACTTTTCCCCCTGCCTTTAGGGATGTACCTCGTAGTGCATTTGCAATGCGTCTTAAAGAGAGAGAACTTTAATGAGTGTACCAAGAGATATGCAAAGCTGTTACCGAGTCTCTGGATCGTGGGTGTTTACCACAGGTCTGGATGAACTTTAGGACCTGGTCCCTGAGTGGGGGTTTTTCCATATGTTCTGGATTCACATTGTAAACCATCTGGGCTTCAGTGTAGTACCTTGGTTTTGTATTACTCTTTGGAAAAGAAAAAAAAAAGAAAAAAAAAGAGAGAAAAAATCTTCAGAAAAGATAAACATTTCAGGCATCAGGACCTCCCTACACCTTTTGTAAAGGAGCTTACAGCTATGTTCAAGGAGAAAAGGTCTGAATGTGATAGAAACATCTTGCTCAGCTGCTTATCCTTGAGATCACTTGGCTTCAGGATTGTACTCTTTTCTGACCTTAAACTCACCCAAGAAATCAGATGCTGTCTTCCCTTGCGTCTAGGGAAGGCTTCAGCCTTCCAGGAGTGAGAAGTTATGCCTAACCATGTTTGGGATGCTGACCTCATGTCCTTGAGGTCTTATGCTGGTATACCCTCTCCAAGCAGGCCCCTTGCTGGAGGTGGTCACCCTTGCCTTCTCCAGAATGCCTGAGATGGAGTTGTTCCTGCTGGTGATAGCACAGCACAAACCCAACAGAAAACCTTCAGAGCAGAGATAGAAAATATTCCCAGCAGAGTGACTTAACCTCCAGACAATGCAGCCATGTCTCCGTGCTGCCTCTCTCTCTGATGCTGTGTCCCTTTCCTCCTTTTTCTGCTCAGCCTCATTCGGAGAGGGGGAGCAAGACCCCCCCTGCCCCTTTCCCCTTCTTTACCTCTCTGTAAGAGAGGGGGCACAGAGACTTTCCCGTAGAGGCGGGCTCCAGCATATGGACATTATCTTCCCCGAGTGTGGAGCTGCGTGTGCCTGTGGGGGGAGCAGATTTAAGCCACATTTTACCACTTTCTGTATTTCATGTTGGATATCTGCACGCAGGCAAGATTGCTTCATGCTCAGAGGTAGGGCTGCTCCAGATATAGCACCCCGCAAGCAGGGAGCTGGTGGGCCAGGAAATGCAGATGAGGCTCTGTCTCACCGAATGGGTGGTGAGAGGGAGTGTGAGGGGGAAGCTGCGGGATTTAATGGGTCTGTTTCTCTTCCTGCTTTCTATTTTTCTGGCTGAGAAAAATCTTATTCTCAGTACATGTTTCTTCTGGGGAAAAAACAACCCACCCCAAAATCTCCAGTGTCATGTTCAGATCTCTCTCTTTCTAAAGTTTACGAGATTTTCTTTTCTTTCTTTTTTTTTGGTTTTTGTTTTTTTTTTATTTTCATTTGTCTATTGATTTTTAAGCTTCTTTCATGCTAAATTTTATGCTGTAAGTTTGGGAGAGAGTTATTAATTTATAAAATCATGAAATGTGGAACACTTACCTCATTACTCATTTCCATGATCTGGGACTTTGAAGTAAGAAAACCCCAACCAAACAAGTATGAGATTTCCCTTAAAACACCTAAATTTCACTTGACTTTGAAATATTATTAATGTCAGCAAAGCAACTGCATAATTACATTCCTATTTCTCTGTGTTTAGTTGGTGTTAATGTCTATAAGCAAGATCTTCCTGCTTCACTAGCCCACACACATTTTTAAAAATTCTTGTTAGAGCTGCAAAATGTGTTTATAAAGGAATAAAAATCTACCTTATTTGAATTTTTTCATAGTAAATAATTTGAATTGCAGAATATTATTGGTAAACATGTAAGAACACATCATTTATCTTCCTTATGCTGAATATGGGAAGTTTGCCATATCAAACAAATTGTTTATTTATTTTTTTTTTTACAACTACAAAGAACTAAACAGCAGTCCTCCAAACCGTCTTTGTGCAAAGCCGCTTCTGAATTACAGACACACATAATTCTATTTCAACTAACTTCAGTGGGAGTTAAATACTCAAGAAGTAGCATTCAAATGAACTTTTGGTTATCTATGATAGAGAGAATGAAATCATAGTCCTGCAATTGACAAAATAGGAAAAAAAATGTTTGCAGAAACTAGTAGACTGAAGAAACCACTCTATTAAAAGCACAATTTTTTGAATGTTTTAGAGGACTAGAAACAATAAAAATGTCCGTGGAAATATGGTTCATAATTTCCTTGGAAAATTCATACAGCTGAGTCCAATTTCTGTTATTGTATGCAGTCCTAAAAAACCTGGTAAAGTTGAACAATTAATCCTTAAGTTGCTTTAATGTAGTATACATATAAGCTTATTTTTATTGATGGAGTAGGTTTGTGATTGTGAGGATAAGTCACAGTGTAAATCCATAGCAAACTTATTTTCAAGCTAATGAAAGGATTGGACAGCAGATAAATCTGTACATTTTGTCTCTTTTCTTTTTTTTTTCTTTCTTTTATGCTAATCCCTTCTATAATGCCTGGGAATATTAAACATGAATGCATTAGGTCCTTGTGTGACTCAGTGGGTAATACAGCTTCAGTCATTTTCTTCCATTATCACAGTGTCATTAGAATATTATAATAAAAGTATATATTGAATATGCAGTAAAAAATCAGTTGTGAGAAACAGCTGATTTAAAAATATGTCACATCACTCATTAATAGTGAGAAAACAGTTTCTAACATTGTATAATTGTGAATTAACTATTTTTGCATTTGAAGATAATAGAAGACTTCTAAAACCCAAAATCTAAAATGCACAGATAGAATGTAAGCCGATGTAACTGAACAGAAGAATTGCTATTTTGGGAAATGCCAATTTTTTGGTGGAAAATTTCTACCTGGATATCCACCTTTGTACAGAATGAAGAGAAGTCCAGTGGAAAAAAACCCCATATGGTCATATAAATAATTACTTTATTGTAAAACATATGCACAAGAGGAAAAAAGATCTCACAGCCATCATTTATGTAGTATCCACACTGACAACTGCTTGAATTGAAAGGATAAATAAGTTAAACAAATTTTTTAAATGATCTATTTTTTGGTACCATAATATATAGGATTCCTTGAATTGGGTCATGCAGTGACCAAACTCTAGGAGATCAAGACCGTGATGATCATGCCTCCAAGGCATACTGGGCATATGACAAGGAAGGCTATTGTCCTGAGCTGGAGCTGTGAGTGTTCTGGGATTTTCTTGCAGAAATCTGCTGTGATGTACTCTTCCATCTCCATCTCTGTGTCATAGCTTCTTTTTCAGTCTGTGATTCCAGATGCAGCTGGTTAGTATACCACAGATCAGGTCGCGCAATTGCATTTGATGTGTGGGGGTCATATGTAAAACCCATATGTAAGAGAGAAAGAGGGAGGGGGGAGAAAGAGAGAGAGGGAGAGATCACTGCCTTGCAAATGTGCAAGGCACAAGCACAGTAAAAGGGCTATGTGTTGGGAATCAAATGGTACGAAATATGTCAGATCTGATATTTCCTTATGTATGTTATTTCCACATTAAAAAGAAAAAATGATAAAAATAAGTTGTGTTGTAACTAACTCTTATCACCTATCATCCTCAGTAAGAATCCAGTATATTTTGTGTACACCTCATCAGTTGAGCTGAACAACTGATACATTAGGTCGTGTCAGATGGAGGAGTTGGGACTGCACTGACCGCTGGTAGCCTAGCCTGACCGCTTTCTTTTCACCTCACCTGCTGAAGCCATCAGATATTTCTGGAATAGCATCTATCGGTTGTAGATAGGCTTCTTGTTCCTTGTCAGACAGTCATCACAGCAATTTTTTGATGTAAAGAATAAAAAAGGGAAACTCTTGGGACCTGAATTGAAGCTGGGAAAGTAAATACCTCATATTGAGAACCCCTTCAAGAGAAAAATGGTGTGTTTATACACAGGAGAGAGGAGGGGGAAACCACATTTCTACCAAAGTCAGACTTTATATTGTTTAGCCAGGATTTGTTTATATACTGAGACACAGCTATCAACTTGTAGTATAATGTTGTCAATACCCAAATTAAAAGAAAACTATGTATTTCTAAAATATATTTTACATTGAAACTGTGACATCATATTACTGTAGCTCTACATAATTACATATTAAACATATTAATCTCTTCAAATTTAATAATCTGTGAATCAATCCACAAGGATCTAAAAGTTTACTTTAAGGGAATATGGTTGCCTTTATTTAAGAATGTAAATACATTTAGAGCTCTGATAGATAAACTGGGATGAGGTTAGGCTTTCCATCAATTCATTTAAGATTTATGCTTGCAACTTTTGTGATACTCTGTAAGCTTCTCCTGCATGAAGCCCTTGGAATGAAACCAAAATATAAAGATAGAACAATGAAGATATTCTTTATCCAGCTATTCAGTGTTTATTGCTAGACTCCATACTAATTTGAGAAAAAGTCCTCCTAAATAAGGTGGGTTTTTTTCATTCTTAAACTGTCAATAAGTCAGGTTTTGTAGTGGTAAATAACTATGTGCAGCAGTATTTCAACAAGTCTATTATTATATTGATATGACCTTGAAGAGGAACCTGGAGGTGACTGCAAGGTGTTAAAGTAATTTTCATCTCAGAACTCTAAATACATTTATATTTTTACATGAGTATCAAGCATCTCTCGGGTGAAAATAGTCACTAATTACGCAAAAGAGGCTGGTGAATTTGTTAAGAGGAATTTGGCCTTATGAATTTTATGGGAACTTTACAGGAGAAACAGAGCACGGATTTGATGTGATTACATACAAACACAGGTAAACAGAAAAAACTTTGAAATGCATGCAAAAATAACAATGCTAGCAGATTGTTACAAATACATATACAATCAATGAAGACTTACGTGCATATATATGCCACAGATGGAGCTAGAAATGAGTTCCCTATTTAAGGATGGAGAACATTTTTTTATGTAAGATTCTGGTGTGGTTCTTATTGTTAGATATGATCCTTCAGACAAGAATTTTTATGACTGATGTCGGCCTCACACTGCACGTCTTGCTTTTATATAACAAGAAAGCTTCAGCAAAACCGTTTAACTGTTTCCAGGAATAATAGGGAAAAATTGTTTTGTTTGCTAATGGTAAAAATCTGTGTGACCTTACTGAATAAACTGCTTTACAGTAAATGATGTAAATTTAAGAAGGAAGTATCTTGAGGCCAGAAAGAGGTGCATTTTTTTTCTTTCCTTGTAAAAATACACACCCATTTGGCAGAGTTATCATTGGATATGCTTGATATAATAGCTTATAGTTCAATTAATTGTAGATTTCATCTGTAGTGTGTATGTTCAAGACTGGCAATCTCATAGCAGAGCTAAACATGTCATTCCTTATAATTGTTCCTCTTATGTGCCTCAGTAACTCTAGAAGTGAGGGCAAGCAGATTGTCTTTTTTTCTGCTCTCATTCCTCCTTCATTGTCATCCACATCACTTCAGGGCAGTCTGAAGAAGGACAGATTAATCAGCCTTGAATAAAAGTCTGAGTGGGGAGCAGAGCTGGGACAGGGACAGATATCTGCAGGACTTAGGATCTGAAGGAGGAGACAACAGGCTCTAGTAGAGGTCATATATGAGATCAAATGGTAGAAACAATAGAAAATAGGAAGAGAGGTGAAAAAAACTTGTCCAGAGGAAAAGATAGATGTAGAATACAAAAGGTTAGAAAAGATTGTAAAAGGTCTATGACCACTAAAACACATCATCATCCAGAACCTGGGGTAGGACCCAGGATTTTTGTTTTTCAGAGTTCCTCTGCTATTTACTAAATAACTGAGGTGTCAGAGGCAGTGTATATCTCTTGTTCCCCATAGCAGTGGAATTCAGATTCCAGCGCTGTTGTCCACAATGTGAGAATTGGAAAAATTTTATATGATTGAAATTTTTGTCAGACTGAGAAACAAAGAACTGATTATCTTTTTGCTTCCCTAGGCCCTACTTCATCCCACTTGATTGTCTGCTGAATAGACAGATCTCTGAGAATGAGGCACTTTTTCAAAAACTAGCCTTTTCTTGTGGATTTCCTAACTTTTCAATGTTTGGCCTTGTAGCCCTGATGCTTTGTTTAAATTTGATTCTTGAATGCAGCAAGCACTACGACAAAATTACACAAGTGGGCTATTTGTCACTCATGATCTATGACTGCTTAAATATATGGATGTCTCTGTGTGTGTGAATGTACACATATATGTGCTTTATATAGATATAGATATATTGTTATGTGTTCTCTCTTTTCATATGTCTTTTTGTGGGATGAAAATGGAATAAATAGTAGCAGAGAATGACATAATCCTATAAACAGTTACTTTGGTGAAGTAATTTACCTTATTTGAGTGAGGACTGCCAAATCCAGCATGAGAATTTCTGACATTGATGTTATTCAGATGTGAGAATTTCTAGGATTGCAACTATTGGCTGCAGTTATTTAGAGACTTTCTGTTTCTCCCAGCAGTGTTAGTGCTGCAATATGCTGTAACTAACTGATTGCAGCAAGGATCCATGCTAAATTTATACATACTGAGCTCCCATATCTCTCCAAAAACGTATGCAGATAGCTAGTGTCCATGCAGGCAGAGCCATTTGTAAGTTTAAAGTTACTGGTTTGCGTTAATATTTATAGGACTTGAGCCTTGGTTATTTTGTTGTCTTCCTGAATGGGAAAGGGATATGGACAAGCCAGGACTAAACTGCCAGATGTGTTAGTCCTGCCAAAGCGTTTGTACTGTATCTAATGCTTTTCTTGAGCCAATTGGTCAGTCAGTCAGTGATTCTTTCTCCCAAAAAACTACTAAGAAGGAAAACAAACCTAAGAACGTAGCAGCAGAAAGGGAAGTATTAGAGAAGAACAGACTTTTCTCTTGCTTCCTTTCAGCTACTCCAGAGAAATAAGATGTGACATAATGCATATGAACCACCAAATACCTAACACTTGATGACATCCAAGAAGTGGATGGAACAACAGAAAATCATATAAAGTAAAATTTTATGGATGTTTCAGTTCTTAGCTGTGCAGATTAGTAGTCACATGAGAAAGAATTCAAATCTCTGTTTTTCATGTATGTATACATATACCCCTATTTCTTCTGGTATTTTACACAAATGTGTTTGCATATGTGCACATATTGCTGTCTAGTATGTATATACTCTCTTATGCTCATCTGCAGCAAAATTTTGACCTCAGATGCTGTATTTCAGAAAGTTTGGTAATCTTTGATTGCATTTATGATACCAGAAGAATTATATCAAAATGTTTTCTGCAATGGTCAATCAACAGTGCTAAAAAAGGGGTATTATACCATACAAAATCTGTCAACCTCAACAATTTAGGTATCAGATTAGGAGAGCATCACTGTCTATAATTAATGCCATTTTTAGGAAAGAAACTGAAACTTGCTTGAACAGGCCTGAGCCTGGTAGTTTCTTTAGAGTGTGAGTTTACAGTTAAAAATTTCTCACTTTAATGTGTTCCTGTCTTGCCAGTAGCCACATGTTGGGCTTCTTTGACACTCTATAATAAGGTTTCATATGTTTTAAAAAATGATAAAGTGTTGTCTGGGTGTGGGAAAGATTGAGAAAATAAGCAAGACAAATTTAGGGACAGTTTCTGTGTTGCATTGACTACCTGACTGTGCTAAATGGGATGGCGACTTCCACTGCTTATGTCCTGTATGTCTTTCTCTCAGACAGGGAGACACTGTGGTATGATGAAGGGGGTCTGTTCTGTTATGGCCTGCTGTTATGCCCTGCTGTTTGCCACATTACAGCAGGGGATGTAGCATCTGAGGGTGAAGCTGGCTACTCCTGGCTGGAGATGTCTTTCTTTCCACTGAAGTCATAGGACAAGAGCAATTTTAGGCTGAGGAAATCCCATGCTCCTGAAAGAACTGTACTCAAGTTTGCTTCTGAGTAGGCAGTATTTTGTTTGGTAGCATTAAAAACAAAGGAAAAAGCGCATGGAAAGCTAAACTGTGTAAGATTTCACAGCAGAAATTCAGAGGCTTTCTTCAAGATGCTGAAGAACATTCATTTGGTCTGAGGGAGGTCCAGGGGGAATTCGATTCTGTCTTCCCATGTCTAAGGAGCTTGTGCCTGATGTGGGGAACTGGGGCCCAGCTCTGGGAAGGCAGGCGTCCAGATCCTGCTCCATTCAGAGGGATGAGATGTTTGTGACTGCATCATTTGCAACAGTGTTGTTCTCAATTTCACTTTCACACTCCCGAGTGCATTCCTTCAGCAATCCCCTGCCTCAGGCAGCTGTTTATTTTGCCTTCGTCAGTCTTAAAAAAAATAAAACTAAAATAATAGATAATGTCTCAAGTGTCCACTATAATAGTTTGCCTAAATATCTCTAGATTTTAGATTTTCCTCTTTATAGACATTAAAAGTATTTTACACATCAGGTTTTTAAAGGTCGGAGAAAGTATTGTGGACATTTAGGTTATGCTTTTATAACATCCACTTATAAGCAAAAAATAAAATTAACAGCAGCTGAGCAATGAGTAAACCAATCCTCAAACATAATACTGTTGGAAGGTTTCTTAAATACCATCAGAATATTGGCAGCCTTGAGAAGTTCAAAAGGAAAATAGTAGGATCAATCGCATACAATATTTTGTGGTTTTCCCCCGGAGTTTGTTGACACTAGTATTTTTGAATTTCTTTATTACAATCTGCCTTGTTACTGATAGAACTGGGTTCTTCACTATTTCACGTTAAGTAATAAACCCCTATCAAGCCCAAGAATGGCTATAGGTGACACTTGAGGCTTCTGTCAATTGATTAAAGTCAAGTGGGTTGTGCCAGTTTGCAGACCTTACAAGAATTTCACTCTAATTGTCAGAAAATCTCTCTTTTATTTAACTGAAATGTGGATGAAATTGTAAGTGGAGGAATTTTTTTCATGCTTAAAAAGACATGATAAGAAGAATTTATGCTGTGACTTTTCAAGCCATTTCTTGGCTCTAGATGGAGAAGTGGCTAATGCCTTGAGCATTTCACGTATTCAGGAGGATAATATAGTCAATCAAATTAACTTATTTTATTTGTCAATAACAGATAAAGATGTTTATGCATGCTATTACTTGCTGATTGCTTGTTAGTTTTACAAATGTCTTTAAAAAATAACCTGAAAACAAATGTGATTATTCGCTACATTGTTTGAAAGAATAAATTCTTTTCAGAACCATCCGACTGGATGTCAAAGTGCCTTGAGAGTACTTTTGGTGTTTTAGTTGAACTTGGTTTACTCTGGTTGTTTTTTTTTTGTTGTTGCTCATTTGTTTATTTGGTTGGTTTATTTTTCTCTCATTTTTTCCCCATGCCAAAGATTGCCGAGTCTAGGTTGATCATTTGCCATAGTTCATGGCTTACATTATGAAATGATGATAACTAAGAAGGAGGATGAATTCATGGAAAATGGATATTTCTTGGAAAGTAAATCTGGAATATAGATCAACTGTAATTACCAAATCTGATGAAAGTAGATCTGGAATATCTTACATCTCCTCTAGTAAAACATAAACAGATGCAAAATATCCAACATGATATTTTTGGTCACTTTTTGATGCCTGTTGTTATACCTAAACTACCAACATCAGGATGAGTTTTTTATATACTGAGAATTCTATGTTGTGCAACTTCAAGGTTTTGTCTTGCAGAACTTTAATTAACCTACAACCACTCTGGAATAATCCTCTGAACTTTATATTCATTACAATAGAACATTAAGAGAATCGTGACAGCAGAATAAATTCGCTTAAGTTATTTACTTATCTTAGCCATTTATATGTACTAGGTTGAAGTGAGACATCAAAATAAATCAGTTAATTTGTGTCTTGGTTCAGTGTCTTTCCTGTAATAATAATGACAACACTAAGAAATAGGACCTCCTATGAAATTTTTCCATAATTTGAACTTTTGTTTAAGTTTACTCTCTCGCTAAATCTCACATAAAGAGTTGCCTTAATTTCAGGACAATCATATTTCAGTAAATCCACACAGGAATATTAGTCTTATTTCATTTAATCACCAAATCCTAACAACTAAGTATTCACTTCGTTAAAGACACTAAAAAATTCTGGCCAGCTGTTTCCTGCCACTTGGCTGAGGACAAGGTGAAGAAAGACAAGCAATTCAATCCTTGGTAACTCTCAGTTGTGTTCAGCATAATTCTGCCACATAATTATACTTTCTTAATTTTATTCCTAAACTGGAATCTGAATCCAAGGGGGGTTCTGTGACTTATGGGCTTAAATTCTGACATGTTTAAATTCATGTTGTATACACAAAAATTTCCACAGATTTGTGTAATCATCTCAGACTAATGTTTTGTTTTGTCAACTCTGCTTTCTTTGCCTTTTTTTAAAATAACTTTAAATTACAGTGGTCGAATAGATTGAAGAGGGAGGTATAATTAACATACTAGTTGTATATACAAATGATGGATTGGTTATTTGCTCTGTTCCTGGAAAACTGTTTCCTGTTGTGGTTCAAATACAAAATTCTGAAATATTAAGAACTCTTTGTCAAAGATCAAGATGACTATAGCATGGTGGTTTTAAAGCTGGTAGTAATTTTTATGCACTGAAGGTAAAAGAAATACTGAATACAACTGAAGAATGACTTAAAAAAAATTCGGTTGTATGAAGAGTCAGGCCCGATGTCTGTAAAAGTAAGTGCTAAGATACCAAATCATAAATCAATATTTCAAGGCCAAAATCTAAACAGATATAGATCACTGAACTTATATGGACTTCTGCTAAGCTGTGCTTGTTTATATAACTGGGTCTGGCTATTGGGTGCTGCAAAAATGACAAAATTATCCAGTTTGGTCTTAATACAAGAGAACTCTTGGAGAAAGATATGCTTGTCCCTGGAAACAGAATGTAGTGTTCTGTACAGCCTGTGGAGAAGATTAGGTATGTCAGGACAAGATCAAAACCTGTCCACCAACCCAGGGAATGCTGAGAAGGGCTGTGTGAAATCCTGTCCCTAACTGGGGTTCAAGTAGCCCAGCCCAGGCATCCGAGTCCACTTGTGTGCAACATACTTGTGTCCTCCCTCCAGTATACGGGTGCTGATCATTTTCTTTGAAAAAATAAGCAAGATACAGGCTTTTAAATAAAATAAATCACCTCGTCACCGCCTAAGAGCTGCAGAGCTGGCAAATTTTTGCAAATTTCTTTCTCTCCACTGTGTAACTCCTGTCCCAGTTCAGTGTCCTCAACCCCCTGAACCAGGGGATTGGGATGTACTGGGCTGTAGACTCTATTCCTACTACATAGGTTAACTAATGGGATAAAGCACATTCATTTTCTCTCACCCTGGGGTTTTAAAATCGAAGCACATCTTCTCATGATACTGTCAGCAGCTTGATTTCGTTAGCACTTCCTGGACATACTCTGTGGGTTGTGATCTGAGTCAGGCAGCTCAGCCAGTTGGGACTCATTCCAAAAGCAAGAAATACTAAGCACTAACTAGACAGGATCCCTCAGGGGAGTCAGGACTAATTTGGGATTCCCACCAGGTTAGTAAGCAAGGTGCCCAGTGCCTCATCTCAGCTCAAAACAGAGCAAATCTGAACACTGTAAGGTTTACATTGTCTTCAGAGCTAGGCAGCAGCCAAAGAAAAGTTTTTGAATATTAATTTTGGACTTAAATTTATCCTAAACTCCACTTCAGGTGTTGTGTTCCTGATAGGCCTGCTTTCCTAAATGTTTCCCTTCAAGAAGTCTTCAGTGTGTGCTTATAAATTAGGCATAAAGCTTAGATGTTGCCTTTGAAAAAGGATGCTTTACTCAATTTGGTAAGTGTGACCAGTTGCAGCTTTAGGTAAGGATCTTAGAAGGTAATGTATTGATTTTCTCCTGATGCACTTTGTAAGTTATGTTGTCTCATCTGCTTTTTAGATTTCTGTGTATAATTCTCGGGCTTTCTTTGCCTTTGACTATATGTTTTTTGAGAAAGCATTTTTATTCAAACAATATTGAAATTCAATTTGTTTTTTACGGTTATATGGTGGAGATCCTTGTAGAAAGGAAATTTCCTCCACAAATTGTAGCCCAGTGCTTTCATGGAAATTTGTAAGTAAGACTAACAAAGTGAGGAAAAGTAGATAGGTGACACTAGTACTAGTGTGACACTACTGCATAGACATTTTTTCTCTGTTGTAGTTACTGAACTTATATTTACCTATTGCAGCAAAGATGAGCATCACAGGGAAGTGAAATAGTATTTGTTCACTGTTTTTCTTCTTCAAAGCTCATTGTAATGCTGCAGTTTTTCCTATTGATGCTGTTCATTTAATCAGTAGTTTTCATCGCAGTGGGTTTTCATGCCCTGAAGAGATATAAGGGCTTACAAGGATCAGACAGTATCGGGATCTAAAACGAGGAGACTTGCTGACTGCATAGATGAGCTAGAAAACTACAAAACTGTCATCTGCAGTTTGATAAAGCCTGGTTGTTCTCAGAACAGAACACTGCTTTCCTTTCCCAACAGGAAAGATAAAAATGCAGAAATTTTGAATATGTCTTTAATTTTTGGATCTTTCGGCTTTTCTGAAGAGAACTTCTCAACCAACATGAATGGTAATGATTGCAAAAAACAGCTGGTTTTGCTGCTAGATCCCTGAAGGAATTGAAGGAGGTTTAACAGCTTTTGGTCAGGTGCTGAATTTTTTTATACAGTGTGAGGGGAATGATTAGACTCCTTAGCCTGACCCTAACCACAGGCAGTGAGTAGATCCAAAAAATTTTCCTGGAAGATGTAAGAGAGAAAAGAGTTTTTTATCTTGTGCAGATATGTGCTTTACTGAGTGCTGTGTCAGGCCTGTGACAGTCAACAGCAAATGAGGATCTGCAATGCAAAGTACAGATTGACATTATCAGCTGAGCCATTCCTTCCGAAAAGAGGTGGACAGAGATACCACTCCCTATTTTCTAAAATGCATAATGAGAAGGTAAGTGGTACCTGTGCAGCTTCCAGTAATTCTTTGCTAAATTTACGACCTCTGACTAAGCATTGTGTCTTGCCAAGGAGGAGATAGCTTTTGGTACACCTAGTGTTACTGTGGAAGTCCAGGAAGCTCCACTTCAGGAAGTTAAGACCCCCACAGATTTTTGTTTTACATTCAGTATCTTGCTGGTGGACATTAAAGTCTGAGATAATCACCCTGAGCTCCTTCTATAGCTAGTAGTGGGGCAAACTGGGTCCCAGCAGCCTTAGCTGAAGGCCTGAGGACTTAGGTGCATGCAGTTACCTAGATGCATGAGGAAGCACTTAAGGCACATACACTGTTTTACAGAACTGAGTTCTAATCCTGCCCTCAGAAGCTGCAAGCACAGACCAAGCTATTTAATCTCTCCAGGCTACTTCTGTCCTGAGCTGCAGGGGTCTCTGAGGTAGGTCAGCTTCCCTTCTTGTTTGCTCCATGGCTTCTGAGAATTTCCCACCTGGAACAAAGATACGGATGTCGTTAAAATCAACAACTAGTTGGCATACCCAGGCTAGCTAAAAGCTGGCAGATGTCAGATTTTATGATGAGAAGACTACCACAAAAACAGAGAGAGATCAGACTCTTGACGACATTAGGAAAATTAAAGGAAAATAATAGGAAGTATTATGCTAAAATGTTTGCATTTTCATGATTATTAGAATAAAGAAAATTTTGTTTTCTTGAGTTCACTTTGTTTCAATATTTCTTTGAATTTGGCTTAAATATCAAAGTGAAAGAAAAAAACTAAGCAAAATAACTCACCCCAGATACTTCTTATGTGTGTTAAACTGTTGAATCACTCACAGTTTGTTCCTCCAAGTGAAGGAAGGTGGTCCTGTTCAGCTGATGGGTGAGTCACACTCAGCGGGTGCAATGAAGGCTTGTAGAGGCCTGTGCAGGATAAATAAGTTTTACCATGCTTGTCACCATGCCACTCACTATCTACATGGAATAATCTATTGCTGCTGCTGTTGCTGACACAGTCTGCTTTTTTTTCCCCCCACATGCTTGTCCTGCCCAACGGCATCTGTTTTTGTTCAAAGAGGCCTATGCCTTCCCTCACCTTGATGATCCGTTGCTGTATCTTTCTGGCAAAGAACTCAAAAGATTTTGCCAGAAGGTTGCACTCAATCAATCCTGCCTTTAGGGTGTCCTAGAAGCACTTTCTTGGATCACCATTGCTTCCTCTTTCCACACTCCAGTTCCCTTCATAGTAGGTGCTTGAACATATGTACATCATTGATTCAAGCCATATGTCCAGCCCATTACACCTGGGCTTTCCATGTGGATACACTGCAGGAATTCATCACTGGTCAGCTTAGTGTAGCATCTGACAGAGCAAGACACATAGGTGCCTCTGGTGGAACTTCTCCAGCTGGCAGATGTGCTTTCTATACTACATCAAAATCTTGCCTCTGTTTAGCACAAAAGCCTTGTACAACTTTAGTCTGTATTTCTAGTCTGATCTGACGCTGATTGCATATTTCCTTAGTAAGCCCAGCAGAAAATCCCCCTAATTCTATGAAAGCAGGAAACTACCTCTCCATCAACTCTGGCACAGTCAATCGACATAATTTGAATGCAGGTGAACCCACATGCAACAAATATCTCAGTCTCACTATGTTTAGTGGAAGGGACATGTTCTCCATGTTGATTGACACATTATCTCAGTTTTCCTCAAAATTATGATTAATCTGATTTTTTTTTTGTTTGTGGTGGGAGTAGCATGTTTGTTTGTTAAGAAGATCTGAAGTCCTTGGCTGATGTGGGCCACCATTGTGTAGTAATAATGAGCATGAGCATTCTTGTGTGCTCTACTTGGAAACAGGCTTGGAGTGCAGTCCTCCTGCAGCTCAAAAGTGAATCCTGGTATTTAGGCTGAGGTTGCATTTGTTTTACCTCACACCTTGGAATAAAATAACATTTTCTCAATTAAATGCATCAAGGACAACAGAGAAAACAATCCTTTTCATACACAGTAATTTACAAAAACAAAATAACAGACAACCACGGAGGGTCTGAATGGCATATGGTCTAAATAGAAAAATAAAGGCGGAAGAGGAAGGAAAGAAGGGGAGAATTAGTTCAAAGAGATTGATGTGGGTGGTATAAATGGACAAAGAATACAAGGGGGAGGAAGCTGAGGTTAAAAAATAAAGAGAGAAACCACTCATCATGGCCCTTAGCAAAGGGGTGAAGGAAATTACACCACATTAGCCAAAGCACTGCATAAGCAAGAAGTTGCACTTAAAACACACCTAACTGAAATTAAAGGGAGCTTCAGTTCTGGAGGTACTGGTGGTAACAGAGCAATAAGAAACAGATACCAGTTTGACTTTTTTTTCCACTAAAATTAGGAGCTCAGTTACATGTATATAACTCAACACCAAATATTCTGCGGTGCTAAGCCTCTGTCATATTAATCTCTGTGTTGCCAATTTTTCATGGTATATTTACTAACTGAATGCCAGATTCATCAGTGGGTTAATTCAGCTTCACATCTGTGTATCTAACAGAATTGGATCAATGAATCTGTAGGAAGAAATGGATCAGTGGATTGTGGTTTGTATGCTTAAGTGTTTGGGGTTTTATTTCCACACTGGCACAAGTTTCGAGAACTACTTGAAGTTCTGTAGAGCTTGGACTGTGGCTACGCCAAAGAACAGCTGTTATAATAACTCTTTATATACATTGCCTTATCAACAAAATATTCAAGAGTGCCTTAATGACAAATAAACTCAAAGTATTCAGCTTGGTCTCATTTGTTTTAAATAATAAACAAGATAACATCTTGTTATGAAGAATCTAATTGAAGATTTGGAATAAGTAATTATAATCACCCGATAGGAGTTTCAGGGTCTTTTTGAAGCAACAATATTCTTGGATTACAAAACTGATAGAAGTCTCAGTGCTGTAAGACACATGACGAAAGGAAAACTCAAATTAAGAATGATAATCACAAATCAGAGACATTTCTTTTGTGTCTTTCATTAAAAAATGACAACTTGTTTGTTGAAAAGACATGAAACAATGCTATCAGAATTTTTTCCCATGTAAAATGTTTGCACAGGAGATACAGAAACTAAGAGTATGAAAATACAATGCTGTAGCATGCAACACCATATCGCAACCACTTTGAGGAATCAGATGACTGCTTTCTACAGCATTCTGGTTTTAGAATTGTCCAATTCCACAATAATTTTGAAGAAAAGAAAAAACCAAAAGACTTCTTTTCTGTTTTCTCTTACAATTTGTAAGTATTTCTTACAGATGTTCAAGTGCTCAAAGAATAATTCAAAACTGTAATCTGAATCTACAGGAGGAAGTTTAAAGTATGTTGACCAAACAGTTCCATATTGAAGAAATCATGTTCTTATGATTAAGAAGGATCAAACAAAATAATAATCCAAAGTGATCGAACCATGTCTCCTAAAAAAAATTTCTAAATCCATTCACAAGCACATGGATAAAATAAAAATATTTGTAAGTAAGAAGGTGAGATTGCATTGATTAAGGTTTGATTTGCAGATGTAGCCACAAAGAAATAGGCTCCTTACTATGGATTTAGTAGCCTAACTTCAGGCATCTAAGTGTACAAGGGGCTACTACCTTGTGACAGGAAGCTGTTGTATGAGCTTATAGAGATATCTGTGAGGATATGTGTCTGAAGGGAAGGCATTCTTGTTTCGATTAGTTGAAAACTTAATAACCACATCAAAATATTCTCAGACTAAAGGCCATAAATTCTGCATTGGGCAAGGAGATATAAGGCCAGTTCCATACTTATTTTAATTTTGGGAAAGAGTAGGTTAGTTCGTATGTTGGTTTAAGTGAATTTCCAACAGATTAGAGTTTGATTATTTTGGAATTAGAATCTTGGGGTCTCAGCTGCAGCTTTTATTTTTTTTTTAGTATACAGAAAAGCTAATGAATTTCCTCACATATTAATTTTACACTTCTTATTTTCTATATAAGTTGCAAAAAGCTCATTTATAATTATGCAGTTGAGTAGTACAGCAGCAAAGTATGAATGGCAGTGTAATAACTTGAGATATATACAAATAAATTTCTGAAAAATCCTTAATACCTCTAAAAATATAAAGTGAATTGTATTTAATGTAAAACCTTTCCATAAAAATTTTACAGGATGTAAAATTCCTGTGCAACATACAAAAAAGTTCACATCACCTTACCTCACAGTAAGAAAACTAAACTTACTTTTACAATTTAAATAAAATTATTAATTATATATACTTAATTCTTCTTGGTTTGGTGGTATTTACATGGAATTTAATACAAATTTAAGGACACTTGTGCTTAATGAAATGAATGATTCTAGAAGCATAGAATCATAGCATCAGTCATATAATTGGGAAGGGACCGTAAAGATCGTCTAGTTCCAATGCCACTGCCATGGGTAGGGGCACCTTCCACTAGACAGGTTGCTCAAAGTCCCATCTAACTCAAACACTTCCAGGGATGCAGCACCCATAACCTTTCTGGCTGACCTGTTCCAGTGCCTCTCTGTCCTCTGAATAAAGAATTTTTACTACCATCTAATTTAAATCTACCTTATTTTCTTTAGCTTAAGGCCATTCCTCCTTGCCCTATCATTACATGCCTGTGTAAAAAGTACCTCTCCAGCTTTCTTGTAGGCCCCCTTTAGGTACTGGAAGCCTGCTGCAAGGTCTCCCTGGAGTCTTCTCTTCTCCAGGCTGAACAGTCCCAGCTCTCTCAGCTCTTTCCCTCTAATCATCTTCATGGTCCTCCTCTGGACTAGCTCTAACAGATCCAATTCTTTCTTGTGCTGAAATTCCAGACCTGGTGCAGTATTCAGGTGGGGTCCTAAGAGGGCAGAGTAGAGGGGGAGAATCACCTCCATCAACCTGCTCATCACTTCTCTTTTGGTGCTGCCCAGAGTATGGTTGGCCTTCTGGGCTGTCAGCGCACATTGCCATCTTATGGTCAGCTTTTTATCCACTAGAACACCAAAAGTCCTCTCTGCAGGACTGCTCTCTACGAGTTTTTCTCCTAGTCTGTGTTCATGTCTGGGATTGCCCCAACCCAGGGGCAGTACTTTGCACTTGGCCTTGTCGAATCTTATTAGGTTCTTGTGGGTCCACTTAAGTTTGCCCAGGTTCCCTCTGCATGGCATCCTTTCCTTCTGTTGTGTCTGCAGCTCCACTCAGCTTTGTGTCATCTACAGGCTTGCTGAAGGTGCTCTTGATCTCACTGTGTCATTGATAAAGGTAACAAAGAGCACCAGTCCCAAAACAGAGCCTTGAGGGACACCACTTATCTCTGGCTTTCGGCCGGAAATAGAGCCATTGACCGCAACTCTCTGGCTGTGTTCATCCATCCAACTTCTTATTCACTGAATAGTCCACCTTTCAAATCCATATCTCTCCAATTTGGAGATAAGGGTGTCATCTGGGACCATGTTGAAGATCTAAGAGAAGTCTATGTAGATGACGTTGGCTGGTCTTTACTTGTTGACTGTTGCAGCCACTCCATCATAGAAAGCCAATAGTCACCTCTAGATAGTTCAGTTTGATTTCTTTTAGTGTAAACTAATACTAATTCTCAGGATTTTTAAAATCTACTTTGTCTTAAAAATATTTGTTCCAAATTCTAAGACTGCATTAAAATGCTAGGTTAATGTTTCGTCTTTAATGGCCTGTACATGAAAGTCTGATGTTGTTATTCTGCCTGATTAAGAGGAACCATACATTTTAAAAGGAGAAAAGCATGGACGTTTATACTTTTAACAACTGTCATGGCTGAAGGGCCTTTTTCCAGAAAAGACACAATATCTCACATTTTTTTTGGATAGGTGTATATATATATACATATATATATATTTATCACAGTTACTTAGTATTTTGCTTTAGCTGAGAACTGGTTTGCTATACTTCAGAAGTGACAGCTTCCTTTTTTGGCAAAGCAAGAGGATGATATTAAACTCAGACAAAACACTGAAAGCTACATTAAGTAACATGCTTTTCTCACCATTTGGAAAATCATATGTAATGGGCATTTCTTACTTTTTGTGGATCCTACCAGAAGAGGGTTTTGTTTGTTTGGTTGGTTTTGGTTTTGTTTTGGGGTTTTTGTTTGTTTGTTTTTTTTGGTTTGTTTTTTGTTTGTTTGGGTTTTTTGTTTGTTTGTTTTTGGTATAGGTTTTTTTTTTTTATGGCTTACTATGGCTGATGGTATTTTCTTATGAATCTTACTGTGTCATGTTTCCTTCAAAAGGAACTGACGAGTTCTGGGCAGCTGCCCTTTTCTTTGACAGCTATGCCTAGGAAAGCCTCACTGGCTGAGCATTTGGAGGACAACAAGAAGTTTGTCCACAACTGCCAAGACCAGGGAGAACACAGAGAGCAGGGCCTTGCAGGAGGCACAAGGAAAGGCTGCTGAAGGAGTTAAAGTAGTGTTTCTACAGATTTCCAAAGGCAACATACTGGAGCTGAGTCTGGAGGACATCATTGATGTGCATGCAGGTAGAAGTCTGTAAGGATCTTTAATTCTATCTTGTCTTACTTTGGCATTTTGAATTTTATCTGTTCTAAAAAGATGGTTGCGATTTGCTAAGATACAACCATTACTTGAGTTTAAATACAACAAATAAAAAATATGCGTAAATACAACTCCTAATTTTATAAGGCTTTTTCATCTTATACAGGTGCTTGCAGTTTTACTTCTGGTTCTAAAACTTCTGGTTGTGAACATAATTTTAGAATCCTGGTAAGAGCTTGCAACTGATGGAAGGCTCAAGGCATGATCCTTAAGTATAAGGAAGATCCAAATGTATACTTTCAAAGAGAAATTTACTTAGTGTTAGCTGCCATTACTTTCAATGTTAAGTTTTGGTAAGAAGAGTCTCTGATGCTTGCCAAGTTTTTATGTGCAACCTGTGGTTCGTAAACCAAAACAAGAAGCCTCCCATTTCCTGGCCTTTGCCTTTGTTTTTTGTTCTCACACAGAAAATATTTGGTTCAGGAGTGAAATTTTTAATTTTCACTGTTAAGTTTAGAGTCTCTGACAGTTAACATATGACTTTCAACTTAATCTTCTTGTTTTTCTTTAGTCTTTGTTCTTGGTGTTTTTCTTTAAAATGAGTTAAAGTATAAGTCAACTGACATCATTCATAGGTACAAAATAAATAATCATATTAATCTGAGTTTGAAAGAGATTTTCCTTTTGTGTTATCTTCCAGCATTTTGTTTTTACAAGTAACTGAACTGTAAAAACGTGTACAGGCCCATCAAATAGTAAGGTCAAACTAAACCACAACCTTTTAAACAGGGATTTAATCACGCATTCACAAAGTGTGATTCTACTATACTACTCTGTGGTTTGTTTTTTTTTTAATGATTGATAAAATAATAGTGCGTTCTGTTCCAAGTAATCTTTCTGCTGGTGATTTGTTGCACATCATACTTGTGTGTAATCAGACTGCTGGAATAAAGGCTACTGTACTCTTTGTACAATATTTAATGTTCAGGAGAAATGTAATATTTTAACTAGGTTCAACTACTTGCTGCTCTGTGATCTACACAAAAGTAGTAAAATGATTTAATAGCAGGGAGTTATGACAGATAACTTGTAATAACACAGCCTCACTACTTTCACAGTACATCCTGCAGAAAATTTGCAAATAGCATAATTAAAATAAACACATTTCCCACTAAATCTGAGTGTGTTTTGTCATGTGGAAAAGGCCCATGCTTTCACGGGTCAAATAAGCTGGCTGATTTGATTTTCACAGATTTCTTTTGGACCTTTGTGCTTTCTCAGAAGATTGCAACTCTCTCCCTGAGATACAGACCCTGATACCTGATATCCATCCCTTTGTCACACTGAGATACAATCTTCACAGGATTTTGTGCGATGGTTTTGAATCTTGTATTAAATGTGGTTTGAGAGACTAGTGTTCCACCAGCAGCTCAGCTATACTCCTGATGCAAAGTGCAATTTAAGGCCCTGGGTTTGACCTAAAGAAAGCAAGGTAGTACAGTAGTCTCTGTCCATGGTTTTTTGCACTGGATTTGCTTTTTAACTTGGCCTAACTGCAGGTATTAGTCTTTGAGTCATGCCAAAGTGCTTAGCTTTTCCCATGGGGTTTTCTTCAGGGTGGTGCAAGATTTGACTATAGTTCAGTGTTGGTCATTACCACAGTTCCATACAAAGTAAGGATTTCTCATATGCATATTCCTTGGAGCAGCTCATTTAAATTGGCTTAAGTAAGTAAGTTGTGGAAGTACAAATAGGTCTAATTTACACTGCTGACACCTAGAATGGAAATTTGCTGTCACTTTTTCATATTTCACCAAGCTATCTTCTCAAATAACTCATAGCCATGTGATATGAGGAAAGAGTGATATATTTTTGCAAACTCTGATACAGAGGGGAAAATTGCTCAAAGACTGCTTGATTTCAAAAAAGCCCACACAGGTGTATCAGAACCTCCTAACAGCTCCATGTGGCTATTCTTAGAGGAAAAAAAAGCAACTGGCCACAAGCTAAGCACTGGTTTTGTAAAGGATCTTTGTCCTGGGATACTTGCACTTACCTGGAGAACACATTTCTAAGACATTGGCCAAGACCCAATAACCACCTTGATATCTATTGAGTTTTACTATGCAGTTTTCAAACACTCTCTGGATTGTTGTGCATTCAGACTTCGACCATAGTTAGTCCGAATTATAAATAATTTCGCCTTAGTTCATACATTTCCTTTAAGAACAGAGTCCCACTTAGTCTGAATAATCTGCTTTCCACGTAGCTCTGGAGCTTAAGTACTGTCATTGTTGCAAAATCGGGCTTGTAAAAGCTTGGTTAAGTATCTTCTGCATACTAACTCCCAAATACCTCTTCCATTCTCATTGTTCAGACAGACTATTCTGCTATTTGTTGATGGAAATCAGTCATGCTAGTATTAATATTTTTGTTAGAAAAATATTCAAAAATATAAAAAGAAATTCAAATGGCAGTTTGAATTTGAGGCACCTGTATCTCATATAATTGTTCTGCATAAACGCTACTTTCAGATAAGTTTTATTCCTTTAAGTGTTCACTATAATTAGAGAAGTTTGGTCATGATTAATTTATTAAAGGAAAAAAACCTCAATTTGATTTTAATTGAGGTAGAAAGACTCTAGAAAGATTAAATGATCCAATTGGGGTACAGAAACAAGACCATGGGGTGAAGGCTAATGTCAAATGGAAGTGAAGTAAACACAGTCAAGTATGTTTATAACTGGAGATAGTTAAAAATTTTCTGTAGGTCATCACTCATTGACAATTTCTAGAGAAAATTGTATGTTATTACAGTAACAGTAACATGAGAATTCAATCTTTTCCAACTTGACCACATCAAATTATGTTGTGCTTTCAGCATTCAGCTGTTTCCCTTTTTGCTTTACTTAAGACACACCATCTGGATGTCTTCATTAAATGAAGATTAGATAATCTGCTAATAAGCTATTTAATTAGGAATTCACCGGCAGGAAAAGTACTAATGTTGTTATTTGTCTTTACTCACACTTATTAGTGAAAGAAAAGAAACCATAGCATTAGCTGGAATATTTTGCATATCTGAAAAATTGTTTTATAACAAACTTACAGTGTTTCTAACTATAGTAGTAGTTAGAAAAATAGTCTAGTCCAGCTAGAGATTTTACAGTTATAATTTAAAATAGTGTAATAGTGATGCAAAACAGTTTATATAGCTTTTTTTCTGGTTTCAGATGACTTTATTATTGTCTTATTCATTCTAAAAATGTAAGAAACAATAAAATGCATAGCTTTTACAATTTATCCTTCTGTACTTTTCATACTAGCATCAGTAGGGAAAATGTTTTCCTAAAGTTTTATACGTGAGCGGACATAAAATATTCTTTGAAAATTAATCTGTAGGGCACTTGTCCTGGACTGCTTTAGCGTGCATTTCAAGCATATCATAGGCATACCAGCCTAGTATGAAATACTTCCTGTAACAAAGCTATCTGTTTGGGTGAGAATGCTGAAAAAGGACCTTTGCTGGGTAGCTTCTGAGGTGGCTGCTCCTGCTCAGTATCAACTGGATTGAGACCTTCTTAACATATTTCACTTGTGATCTTTTAAAGCTGTCAGGGTGGAATGATTTTCAGTCACTTTGCTGTGCAGTGGATTTAAAATCATGTCCCAGAGGTGGTATGTTAATAGATTAGGAAGGCAAAATATTAATCTAATGCACTGTCCTGTCTCCTTAACCATAACTTATAGTATAACTATCATATGATTATGGCAGTTCTCCGATGAAACAAAGTACTTGTATTTTGTTCTCCATAAAGCATTTCACTGACTGGTGCACTTGTTACTTCGGTGTGTTATTCTGTAGGGAGTAGAATGGTCAACTAAACTGATTTTTAAAGGGTGAAACACCATACAAGCATTAATTTTGATTACTATACTTTTGAATATAAGCTTAATTATGTGTAGTAAATCTAACCATTAGTTGGAAGAAAAAATTTTCCTGGGAAATTAAAATATGCTCCTTCTACAGTGCTGAGTCTCAAGAAGTCCAAGAACGTTTTAATGTGAAACACCCTGAATTTACTTCATGTTTTGCTCAGTAGCTTATCTGGACAGATGGTGGAAGCAAACCACTCTTTGTATGGAATAGAAAAATTATTTTTCCCTTTGCTAATTGTGATGGAGGAGATTCTGTGTTCACTTGTTTGTTGGTATATGTATCTAGGAACTAAAAAAATATTGTTTGTGTCTCAAGTATTTCAATTTCAGTTGTGTTTTATTTTTTGGTGCTTTGTTTTGTTTTGTTTCGTTTTAGTAATGATCAAATACCTCATGAGTTTACTCTGTAAAATTGCTTTGCTAGGCTAAGACCCAGGATACTTTAGCGAAGGAGTTTCTAAGATACAACCTTCTCTAAAATGACCAACTTCTACATCTATTTTTAAGATTTTCTTAAAATAGTTTTTAAAAATAAGTAACTCGTACGTCCACTGAGTTTGGATCCCAGAAACCTGGTATTTTAGAAGAAAGTAGATTTGTCTTCTTACTCTGTGGAACAGTTCTTTGGAGCATTATGGGCAAACTGTGGAGTCTCTACTTGTTTTAAGCATGTATGTTATCTGGAAAGCAAATCACCTATGAACACAATGTGCAACCTATTAGGAAAGAATCATCAAAATATACTAGAAATATACTAGAAAAGAATCATCAAGTTTTTGTGAAAAGAATTTTAATCAATTAATGATCTATGACTTCTCTCAGGCACTCAGCAATAGGACAAGGGGGCACGGGCTTAAGCTCCGTCAGGGGAAATTTAAGTTGGATATCAGGAGAAAATTCTTTTCAGAGAGAGTAATCAGGCATTGGAATGGGCTGCCCAGAGAGGTGGTGGATTCACCATCCCTGGAGAATTTTAAACGCAGATTGGACGTGGCACTGAGTGCCATGATCTAGTAAATGGACTGGATTTGGACAAAGGGTTGGACTCGATGATCTCGGAGGTCTTTTCCAACCCAATCGATTCTATGATTCTATGATTCTATGATTCTTTGAAGAAGTCAACAAGTAAGTAAGAAAAGTAAGTTGATGTAGCCATTTGGTTTTCAAAAAGTATTTATTTTTGGAGTTTCTTCTCCAAAAGTTCTTGAACCGACTTATTGTGAGATAAGAGAAAATTTTCTCACATGGAGAAAATATTGATATGAGAAAAATCAAGTAAAAATAAACTTTCATGGTGGAAAGAGATCACTAGTGAAGCCTTACATAGGTCTAATGAAAGGTGTCCCTGCCCACAGCAGGAGGCTTAGAACTAGATGATCTTTGAGGTCCTTTCTAACCCAGGCCATTCTATGATTCAATTATATTTGTGCTGTTTATCACCTTAGTGAATGATTTAAGGAGAAAGTGAGCCGTAAGGTGAAAAAAATCACAAGCTTTACTAAGTTAATCAAGGTTCTGAAAATGAGAGAGACCAGCAAAGTACTGCACAAGGACATCATAATGATGTGAGCCATGGATCAAATGGAAAATAAAATTTGAGGTAGATATATTTGAAGGGATATGTATTAGGGAACACTCCAGATTTTGTAATTCAATGAAAACTATGTTCAACGCTAACTAAAAACCAAAATAAAATATTATGAAGTATGATGAGAAATGCTGCTCAAAATAGAAGACGTTAGTGTTCCACTTAAATCTTCCATCTGCAACAAGAATACTGAATGTAGAACTGGTATCTCAACTTTGAAAGGAGCACAATTTCTGTCAAAGTCAAAGGGAGACACAGACAGAGGTATGGAATGGTTTGGGATTTTTTGTAAAGGAGATGTCATAGGAAAGATGTGACACAGTTCTATATATTCATGATGCTTCCTGTGAGAACAATACTTAGAACTGTTTTTTACACTGTAATAACCCTAAAGTCATCAAATGAAACAAGTAATTGACAAGTCCCAGACAAGGAAGACAGTTTTTCATATAATGTGTAACTGTGGAATTTCCTGCCAAAAGGAAGTTTTTAATGTTAGAAATTTATCTGAGATAAAAAGTGACTGGACAAAATAATGGAAGAAAAATTTATAAATATGAAAATGCTATTCCTAGCTCAGAAGTTTGAGTTGCCACTGAGGGATGCAGGTCATCCAACAGACACATCAGCGTGAGAGTTTCCTGTTTCCTAACTGTTCCAGAGGCGCCTTCTGACAGGTATTGTGAGAGTAAAGATTACAAGGATCTTTGGTCAAACAAGATGTTGCTGTCCCAGTTTTATTCATCTTTCCTTTCCTTCCTGACCCTGGCTGCTAGAAGCCTGTGGCTCAAAGGCCACTATCCCTCACTGACACCAGACACAGGGGTGTGGTAGCTCAGGTGTGAGGTCTGCGCTTAATCCTCGTTCAAGGGAAGAGGTTGAGCCACATAAAGCCTGGCTTGCCATAAGCTTCCGTATGTCAGCTGCTTGCTGAGTGAGTCTGGTATTTGTGTGGATTTTACTTGCTATTCACACTGTTAACATGAAGAGGAGGAGGTACAGGAAGACTGAAGACTCAATTAGACCAGCACAGAGACTGCTTTATGGGGAGCTGATGATAGGGAGACCCACACTGATAAATGTAAGAAGGGAAATACTATCTCTGGAGCTAGCTCTCCTTTGCATTGCATTGCAGAGATATGGACTATGAGTGAACTCACAGCTCCAGCACATGCGGGCAGTCATGAATAGTGAGTTACAGTGCACCTCTTTGGGCTGTCAACCCAATTCTGTGTGAGTTTCCTCAGGCAGCTTGACTCCTATCCCTAATGCTTATTTCATTCATAGTGTTGTAGAAGCATTAAAGGAAGAGGGACAAGGATGGTGCGTGTTACTGAAAGATACCTGCTATATCTTTTCTTCTTGTCTGCTTTAACAAAACCCCAACACATATACACACAGCACCTAAAAACTGGTATTGCACTGTAATAAGTTGGAAATGAAGACAAATTCATATTGCAGGAACTGAAGTAAGGAATGTGAGTGAAAGACCACAATTAGAACAATTTCCTGCACTGACTAATGTGAAATATAACAGGCATGTTTGGAGATGCATCAGTTCACTGAAAATATAAATAGTGGCAAAAAAACAAAAGGGAAAGACAGTCAAGATAGCTGCCAGTCTAACCTGCAGTTTACCAGGGGAAATAACCTGGCCGAAGGTGAGGAAGGAAGAGTTTTTCAAATGGAAGCCTTTACAACCTCTTCATACACTTTCTCAGCTGCCCGGAGCAAGAGCCCTGCGGGGCACTGTCAGTTTCCAAAGGGACCTTTTTGTAAATCTCATTTCAAAAGTTAAGTGCTTCTTGGTAACTCCAAATCAGCTAAAACGTGTTGCAGGAGGAAAAGGATGTGATGGTCCATAAGAAAGGCAGGAAATTAATGGGAAGTATAACGAGAGGAAATTTTTTTGTCAAGAAAGACACCGAGAGGAGAAGATAGGCATTAATATGTACTTTCTTAGACAATGACTAGGGGTCCAGAAGACAGCAGTCAGCCAAGCTGTAGTTCATTGTCCAGCTATGGTCTCTATCATGCTAAGTAACTTTATTTGATATAGCAGCAATCATATAATATACTGACTCCAACAAAACACACTATTTTTGAGCAGCTAAAGATTAAATTGGGTATAGTCAAGACATAAACAATTCTCCCTTTATTAGGCCAGGCATAAGTTACATAGCCAGAGGGGGTATCACATGGGAAAAAGAAGTATGATTGGTTTCTCTGGTGGCTATTCAGATCTTATATGGAAATGAACGATGAGATGTGAGACTGGAGAAGATAGGCAAAACTGTCAGGTTTTTTTGGTTATCTTGCGGGGGTTTTTTTAGGTGCAGATCTGTTTTGCACTCTAAACAGACCATTTTGATCAAGAATCTAGGAGATATCTTTTTGTAAGTTCTTGTAATATGTGAAAAATATTCAATGAAGTATATCTGGCTTTTTTTCAGTTTCTTCCCCCAGTTTAAGCACTGTGGACAAAATTGGGTCCAGGATCTGAAAGAAGCAAAAACTCTGGGAGATAATAGGTGATGGCAGGCAACTTGGAGGGCAGAGCATAAGAGAATATTTAAATGACCATGTATTCTGAAAGGAGAGTAGTTCATGTTTACCTGATTATTATTAAAATTCAGTAATATTGTTTCAAGAGAAAATGGTTATTATATTCCTTAACATGAAACACAACTGTCTTGCATAACTGACCAGTCTTTAGAATTTATGTAAGGCCATCTCTTTTTGTATTACCTTTGTGTTTAACTTCCTTTTAGACCTTTGATCATAATATCAATTTGCATTGGGAAAAAAAATAGAAAACAGATCCTTTCTGCAAACTGTTAAAAAATAGGTGGCAAGTGCCCATTTGAACTTGTTTATACAGAGTTTAATACTTTTTCCTTTAATACAGTATTGCTAATATGTCGTTATGTCTTTCTCATAGCTACTCAGCATGATTGCATTTTTGTAGCAATCTCAGTAGCAATGAAGAGGCTGCAGCGCATGCTTCAACACCAGTACATGTGTGTTGAGTAACAGGTGTTGCTGTTTTGTTTTGTTTTGCCTTACCTACTGCTCAATGCTTGATAAAAGTCCAACCACATATGCACACACAGTACAATCAAACCTTAGCAGACAGACCTGCTTTTTTTCTAAAGAATCCTTATCAGATTCACTTGAAAATCCTATTTTCATAAAACGAATTCTCTACCACTTCCTGGTAACTTCAAACTTCAGACTCTGAAATTGGCTCAGTTGGTTGGAGCACATTGCTAATAATGCCAAGATTGTCGGTTTGATCCCTATAAGGGCCATTCACTTATGAGTTGGACTCAATGATCCCTGTGGGTTCCTTCCAACTCAAAATATTTTGTGATTCTGTGAAAATATATCAATTTGTGAGCATGTCTCCTTGTACCTTTCATTTGTCCGATGAGAGTCCTGAGTCCAGGATCACAAAGGAAGGCACATTCCTAGGGAGGGAGCTGGGAAGCCAGTTGCAGACAGTTGCTTCCTATCATTTCAGATCAGCTAGAAGTGGAGTAGCTCCAGAAGGAAGATGTGCAATCACATTAGCACAGCACTGTGCCTGAAGGAATGATCCCTGTCGGATTGAAGTACCTGTTCTGTCTGAAGATATTTAACTCTTTTGTCTTGCAGTCCCCCCAGCCTCTCTAGGGTAGAAAATGTGGGAGAGAAGAGAGTGAAGTAGTCATGACTCACTGATGAGACCTTTTCCTCTGATCAGTTAGGAGCCTAGCATTGTGATTTTTGCTCCATACATTTTGGATACATGATTTTAGTCATTAACTAAAATGCATGGGCAGCTTTGATATTTGAAGTAAGCACTTCCTCACTTTTTCTATCTTGTAAATCTCAGGCAAATTACTTAATCTCTATACTTTGATTTCTGAAACCTCTAATAAATCTTGCTGTTAGTGTTTACAATGCTAAAGTAATAATACTCCCTTATAACATTGATCTTAAAGTAAAAAATTAACATAAACTGCTTACTGACTGCTTAGTATGTTGATTTCTTTAAGCTTAGAAAGACAAAACCAGTATGATCATAAATATGCTAATTTGAATGTAACTGTGTAGTATCTTGGAATTTTTTTGCTGTCTGTAACTGAGAAAAATAAATATAATCTTGCTCCTATCATTCAGTAAAATTAGAAGAGAATAAAGCAATTTTTTGTTAGAGAAGAAAATATAGGAATAGTGAGAAAGAGCAATCTACAAAGTGAAACCTATGAGTGAAATTTGCAATCAGAATTTTTAGTATTTTCTTTTAATTAATGAAACCTGCACAGATGTGTTCATATGCTGGTGGGCTAAAGACCTTTTATGATATCCAAAAAGAAAAGGCTTCTTTAAGTAGGCATACTGCATTGTCTACAACCACTACTTCCCTCTCTGTCCAGAGACAACTAAGGCCCACTGTTTAATGATCAATAACCACAGAAACAGTCATCATACTATCAGTAAAAGACGGTATTTAAATATTCACCAATTAATTTGTTTTCCAGTCTCTGCTTTGTAGTGGAAGTGATTTCCACAAAATTACCAATGGTCTGGCAGTGAGTGGTAGGCAATTTGTCTTTTACTTCTATATGTGAATATTGCCCTAGTTTTAATTCATCTACTAACACTTTAAAAATATCTGTCAACTTTCTATTATTCTTAATAAACAGAAGTATTAAATACTTTAGTTGAGGCAGTGATTATTGCTTACAACTTTTTACCATGATCTAAAAGTTTTAACTCTAAATAAATATTTATCATCGCCAGTCAACTGATAAAAAGGCATTCTATCGTAAGCCATTAAAAATCTTGAGAGGATGGTTTCTTTGTAAATATTAAGCATCAAATACTGGCCCTTTGGTGAAACAGGACACCACACCCCCTTATGCCTTCATCTGGTGGTAAGTTGTTTCTCAATGTAATGTACATTTCTTCTTACGGAGGTAAATACTTTGGGATTTAGCAGAGGACAAGCAGCTGTTTTATAACCAGTTCAAACTGTTGTAGTAATTGACAAGAACAGTGTTACTGTGATTCCTGGACAGTGTTTCTTAGCATCAAGTACCACATGGCTAGATCCATGTATTCCCATTTCAGAATCTGTGCACCTGTTTGGACCTGCCCTTTCCTAAAGAAACTTTTTCTTAAAACGCTGGGGGCTCTACAAGGTGAAGGTAACTGTTTATAGGAGGAATTTTATGCCTTTTCACCCACACCCACACTGACCTCTTTTCAGCTACTGCTTTGCCAGATGCATTTAATTATTGCCATAAACTGTAAACACTACTGCATGACCATTTCCCCTTTAGCAAGATTGTGTGTGTGAAAAAAGTAAACAGATTGTATAACAAAGTGTTCTCTAGCTGTCAGCAAGGGCTTTGAAAATAAAACACTTCCCTCCCGACTCACAATTGGCTGACAGTCGGCACATAATGAATAATAGCTCCTGGGGACCAGCAGAAAGATGTGTGGGAAAACTTTAATTAAAAGCTTGTCAGCACAATTTTACCTGGGTGACATCACCTGACTGAAATCCTGCTACCGGGCTTTGTTGTCTATAGGATCGCAGGTAGCACACTTGTTTTGCTGACAGCAAACAATTCAAAAAGTACTTCAAAACACTGGGGGGAAGATGCTATGCTGCCAGTAAAATATAATCTATTTGTGGTGTTCTAATTTTCTAATTAGCAGCTGTAGAAGGCTCTTTGCCATTGTGGGAGGAGGGTGACAAACAGGTTTTTGTAGCTTGTTATCTATGATGCCCTCTTGATTATGTATTTTCTTGACATTCCATTCCAGAAAACTGTGTTCCAAAATCAAATACATTTCCAAATGTAGACAGCTGGGCTTGAGCCAGAAGTACAGACCTAACCATCGAATTCCCAGCTTGAAACTCCCTTATATAAAATCAGAGCAACAAATCCAAACAGCCTAAAAGTTCATAGCAGAGGACTTTCAGGCTGTGAAAAATTCCTAAGAAATGGGAACTTCCTGATGTTCTAACATAATAAAGCATGTAGTTCAGGAGAAGAGTCACAGTAATGGATTTGATTCTGCCCAACTCAAGATACTGGTAGCTAACACAATGAGGTGGTACACATGCTTTTGTGTGCCTGTTAGTGTAAAATGGCAGTGGAAATCTGAAAGCCCAAACTTGGCCCTTAAGTTGTAATTAGTAATATTCATGGAAAGAAACTTTCATCTAACACTGCTGAAATCATTAATGCTAGTAAAGCCTGGCTATTTTACAAGTAATTTGTAGTAATGGAGAGTAGTTTCTCATAATTTAATGCTAATTAATTCAGTTACATCATGATCTAGCTCAAGTCCTGAGCTGACTTTAATGGGAATAGGCTGGGTCTGAGCCAAAAGCCACTGAGGCCAAAGGTAGCTCTTCCATTGATTTTGAGAGAAGTTTTTTTGGGTGTGTAGATGTATGGGATTTACTTACCTGACAGAGGAAAAACTCTCACTGAATTGTGTTTGCCTCCTTATGAACATTCTCTCAATTTCCTTAATTTTTATACAATTATGATTTGCCAAATGTTGAGGAAAATATTATATCTAATTAGTGGTGAACAAAAGTAAACAAGAGGTTTGTTTTCTTATTACATGCTAAAATTAAATGTTATTCTAGGGCATGTATATGTGAGTAATAACACACAAAGCAATTCCCATGCAAGACTAAAGACAAGGCTTCTAAAATCAAATATTTCTAGTACAATATTTCTGTGCCAAATACAGTCTGAAGATTGATGAACCAAATTTTATCACTTATTTTGGTAGAAGAGGCTCAAGTTAGGCAAATGAGAAAGAAAATCACTGAAGAAATTACTTAAAAATTTTCCTTTTTCTTTTGCTGCTCTGATACACTATGCAATAACATCCAATTCTTCAGAGAGAGGTATGCCTATCTGAGGCTTTCAGTCTGTAGATATTAAGAGATGTGCTTTTATACTCCAAAGGGCAAAAAATTGTAATGTTAAAATGTAAAATAATTCCCATTTGCTAGTCAAAATGTCCGTCACTTATTCAGTGACAAGCAATATTTATTAATTTCAATTACTAATGCATGACAGAATATTTATTCAAGCTAGATTCATCAAGGCACCTCAAGAAGGAGTTTTGCAGCGACTAAGTATTAAGACTTTTAAGACTTCCAGTGCTGTGCACGAGTCAGGAATTTCTGATAAGGCTAAATGATAGTTGGCATTTTGAGAAAAGTCCCCAAAGTCCCCTTCTCGGTGAGACTCAAATCTATATGGAGCCAGGTAGCACTCTGACAGTCAGGCCACAGAAAATTCATTGACATCATAGCTTTTCTTCTGTAATTCTTTCATTTTGTGTAAATGAACAAGTCAATGTGTAAGGAATGGTGTTTGAAGAATGAAAGGACTGAAAGAAAGATAACATATCAGGCATGGTGCTTGGAACACCCCTGTTAGAAGGGGGATACTACAGCATTAGCTTTATGTATTTGATGGAGCTCACTGTTCAAATCCTGAACTGAGGAGCCTTTTCCTGTTTCAGTCACTATTTAATTGTGACATAGAAAGTGAACAAAAAGTGAAGAAGCTCAAAATGCACTACAAAGAAAAGTGCATCGCACCCAGCCACTGTGGAAAAACTTTGAACTTGTTACATAAAACATTGTCTCAGGATATTCTGCAGGTCAATGCACAACCCAAACCTAGGTTTCCTATGAAGCAAATAAGAAGACAGTGAAAAGTTCACTGACCTTCTAGAGCAGTACAAGGCAAAATTTCATTCGTGTAGTTTCAGTTTCCCTCAAATATGCCCATGTCTTGTGTTGAAAAGGATGAAATTTTAGGCAGGATTCATAATATTTATGTCACAATCCTCCTCACCTTGTTTAGTACTTTTTTGTTGAATCATCTGAGAAAGACAGTTTTTGGAATTAGCTAAAATAAAACCCATAATTTTCTCACAGTGTTAGCTCCATGCAACATGGAGTGTTCCAGGTGGAGGGTCTTTCATATTTGTGTTTTTTCTGTGTTTTTTTCTGGCTTGTCAGACTGTTGTCAATGTTGGTCTTTCAACCATTTATTCTTGCATCATGACTCAAGAACTCAAGCTTCAGAAAAAAATGACCTTTTCTGACTAACGGTGGTAAATTTGAAGATAAGGATATCTGGCAGGTATGGGGAGCAAGAATACATTAGTTGTCTCATGAAACTAGCTTTATGATTTCATTCCAGTTTCTGTAGTGAGGAATCCCCTTCAGGAATCCTCTTCACGAGTTCAACCACAATTGTGATTCTTAGCAAAGTTCATGGGAAATTTAGTGGATATTCTTTTCCCTTCAAGCAGTCATCCTTCATGAACACATATATTAGTGATACAGTTCAAGGATGGTTGCAGTCTTCCTTATGCGTATGAATCTAATGTGATACACCACTGTTTTGCATAGATGTAAGTGAACTGTCTGGTGTTTCATTTAGTAAGTAAATTCAGTGTCAGGTAAACCACTAGACAAAGTATGAGAAGAGAGGGTTTCAGTTACTGGCATAGGCTTTCTGTGTGATCTCGAGTAAGTAATTTATGGTCTGATTCATTAAAGTGTTAAGTGGTGAGGATTAGATGCTTACATTTTAGGCGATTAGTCAGCAGAATTCAGATGCCTAAGTTTTTTAGCTCTTATGGGTGGGGTTATTTTGTTTTGGTTTCTTTGTTTTGTTTTGGTTTATTTTTTGAGTTTTTTTTTTTATGGCATGCAGGATGGTTCAGGAACAGAAACAACCACACATCAAATGGAACATTTGAATTTCTAGGGTTAAAAACAAGAAAAGATTGCATTGGGTGTACAGCAAGCCTGTATGAAATTCCCACATCTGCAGGGAGGAAAGAACCTTTGTCCTTTAGATTTCTAAGCTCAGAAGCCTCTTCTAAAGGAAGATAGGTTTAGTAGGTTAAAATTTACAGTCATCAATAAAACATTAAACGTGTTTCTTGCCCGTTGTCTTACTTGCTGATTTATATTCCTTATTGTGCTGTCTTTATGTAGCCTAGGGGTTTTTTTCTCCTCAACCCCGTATCTTCTATGAGGCAAGGAAGAAAGAACATGCCCTGTTTTCCCTTTCCATCGTGACCACCTGTAAATGTGTGTTGGTATGCTCCTCTGGCATCTGAAAGACGCAGGTTTGAATACCTCTGAAGTGGAGTGGCACAGCCTGCTTTGCATGTTGTGGGTGACCATAACTATGGAAAATAAAGCAGCAGTACCATGTTTTTCATAGTAAGTAGTTCATGTCTTTCTGTTTGCAGAAACAGCAGCAGTGGCTGCTGTGTGTTGCTGGGAACATGACGCTTCAAGAACAGATGCTCTAAATAACCAACAGGATTAGGCACATCAAGGGGAGCCGAGACTACTCAAGGGTCCAACAGTGACCCACCTCATATTAGTGGTATCGTACTTATATATATGTATTGAGTAACTAGGTAACTATGTAACTTACAGCCTTTCAGGTCATCCACTACAATCAAAGTGGTTTTAATGACATCTGAGAAGAAGCTTTGAGGTGATGGCAAGTACATGTACAGATAAAGATATAACAGCTTCTTACCTATGTCCTGCTTTAGGTATATAAATATTTTAGACTTTTTTTTTTCTTTTTTGATCTATTCATAGAAAGGCTATGAAATTCTTGTCAATGAGAACAAATATACTCCAAGTATTTCTCCAATCACAATTTACAAGCCTACTTGTGTAGGTGGGAAATATGTCTTTCTGTTGACATTTAGTTATGCCTTGAAGCAGGATTTCAGAGTTCTTAAAAACATGCCAGTTATACAAGTTAGCAGATGATAGTTGTTTTCATCACCACGGGGTTGTTACAGAAGCTAGTAAGAAAAGTATAAGCAGACACTTTTATTTATTATTTACATATTATCAAAGTGAAGGAAGCCTCTTTTAATTTAAGAGAGCTATGAAAAAACCTATAGAAAAACAGCTTTGCTCTTGGTATTTGATGAACTGTAATCTTTGATTGTACTTGATGATAAATTAGGTGGCTGGTCTCAGTATTCAGTCTGATTTACAAGAGATTCTTTTGAAGTGATAAATGCCTATCAGCCTGCAGTATTACTCTGTAGAACAGAAGGATCTGAACATACTTGACCAAACAGCACCATGTTTTGTTTCTAATAGATAATTCAAATGATGCAATATAGAGACATTTTTAATCAGTTACGAGTAGCGAAGCCACTGTTCTTGTTTAAGACTGACAGAAGTTAACAGAAAGTCACAAGTCATTCTTGTGACAAGTGCGTGAAATCTAAAGAACAGATTCCATATGGTGTCATATTTCAAGTTGTATGTCAATGACTTCATCAGAAAGTTATACCCTTTCAGTAGGAGAAATGATACCTTTGAAAACATGTGTGGCTGCATGTAAAAAGTAAGCTCTCCCTGTCTTCACAGAGAGCCAAGACACTTTCTGCTGAACAGGCAGACAGAAGAGAAAGAACAGATGTAATTATCAATCATACACTGTCATTAGCCCAGCTCTCTCAATATGCTGAAGAGCAGAATACATACTGGTCAGTTACTCATGCAGACCAGAGCTGTCTTCAATATAGATTTCTTATCTGTTGTTTATACTCCAATATAGTGAAGTATAATCTGAATGTCTTAAAGTTTAGGCCTGCGGATGGCTGCTAAGTCCATATGCATTTGTTATCACTTGGACATCTCTACCAATGGCACAAGTGAGATGGGCTTAGTCATAGAAATTACATGCATCAGTGTAAACTGTAATCAACATCCTGTCCAAATAATTCTGGCTCCTCTTTAGCATAGTGGACAGTGCATAGTTCAGATCTTCTTCAGAGTTCTGATCCACTCTTTCTGCAAACACAGAAGAATGGTCACCTACAGTGTGGAAATGAGATCATACTATTCTTCAAAGGTATCCAAGTCTCTAAGATCCCAAAGGAGTTTGCTAACATGAGTTGCACACAGCAAATATTTAGTTCATTGTTTCTCCTCTGAGCTATTTCCACTGTGCCTATGCTCAGACACTACAGTGTTGTGGATAATTATATATCGCTGAAGACAAAGATGTACCTAAAAAGATGAAGCTCAAACCACTTTTCTGCAGAAGTGGAAAAACTAATGTCAGTATTTTAAGAGGTGCTTAAGTTAAGCATCTGTATTTATTTCCATTCTGGATAGTAGTGAGAGAAGCTGCTAATTAGAACTATTGAGTCTGATTAGATTACTAAACCCTTTAAATGTGGATTAACAAACATATAGTAATAACATGGGTTAATGAAACTGAATTTTCTCATCTGTATTTTAAAATACAGTCTTGAATCACTTGCTTGAAGTCACCTTGTCTCTCTGAGTCTTTTGAATTCATATGATTTCCTGTAGACACTGTAGTTCCTTTATATGTTCTCTTTTTTTTGGTTTGGTTTTGTTTTGTTTTAATAGAAGCACCATTTCACAGAATTATAGAATATCCTGAGCTGGAAGGGACCCATAAAGATCCTCAGGTCCAGCTCCTTGCCCTGCATAGGACACCCCAAGAGTCACACCATGTGTCTGAGAGTGTTGACAAGTGCTTCTCGGATTCTGTCAGGCTTGGTGCTGTGACCACTTCCCTGGGGAGCCTCGTGAGGGAGTTGTAGACTGTCATGAGGTCTGCCCTAAGTCTCCTCTTCTCTAGGCTGATCAATGCAAGTGACCTCAGTTGCTCCTCATAAGGCTTCCCCTCAAAACACTTCACCATCCTTGTGACCCACCTTTGGACAATCTCTGAAAGCTTAATGTCCTTTTTATATTGTGGTGCCCAAAACTGCACACAGTGCTCAAGGTGAGGCCACATCAGCACATTTACTATGTTGGTTATATGTGTAGCCTGTAGAACTTCTATCATAGGATCATAGAAGTTCCTCAGGAACCTCCTGAATTGCTTATGCCCTGCTGTGTTGTCCCTCCAACAGACATCAGGGTGGTTGAAGTCTCTCATGAGGACCAGAGCCTGTGAACATGAAGCGTCTTCTATCTGTCCATGGAATGCGTCATCCACTTGGTCTTCCTGGCTGGATGACCTGCAGCAGATCCCTGCTAAAATGTCACCTGTCTCTACCCTCTCTTTAATAATGACTTATAAACTCTTTGTTGGCTCCTTATCCATTCCCAGGCTGAACTCCATGCATTCCAGCTGGTCATTGACATAGAGGGTGACATGTCTTCCTTGTCTCCCCTGCTTGTCCTTCCTAAAGAGTATGCATCCATCCATTCCAACACTCCAGTCATAGGAGCCATCCCATTGCTTCTCCATGATGCTGATAAGATCATAGCCCTGCAGGCATGTGCACGTCTTTAACTCCACTTGTTCATTCCCCATGCTGTGTGTGTTTGCACAGAGACATCTAAATTGGGCCCCTTATGAATCTGATTTACTAGCTGGAGTGGCAGGAATTCCTTTGTGCTGCCCCTTAGGTCCTCTCCTTCTGACCTGTCATCCTTCTTCAGGCTCTGGACATCTGTTGGTTGATGGATCTGGCATCAAATTGATCTGAATGGCATGAATTGAGGTTCCCCTTCTGAGGCAACTTTAGTTTAAAGCCCTCTTCACCACCTTGGCAAGCCTATTTCTGAAGGTGCTCTTCTCCTTCTCCAACAGAGGGTCCCCACTGGCCCCCAGAAGACCAGGTTTCTCAGAGTGAATCCCCTGAACTAAGTAGCCAAACTCCTGACTATTTGAACCTCACAAAAAGAAGGAAATCCACTTGTTTAACTTCAGTTTCTTCAAGGAAACTTCAAAGAAACATGAGCAATACGATCCAAAAACCTGCATCTATATACCAAGATTTATGGAGCAGTAGAAATAACAAAGTATTACCAAAGGCAAAAGACAGTTCTCTAAGCTTAAAAAAACAGTAGGGGAAACACTTGATAACAGTTCTTCAACCTGAATGACTTAGTGATGTCCTTGGAGAAAGCCCTAAATAACAGTTGTGAATATTACTAAATTTTGGTGGTCTAAATTGATGAAACATTTTATTTCTGCAACTCTACACTGACATTTCAGAACAAATTACTTCATCTTGGGCTTTGTTCTTGTCCATAAATAAATGTGAGGGCCAAATGTTCTAAGAAGGACATAAATGGATACTCTTTTTCTCTGGAAATTGTGAGTTGACCTATTGCTAGACTGCTTGCTCCAAATGTATACTATCTGCTTATGTCTGTGATGGGTAACCAGCATAAAACAATAGGGAGATACACAAAGAATCAGTAAAAAAATACACATTACATATCAAAATGCCACTTTCTTCAGAGTTGGTTCGTAGGTCAAGAGGGTCTGGATGATTATAAAGAGCTCTGAATTCTTCTTCTCAGAAAAAAAAAAAAGAGAATCCATTTGACAGTTCTGAATTCAAAGCTTTAGGAATCAAAAAGGGGAAAAATATTTCCAAGATATTTCTATGAGATCATGTCCTGCACAAGCAACTGTTGGAGTTGCACAGATGGTTAAAATATTTGCACAACAAAAAAGACACCGTAATAGCTCTTCTTAACTAGAGAACTATTTCTATATTAGAAATAAGCAGTAAGCTGAGCTACTTATATCGTTTACTAACCAGAAAAATTTTGACTGCCAAAGGCCTAAATCTTATCTTAAAGGTTCTGCTTGAAGTATGTGAGGTTCTGACTTTCTTCTTTAACCACAAGGATAGTTCCATAGTTTAAATCCTGATAAAATTGAATGGTGAACACTGGTTCTTGTTAAAACATAATTCTTCCAGAGGACTCTTTATAACTGGAACCGACAAAGACATCTAATGCAAATGAAATAGACAAGGCTCTTTATTTTATTTTAAATTGGCCTGACGTGCTTCATGACATTCATTTCAGTGATTTCCAAACCACAGCCTGAGAAACCTCTTAAACTTATCAGACAGGATTCTGTTCCACTAAAGTTTTTAATTCTTATGTATCAAACAGAAACATTCTCAATGCCAAAAGGCATCACAAATTGAGCATATGGTAAATCTGGGCACTAGTGAGTCTATGTTTGATTGCTGAATATTAATTTCAATATATAAAGTTATATAAAAATATATATGTGTTTTACAGAACACATAATTTTATATATGCATAAATAAATACATATAGTATATACATAATTATATATACTAAATATTGAGTTAAAGTTAGTGCTTGTAACAGACGCTGCCTACAAAGATCTAGGACTGTTTCAAGGCATGATCTTCAGTAAAACAAAAGCAAAAAATCTGTAATTATAACTATTTTTTCTACACTGTTGTGAGATTTGTGCTTTCCAGGTGTGAGATGGCTGCTGTTGAGAAACGCTTCAATATCGCAGTGCTTTGTTCTTTGCCCTTTGCCTCCTTTCCCTTGAAATGAGCGCAGCAAAAGGCATCCAGTGTCTCATGCAGAGTTTTATGAGAAGAGAATTACCTAGAAGTTAATTTTTTGAAGGTGCAAATGCAGTTTGTCAGGTGGAGAAGGAGGTTCTGCCCACCATGTCCCTGTGTTGCAGGTTCCATCCAGCAACAGCCTCTGACTTTGATTGGGAAGACTTCACACGTTCCCTGGGTTGTGCTGAAAAGTCATCTTCTTTGTCACCCTGCATGCTTGGCTCCTTGTGCTCTTCACATCATATCTCTTACTGTACACGTTTGCTGCCGGTTTGCTGCTTGCTGTGTTTCTCCCCTACTACCAGTTTCACCAGGTGCTCTAAAAGCAGCACCCAGCTGTGTGTGACTCTGGAGAAGAGCAATCTCCCCTCCAGCCACAAGCTCTCCTCAGACTCAGGTTGCGGAGCCAGGACAAATCACAGACAGGTCTATGCCCCAGATACTTAGCTACAGCTTTTCAGAAGATTCAGCATATATAGAAAATAAAAAGAATCAGATTTATAATTCTTCCCAGCCCCTACCTCCACCTTTAATGTACTTGGAGGTGAACCACAGCGTACAAAGGAAATATCTAGCCTTTTCTAGTCATATTGCTAAAATATATTTTTTTACCATTTAGAAAAAATACATTCTCTCTCATCTGCACTTTCATCATTATTTAGTCAGTACTGTCAGGTTTTGAATGAAACCTTATTTTAATTTTAAAAACATTTATTTAAAATTTTTTCTCCTTTCTCCTGAGAAAAGAAAAAGGAAATTATTTCTTCAAATGGTTTAATAAAAACTTATCTTAGTCTTCCTCTTTCCCAGCACAAAAAAATCAAGGATAAATGTTTTTTTTCCCTATTATTTTGGTTTTTCTTCAGGATTCTTTTGGAATTTTTTTTAGTTCATGACTGCTATTCCTTCTTTATTTTAACTGGAGTGTTTACACTGCAGAGATCCAGCAGTTTAAAAATCTGATTATAAAAGGAACCAACAATCAAATTAAGGATTGTGTAAAAAGTTCAAAAAATCTTCTACTATTTTTAAATATTTCCATAAACATATTTATCTCATATTTAAAAACATTTTTTTTCAATTTGTGAGAATACTCATCAGAGGATGATTAAATCCATGCTTATTAGTAAGGAAACTTCTGAAGAATCCTTTAGTTCTCTTGTCTGACTGGATTTTAAAGTGATCTTTCCCAAGACCTTTCAGAGGGCTTATCTATGATTCCAAAGAAAAAACATCATTTGCACTTACAAGTTCCTCCTTCTCCAAGGCAGAGGTTTTTTCATATCTGTACAAGAAGATGGTTAACACACATCAGAAAAGCACCATGTTTCCAGTAAGTTTTAGTAAGTAGCAGTAGAGCTAACTCAAAAAAACAAATACAGGAGTTTTTTTAAGTTTATCTGCTTTTTGTGCACCTAATCAAGTGGATCTTATCAATAAGCTATAAGAATGAATTAACAATGGAATTCAGTTGCTCTGCACAAGGACATGACTTCTAGGATTTTTTTCTGAGATAGAAGGGATCCCCATCCATTGAATGGGTTGTTTGTGGAATCAAGTCAAAGAAAGTTGTCTCAGCCAGGCATCTCTTGAATCCTGTACTGAAGGATTCAGGATTTGAGTACTAGAACCCCTTGGTGTGTTTTTCTCATGTGACACAGTGATAAGAGTATAGCTTAATGCATCTGTGATTATTCAGGCAAACTCTATCCTCTAACAAATTTTGCATGAAACAAGGGAAATAAGGAACTCTAAATCTACTTGTCATTCTTGTGATAAGAAGATGATCTATTTAATTAAAAAAAAATTTCCTCCAAATTTCAGGCAAGAAAACAAAGGAATAAAATTGCCAATAAAATAATTACTATTACAAATTCAACTTATCAGACTATGATAATTTCAAATAGACTGTATATATTTAACTGCTAGTATTGTGCTCATCAACCATGCATAAATACGAATTAGGCATCTGTTAAAAAGAGTGTCCTGTAAATTGCTATATATTTGCTAACTCTGTGGGACTGGGAAACTTCAATATACACCTTTGTACATCTGAAAATGCATTTCAATACTTTATCAAGACCAAGGAAATTATTCCCCCCAAGAAAAGCTAAGTGATTGCCACTTAAACTGGGAATAAACCCAAGAATTCAGAAACATATTTCAATTAAATAATTCATTTTGTCTGTGGATAGATCTACCGTTTGAAAAGAAGTTCTTTCCTTCATTTACTTGATTGCTTTTGTGATGTCTTATAAAGCAGTTCCCAGTGATGAATATGGTAATACTGAGCAATATCTCCTTAGAACTTTATCATAGTGTAATCCAGCCCTTCTGGCATATATTTTACATATGTAACTTCTTCTAGAAAAATGCCTTATAGTGGATTGAAGAATGGGTGAAAACACCCATATTAAGCACATTAGCCTAGTAATATACAAACGTGAAAGAATTAAGTTGGTTTTAAATCCTTGTATGTATTTTTGTATCCCATCCCCAACTAAGTTCTCAAACATTTCCTTTTTAAAGGCAAAATAAAAAGAAAAGAAAAAAGGAAAGATAGTTAGAAATCAGATTATCCTACTTCAAATCTGGTCTTCATTTAAGCAGAATGTGAAATATTCTGTAATACTTTTCCATCTAAGTTTAGATTTTCTCCCTTTCTAATATTTTTTTTCACATACTGCCTTATCCCTTCTACTTTTGTAGTGGTATGACTTCCATTCCACAGAAGCCAAAAGTTTATTTAATACAGTTTAGTTAAACGGGCATTTAAGAAATTTCTTCTCAGAAATTTGTACCATGCCACAGATCTTTTAAATGGGATCATGGGATTCTGACTGTGAAATAGTGCCCTCTTTAAAATGCAAAAAAACGTCAGCCAAAAGCTAAAATTTCCAATACATTTCTGTCACTTTATAGGAGCTATATGAGGCCTTTTTTACGTCTAAAATCTAACCCAATCAAGAGAATAAATAATTACTACATGTTCCAAATATTAAATACGGTGAAAGGCTTTCATATTGTAAATGCTGTGGCCTAGATGTATATGTCAGTGTGTGCTATAACTTTGCCATGACTATTCATCTTGAGGTTCTAAGTGCAAAACCAAGGGAACTCATTAAAGATTTTGAATTGTAAGAAGAAAACATAAGTGTGGATGACCAGTAGCTGAATAAAGAAGGAGAATGACTAAAAATCAACAGCTGTATTGACTTTTTCTTGAAAGTATACAATAGATATGTTCACTGTTTAGAGTTCCAGAATTCTGCTTCTTTCTGTAAGATAGCCACATTCTTCATGCACAAAATGCAGTTCAACACAGTGAACTGGTGTATTGTCTCTTTCCCCATTTTGAAGTCTGACAAAAGCACAAAAAACATTCTGGGGAACTTAGGAGCCTGTTTCTTAGATAACCAGCATTTAGATCTCAACTTTATCTCTGTAGGAGAAACAAACTTCACAGGTGATTTGATTACTTTAATCAAATTACTAAAAGACAGCTGTTCCTGTGAAAATCTGTCTGTGAATCTTATTGTCTTAATAGTGAAATTATTAAGTTTTCAAAATAGAGACTACATGTATAAGTAAACTAAGTGCATTTCAAAGCATTCATTATTTTATGTGTAATTTTTTGTTCGACTGTGTGTCCTGTGATGATTATAGCATACTTGATTGGGCACAGTATTATTAAAACCATCTTATCCTTAATTAATATTAGTATATATATTCTCAGCTAAATTGAGACCTCTGTATATTACTTTAGAAGTGTAGAGTAGCCTTAAAGTGAGTTAACCTAAAAATAAAGGATTTATAATTTGAAACAATACATTCCACTTTTATTTATTTAAAAAACACAAACAAACAAATTTAAAACAACAAAGCAACACCCTTTTTTGATCTAAAAGAGAAAGCAGAAAAATTCTGGAGAGTGCACTAAAAAAGTCTTACAGACAAAGCTAGTGAAGACTGGAGAGTGGTAGTTCAGACAGACTTCTTGCATACTACAGCAAAAGAGAAATCACAAAAGAAAGTCAAAAGAAAGAAAAATTGGATTGTGTACGCATTAAAGTGCAGAAATTAGGTTTTTTACCAGGATTGAGTAACTTACTTTTCTTTGTGATTAAGGTCATGCAAAAAAAGTTCTATGTTGTAAATGAGAGTGGTATTTCACTATATAGTTCACTACTGTGGTAGAGCAGTTAATTAAGAGATTTTTTAAGAGGTAGACTCACAGAGAAATATCATTGACAGATAACTGTTCCTAAGAAAGTTGTCTATAAATCATTTATTCAAAACAGTAACTGGAAATTTTGCTTGTCAGATTTTTAAAAGCAGAGAAGCGTTTCCTTGAACTTTTGCCTGACTTAGACTGCCAATATATTACAAGCACCTGGGAGAAGCCTCAGGCTCAAACAGTCACGAACACATGAAGTTCCATTTTGTTTTAATAAGGGTCCCCTTCCTGTAGTAGACTTTGTTGTATTATTTAATTTATTCTACTATTAAAACTAGAAAAAAACCAAAAATCTGTCTTACTGTCAGAAGACACTTGAACTTAAGTTTATAGTAAAAATTACTCTCATTATAAAAGGTAAAGTGGAATTTTCTGGCTTTTCTAATCCTTGTAGAGCCATCCTCAGCAAATACTATGAGTAAAGGAGAAAAAATCTGCTTGTGTTAGGAAGAACCATATGTGTGAATGTCACTATGTGGAGACAGTTTGTATATATTTCTGATTTGTAATGAACCCGATTATTTTTCATGGCTATGCAAGTGATCCTGGAGGAGAAATGTCTCTTTTCAGTGAAAAGGAGAAAGGAAGACTGATGTACTCTACTGTGCTATATTCCTGACTTGAAGGAAAAAGGAGGCAAGGTAGTTCAATCTTGACACCAACCCAGACCATGGCCTTTTTGCTGTCCTTATGTGATGGTGTTATAATATTCTATGTACCGGTGCTTTACAAAAGTGTTTTTGGACTAACACAAAAGAAGAATAATCCAGCAGATCTGTGGCATGAATGCACAGAAGAGCTCAGCTAATTGAATGTCCCTGTATCTAAAACCACAGAAGTTTGCTAGAACATGGTTTTTATTTGCTTCCTTTGAGAACTTCAGGAAGGAGCTGAAGTGGAAGAAAATAAAGGGATAAATATGATCTCATTACTGCGATGCCTCTGACATAAGGTTTGATTAAATCTCCCATTTAATTATCTTTCCAGTGCCTGTTTTGAATGAATAATTTAGTGCATATCTGCAGATCTTATGAGTTAAAATTTGAAGGCAAAATTCCTGAAAATCTCATTTTAGAAAGGATTTGAATTTTTTAGAACCTTTCTACTGATAAATGGCTCCTGTACAGCTTTTTAACTTTTCCAAAAATCTGATAGTTACTGTCTCGCTAAATTTCAAATATACATTGCAGTAAAAGAAATTGTGCCTGTAAAATTTACTGTCTTTTGCTTGTTTTTTTCAATATTATTTCAATAAGTGTTTACCACCAGGGCCACTATTTCCAATAATTCACAAGGGTATGTCAGTCAATCAGCAGAATAGAAATACTTTTGTTCAGACAGCTGCAACATCAGTCTGACTGGCCATGGACTCCTATTTTCCAATGACATTCAAGTTACAAGCCACCACAGAGAAATGACAGACCTCATTCTTAAAATCTGCAACTATATATTTGAACTTTCAATCCTGCCAAAATATGGCACAAACACAGTGAACTCTAAGTTCTCAGAATAAATAACAACTGCATTTTCTTCTGTGGCAGGCCATAGCTGAAAGATTGTGAAGTATAAAGCTTGTAAGAGAGTTTTGCATTATGTGAATGTCACAAGCCTTTAAAAGAGGATAAAAAACCACCCTTCAATGCTATTGTAGGCAGCCATAAGTATCACAGTGAGATTGCTATTAGAATGTAAACTTTCTGTAGCCCTACTTCAGAATGCTAACAATTGAGTTACTATTGGCCTTCATGGAGACTCAGCTCCATAAAAGGATGTTAAACATTTTCCTATCCTTAAGGATGAACAATAAAATATCATGTGGGATGTATACAGCCTCTTGCCAGCAACATGTAATCCAGTAGCTAATACGGATGTTTGGAACACAAGTATCTAATTTTCTTCCTGATTAGTACTTTTACTCTACTGCTTGGAGTAGGAGGAAGTTGATTTCCAAGCATCTAATGCTGTAGACCTTGGTGGGAAAAAGTAGTCTAGGAGATAAGATATGACTTTACAGGCTGCACAGTCAAGTTTGAAGATGTGCATGTGCTGTATGCAGAACAGGCCACTGGCCTAGTACAAGCCCGGCATACCAGTCCGGTCTTTGCTAAGTCTTAGTTACGATATTAAACTTGTTTAATACTGTGAGAAGAAGATAGAAGAAGAGGGAAGGATGTCTACATGACTGACACTTACTCTAATGGGAGGACATTTACTCTCTGAGTGGTTTTATTGGTAACCTCTTCTTTGCTTTCAATAACAATTTCACTGTTTTCTTGGGCTGACTGCCACATGAGTAAATACAGCTACACACTTATTCTGCTGGTCTGGTCAACTCTTCACAGCTACTTATCCATGAGAAAAGAACAGCATTAAGGTTTACCAGTGAGTAGGGAAAGAAGCTGCACTGAAATATTCTCGCTTGAGATAAACCACTGACCTGTTTTGCCTTGGTTTTATTCATTGAAGTGCCAATGCAATAACTCTGTGGAGCACTAGACTGGAAGTCTTTTAAGACTTTAAAGCATTTTATGTTTTCTTGGGAACTTGCCCAAGCTGACACTTTGAAGGAATTTTTCGGTAACCTGCCATGGTTTATTGTGGATAAAGAAATTGCTTCCATACACTGAGTTAGTTCTACATCTCAATGTCACTAAAAGACAGTCATTCACATAGCTGTGCCTACAGTACTATGTGTAAAATGTGTACTGCAGTTTCTGATGACAGTTCATTGAGGTAGGGGCATGATAAGGTGAACTCCACAGTCAAAAGACCATGACAATTTTTTTGTGTGTCCCAATACAGTTGCAGTCAAACTCAAGAGCAACAAACATAAAAGCTTCAGAAGAGATTTGATTTATTCATATGACCACCCAAGTAGGCCTGTTCCGCAGCATGCTTACATGTAACAGTCGTAGCAATGACTGGTGTACCTGATGTTACACCCTTCTTTCACAGCTTCCAGCCTAGGGCCTCAAGTGTAGGTGTATTGGATACTAATGATGCCTTTCATTATCCTATTTCATTGTCAGCTTTCTTTGATTTCAGGAAAATCAGAGAAGACATGTGACTTTCTCACACTGAGGCAGTTTCTCAGTTGGATTGCTCAGTTCTCATTATCGAATTTTTTTGTTCAAAATAATAATCAATTTTGACTAATAATTCTATTAGTAGAAACAAGCAATATAATGGGTAGCATAATTCTCAAAGATTATTCAATCAAAAAAAGCTGAAATATTGAAAGATAAAGTTCTCTGAAGAAGTTTTAAACTCTTCTCTTAATCATAACCTCTTAATCATAACCAAGTTGATCTGTGTGACTATGAGGCCTCTACCTCCATCCCTGTAAGGCCTCTACCTCCATCCCTGCAGAGGCTCTTGTAAATTATAATTATTATAAATTATTATATATAAATATATAAATAATTATAATTTATAATTATTGTAAAGTATTATAACTATAATAATCAATTCAAGATTGACATATAGATGAAATTTTATGCTTACAATGACATGAATCAGAGAACTAAAGCAGGCTATTAATCCCACAGCAGTAACAATTATTCACAAAGCCTTCCAGAGGACGTTGCTGGGTTGGTCAAAATGGGAGATCACTGCAAAGGTGGTGGAAAGTCTGACATGGCTATTCTGGTGGCCAGACCTTCCAGGTATGAGGAGGCTCAGACTTGAGTGCTATGTGTCAGGTTCAAACTCTTCTGTTACAAGAGAACTAAATATTATGCATCTCTGGAGATAAATCCCCTCTGATTCCAGTGCTCAACCACCCTCTGGTTAAAAAACTTTTTCCTGATATTTAACCTAAACCTCCCCCGCCTCAGCTTCATGCCATTTCCCTGAGTACTGTCACTGGTCACAAGAGTGAAGATTTTTGTAAGACAGTTTTCCCTTCTCAGCTTGTTGGCCATGGGTCATACATCCATGTGGACAACATGGTAGTCCTAGTGATTTGTTGGTGATTATTCAGGAGAAAACAGATTGGACCTTATAACTGTGGAGAATCCTTAGCAGTAAAAAACATTAATAAGCACTAAAGAAAGTCATTTGGTAGACAGCACAAGTTGAATATAACTCCTGAAAAGTGAGTCTGGAAGAGCAGATGGATATTCTGGTTATTCAGTCTGGGTATTCTTGGGTGGATGCGAAAAAAAAGCGAGGGAGAAAAGCTGTATCACATCAGCTTGCAGAGCACCTTTTGGAGACCCTGCAGAAGCAATGGAGACTCTTCAAGCAGGGCCAGAAGGAGGATATGGGGAGCTACAGGCCTGTCAGTCTAACCTCATGACGGGAAAGGTCATGGAGCAGAATGTCTTGAACACCATCACATGGCACATACGGGACAACCAGGGGATCAGGCCCAACCAGTGTGGGTTAAGAAAAGGCAGGTTGTGCTTGAGTAACCTGATCTCCTTCTGGGACAAGGTGACTCCCTTAGGAAATGAGGGAAAGGCTGTGCATATTGTCTATCTAGACTTCAGTAAAGCCTTTGATACCAATTCCCACGGTTGGTGGGTTTCCCAGTTGGTGATGGGTCACCAGGGCTCAGAAGTGGGGCCGGACTTGTTAATTTTCTTTGTCAATGATCTGGATGAGGGGACTGAATGCACCCTCTATAAGTTAGTGGACAACACCAAGTTGGATGGGAGTGTTGATCTGCTGGAGGGTAGGAAGGCTCTGCAGAGGGATCTAGACAGGCTGGATCAATGAGAAGAGGCAAACTGCATGAGGTAAACAAGGCAAGAGTGCCAGGTCTTGCCCTCAGGTTACAACAATTCCATACAGAACAGCTAAAAAGATGTTTGGTGGAAAAGGACCTGAGGATGCTCGTTGACAGCCAGCTGACCAAGAGCCATCAGTGTGCCCAGGTGGCCAAGAAGGTCAATGGCATCCTGGTTTGTATGAGAAATAGTGTGGCCAGCAGGACCGGGAAACCGGTTGTCCCCCTGTTCTCGGCACTGGTGAGACACACGTGGAAGGTACTTAGGGATATGGTTTAGTGGTGGACTTGACAATGCTAGACTAGTGATTGGACTTGATGACCTTAGAGGTCTGTTCCAACCTAAATGATTCTATGATTCTATGAGTGCTATGTTATTGATAGGACTCGTCTGGTAACTCTGTCTCTTACCTTTGTTTATCCTGAGCATGTGAATCCAGCTCATGTGTTAGGAAAACCACTATCATGTCCATGCAATTTTGATGGCAATACATGTGAGCTTTTGCCAAATGGTTGAAACACAGCCAAAGCAGAATCTGCTTTTCTACTGAAGTGGGAGAAGTTTTCCTCATAAATCCATAGCAAGGAAGGGGTTATATTAGCTATTCCTTGAAAAGAAGTACTCTCTTCAGTCTGTGTGCATGGATGACCTTTGTTACTGTTCTAGTTTGATGTTATTGAAGAGTAGTGAGGAAGCAGAATGGAAAAGATGAGATTCTGAGTGGCTAGCTTCAGACTCTTATAGAAGTCCCCCCTTCAGGAACATAAATATCTTCTCTGCTCTCTATCAGGCCTAATGAAGTCTAGGTCTGTTTTTTGCTTGACCCTCCTTCGCCTTCACCAACAGAGATACATCTGAAGTCATCATGAAGGGTTTCTTTTGTTTCTACTACAAAAAAAAAGGTACCATGACTACCAACAGAGGAAAAGATAGAGTACTTTTTACACGAGGACCTATGTCTGGCACAGAATTTCAGATTAAGTTTCCTTTTCTAAACATGTATGAGCAAAGAAATTAGTAAGAACTATTATGAGCAACACAAAAGGGTTCAGGCACCTGTGAAAATAAATTATTATTGTAATTTAACCTTAGAAAATCTTAAAAATTTGAAGATCTTGGAACCGAACCCACATATAGGTATCTAATATATCAAAGCATTGAAATGTGGCATAGCCTTCTGGGAAGTTTATGAGCTTCAGAGATTACTGCAGGGGAAGTAAAAAGAACTAAAAGAAGATCTGAAATTCTTTTCTTGCAGGCTTACATTATATTCTCTGCCTTCCCCTCATCACTATACATTTTTAAACTTGTTAAACCACCTCTGCTTTACAATAAACCCCTTGGGAGAAGCACTGGGGGCAGTAGACAGCCATCTTTGCCTTGGGGTAGCACATGAGACATCATTTCTCCAGAATGTAGCCTGGGGTTGTCCTTGCTTTCCATCTCTCCACCAGCACTTCCATCTTTCCACAAGCCTGGCACTGTGCAGCAGGTACACACACATAGCTGTGATGAACTAAACCTGAGGTAGACCACATAACCATGAAGGGAGCTGGCTTCAGGCAGCAGGGTAGCAGTGCCAGAGGGAATGTGACCTGAATGGCTGGCTGCGCCTAGACTAATTCAGAGCTGTCTGATGTGGGTGTGTTCGTAGAATCATAGAATTATAAAATGGTTTGAATTGGAAGGGACCTTAAAATTCATCCAGTTCTAACCCTCCAGCCACGGGCAGGGACACCTTCCACTAGAAAAAGGTGCTCCAGGCCCCATTCGACCTGGCCCTGAACACTTCCAGGTACGGTAACAACTTCTCTGTGCAACCTGTTCCAGTCCCTCACCACTTTTGCAGTGAAGAATTTCTTCCTTTTATATATTATATATAATCTAAATCTGTCTTCCTTCATTTTAAAACCATTCTCCCTTGCCCTATCACTGCATGCCCTTTTAAAAAAACCAGTCCCTCTAACTCTTTTGTGAGTCTCCCTTTAGGTAGTGGAAGACTGCCCTAAGGTCTCCATGGAGCCTTTGCTTCTCCAGGCGGAACAACCTCAACTTTCTCAACCTTTCTTCATAGGAGAGGTGCTACAACCCTCTGATCGTCTTTGTAACCCTCTTCTGGGTCACCTCCTCTGGACCTGGTACAACAGGTCCATGGCTTTCCTGTGTTGAGACCCTCAGAGCTGGACACAGTAATCCAAGTGGGCTCTCACAAGAGCAGAGAAGAGGAGAATCACCTCCCTCGACCTACTGGCTACTCTTCGTTTGATGCAGCCCAGGATACAGTTGTCTTTCTGGACTGCAAGCACACGTTACTGAGTTTTGTTGAGCTTCTCAACCACAAGCACCTCCAAGTCTTTCTCCTCAGGGCTGCTCTCAGGCTATTCCCAGGATATATCTGTGTAAGAGTAGGTAGGGGTGAGTTTTCCACTTCCTTCTGCTCCATTCTTCCTGTCCTCCTAAAATTAAAACTTGTTTTGACCCTGTTGTTCAGTCTACCAAGTTCTGTAAGCCACTCTGCATCGTATGACAAGGGATGCTAGTTGTTGAGCTGCCAACAACTTCTAACCTCACATAGTAAACACCACATTGCCACTAATGGTAACAGCAAGACAAGAAAATTTAGGTATGTCCTCTCTGGTGTAGAATCAGAGTTTTAATATATAACAGGAAAAAAGGTTTTGGGTTTTTTTTTTTTTGTATTTCTCACTTAAGTTCTTAGGAAGAGTATTCATGAAGTATAGCTAGCACTTCCTAGAAGTATTTTTCCTTATACCTTGCATCAAATTCTTTCTTGATAATTTCCTTTCCAAAAAGAAAAAAAAAGTTTTATTTTTCAGAATTACTTCATGCTTCATATGCACCTATGCTAGACTTCTATAAATTTCAGTGTATTTTCTGAAATTTCCTGGCCACTTCTGTTCTTTCATTAATCTTGCTTTTTTTATCAATTCCCCTGTAGCACAACTCTCTTACTAGATACAAAGTCATCATAGACTTTGTACGATATATGTATAAGACAAATCAAATGACAAGTAATTTTTATATTTATAAAATTTATTTTTCATGGAAATTGTTAAATCATACATACACTCAGATTGGAAAGTCTTTGTCCGAAAAAAAAATCTGTCAGTGGTAATTAGCAAGAAATTAACAGTAATTTTCAAACCACAAATTTTCTTGGACAGCCAAGAATGTAGAAAAATGCTAACTGTGAAAATACAATTAAATAAATCCTTTTTCTCCTTTGTTGTTGGTTCTCTATGTGACTGTCCTTTCTGCGGTGCTATTGAAAGATCTTAACACCACTCATAAACCAATGTAAGCTGCAGGACAGATAAATGTTTACTCACCTGAAATTTCTTTACATTTAAGAAAGAAATAAAACAGTTATATATAAATACACATTGTAAAGCTGTAACAGTGAACTCTCATGCATCAACAGCTTTAACACAACTGTATACTTCAGTACGCACTGAAAATGAGTAGTTGCCACAGTAGCTGTCTCGTCAAATACATCTTTTCAGTGCAGACACTTAGAAATCAAATGTTTGTGCTATCGTTATACTACTTATATTGAGCTTGTGACAATAGGTTGATTTTACACTCTTTTTAATCACAATTCCCTATGATGGAGATGAACCTTTTTCTTTGCAGCATCATTTTAGTTTTAATTCCTTTTGTATATTACAACGACAAAAATGAGTTTTGGGATTCCAAATTGTATCAGAGTTTACTGACAGTGAACTGTAGTTGTTTAGGTTTATGTGGTGGAATTACAGACACAGTGAACATGAGATAACACCTTGATTTGAAAATCCTACAGTGAAAAACTATATTATTTATGCCATGTGATATTTTAGAAAGACAATGATATTTCCAGTTGCATATTTGAACAACACTGTCATCTAGTTCATTCTGATGAATAAATCAAAACACAGAAAATACAAGAAGTATAATAACCAGTTATTCACACTCCAGCTCAGGTAGAAAAGCTTGCCAACATTCTCTGCATGTTTAGGTATAATTTTTCCAGTTTTCAAATAGCTAACGGCACTGCTTTATTAAATTTCCATTTTAAGAATAAGCTATTAATTTTCTACATGTACTATCTTTACATATTTTATGTTCAGTTTGTTTTTATTTAATTCCCCTAGCTTTTGTTGGAACAAATAAGCCCTACAAAGCTTTATTCTTTTCTGTAATAAGTTTTCATGTGACCATAACAAGACACTTACTGTAAACTGGAAAAAAACAAATAAGCATCAGACCAAATAGAAATGAACATTAAATGGCCTATTTTCCTGAGAAATCTTGCTTTCAACTGCTCTCACATTTCCGCCCTGCCTTAATTTTAAATAAAAGTTCGAAGAGAGTTAATTGTTAATTACTTACTTCTGTTAATGAATACTAGAGTGTGGAATAGTGCAGTTTACTAAGTTATTGCCCCATTATAAACTAAAGCAAATATAGGTTGCAAATATATGTTTGAAAGAAACCTATTAGTTGATTTCACATGCCACTGAGAAAAATAGTATAATTCTATTTTAATGATTTCATAAAAACTTGTATGTTTCTAGCTAGTCTTTGAAAGTAATATTGATCTATAAACACCTTTGTTGGATGTTTTCTAAACTATAAGAAAGCAGATCCATATAGGCATTTTATTTTAAAACATTATATGAAAGTAAGAAAGCATTTTAAAATGCCCATTATGAATCCAGTGCCACATTCTTTTTGTAGCTGAAGTTCCAGCTGAGACGTAGTAATGAAGGGACTTGTACTCAGGCTGTAGGTGGCTTTCTCACTTTCCTTACATTGCACTGGGAAGGGGACAGGCAAAAGACTCCATAGATATGGGCTCCGTTTGTGACTCTGCTATTGGTTTGTTGGGTTACTCAGTTTCTCTTTCTTGGTCTTTTCTTTGTGAAGTGGGATAACAGCATTGAGCTTTGTTCTGTGTCCTGACGTCCACAGATAAAAATGTAGAGCTAAGGATTGTGTCAGATTTTGATTGAGTTGTGATGAGTGTTTCATAGCAGTCCAAAGCTGTTTCCATAATACATGATTATAAAGCAAGAAAGCTCTTGGAACATGTCAACTATATGGGAAAGTAGGAAGGAACAAGATAGAATGGCGAGTGGAGATTTTCATGGTATTAGATGTTTTGTGTCAGTCAGAGCACTGTACAAAAAAGATGTGCTCTGAAAGCTAAAGATGAGTCTTATTTATTTTCTAGTTGAGGTGCTCCCTTATAACACAATTAACTTCATTCTCTCTTTCCTCCAAAGTTTTCAGATTTTTTTTTCGTAAGACCCATGGGGGAAAAGAAGAAACAGAAGTGTGAAAGAAGGAAAGAAAGGTTATGAAGTTATGAAGTTCATGAAAGAAGGAAGACCATCTTGTGAGTTAAGGAATGGGCGCAGAACAGAATGATTGGTGACAGAATGGAGACAAATGAAAAATGGCATTTGATGGGACAGGTGAGGAAATGGAGGAAGGTGACCAAGTAGGGGATACTTGTCAGCGCAGTAGCATCAATATAACTGATTCCCTGCACAAGTCAAAGCAAAGATAGCACTGAATTAATAGTGTCTGACAACCTATTGGCAGGAAAAAGATAATATCTTTGGAATCACCTGGCAATAAAGTAAGACCTGAGGACTTCCTTGAGATTATGGTTCTAGAAATGGGATGATTTTTGTGTGATTTCCTAAAGCATTTTTAAACTAGTGAATAGATGGACTTCATGCACAGGATGTAATACGTTTATCACTGTTCTCTGTTTTCACTGGTGTAGGTTTTATATTTGTGAAAAGTCAACGACTGAGTTTAATATAGGGTTTCAGTGCTTCCAAACTCATAAGTTTCCCCTCTTTGGCAACGAAACTATGCACTGTCAGTTCACACATGCAGTTTATGATAATTCTGTGATTAAGATGAATGTCAAAAAAGTTAAATGCATTTGATTAACTCCAGTCAGAACCCAACTCTGCAGTGTTTACAAACCATCTAGCTAAGTAATTTCCCTACCAAACATGACCAAGTAATGCACTAGGACAGACTGCTTGTTGTGACATTCTTTGCATGGCAGATTCGAGAAATTATTAATTTTTAAGGAGAAAGAGGAGATAGAAAAGACTGCATGTGTGCTCAATGACACATGCCTGTTTGTGCCTAATTCATTGGAAAAATTGCTCAAGAATTGTTCAACCATGTTTGAATATGCTGCCAAGGTCAATGGGACCTTTCCAAAAGTGCTGGTTATGTGAGGTAAAAATGCTTGAGGCAGTTTCAACTTAAGCATTTTGGATATTTACTTGTTTTATTTGGAGAGTAGATAATCTGACTGTTTTAGCAGTCCCTTCTCTGAGCATTATTGATGATATATCTTGGAAAACTCCGAAGAGGGGTTTGACCAAGTGTCTAAAACCTAGTATTATATTACAAGGCTGCATAGTAGAGATCACCTGAGGATGCAGAAAGTGTATTCAGACACTGAAGACTTTCAAGTCAAATTCCATTTTTATGATAGTGGTAATCCAGAGACACAAAAGAGGAGTGTAAGTGCAATGATTTCTTGTCCTATCAACATTCTTTTATATACTCTCAGAGGGCATCTAGAAAATGTGGAAGAGTTGATTTCAATTCTGAAATGGTCAATATGCATTTACAATATGATATTTTGAAAGCAAGGAAAGAGAACAATAGTAATATGTGCCAGCTGCCGCTGTTCTGCGTGCCTCTGGAAACAGTAGATACATAAGAATATCTACCCAGTTAAATACAGCTTTTGTGTGTACACATGTGAAACTATCTGGGTTGGATTAAAAGGTTGTAGTGAGTGGGAAAAGTTGCTGGATAAAACCTGGACACATTCACCTTAACTGTCTGCTCTTCCAGGCATTGTTTCTGAAGTGTGGTTTGGGTATGATTTCTAACTGTTGTAGACAAGAGACGCTCCTTCAACAGAGGCTGAAAGAAGGTTAGAATTGAAAGAAATCCAGCATTTGGCTAAACTTTGAAGTTTAACATAGTTCAAGAAGAGAGAAGACTATGATTCTGCTCCCATGAGAGTGAGTGTGAACAGAAGTAGGCATAAAAAAACACTTTGTTTCCCATATTTCTCTTAATCATCAAGTTTGGAATAGATAAGTCTCATATATAAGCAAGGCTGCTCTGGGTGTGGTTTGGTTTGCAACCTGGTTGTTAAAAATCACCTCCAGCAAGCTTTGCTGCCCTGGCCTTTGAGACTTGCTATGTCAGTGCTTGGCATAGCAGGAGTTTTCCTTTGCCCACAACTTCTGGCTCCCTGAGGCTTGGATCTGGAAAGGCTGATGTGCAGGCCCACCTTTGTCCTTGGATGTTCTTGGAAGTGGATGATATTCCTTTGGCAGGAATATCCCTGAGGCAAAGAAGGGTGATGATACAAGTTCACCTCGTTTACTGGAATGTCACTTGTACCATCCAGTGCTTTTTGCATTGTAATTATTTCCTGGGGGTAATTGCATGCTTTTTTAGACTTTCTTTTGCGCTCCCATGCTCAGCTGAAAAACTGCCAGAGGGCATTGCTGAACTGTTCCCAGGGAGAACAGTAATGTCTACTAGTCACTCTGACATTATTGTTATTTATAAATTTTAAACAAAAAAAAAAAAGGGCTAGATATTGCGAACCCAAATACATGCGTTTGGAGTATGGAGCTGGTCTTATGGTTGATAATTCTTTTCCTGATCATGTTATATGTAGACTAATCATGTGCTCTGGTGTGAAAACTTGGGCTAGTTACTGGTGCTATTCTACCAGTGGATGTGTTGGATGTGTCTCAAAGTGGTAGAAAAGTCGAGCATTGATATGAGTCTCTCTTTACATGCATCAATTGGGAAAGTTATCCAAAAGGACAGTTACACACTTTATACCCCCAAAGATGTGAGGGCACATCTCTTTCATCCAGAACAGGATTGGGGTTCAAGGGAGGAACTTTAAATCACAATTCTTAGATGGTGCTGCTCTCTGGTGCTGAAGCTCAGTACCACCATTTCCTCCTAAACCTCTTTATCTGTAAAATAAAGGTTTGGGGAAACTCTTAGTTCTTAATTCTTTTCATTATCTATCATGATTAGAAAATAAATTCAGTGTATCCAAATATTTATCATTTTCAAAAATAATTATTTAAATGCCTGGTTAAAAAAAATAGTAGTACGAATACGGAACACTCAAATCTAATCTACCTTGAAGGGGTAAAAGACATATTCATTTTGCAGATAATGCAAAGCATCTTACACACCATGTAGGAGTACATAATAGACTACAACTAGATATGACATCTAAGTAGCAACTAAAAATATTAATTAGTAGTAACTTTTCTAAGTGTTGTTTTCACACACTAATTTGAAGAATTGTTTTTAGTCTCAAGAGATTACAGTCCATTTATCTCACTCCAATTCATACAAACTAACTCCATTGCTTACTATTTAATAAGAACTACCACAAATTACTTAGAGAATGATTTTTTTACTGTTCCTAAAAAATTAAAACTATTAATTTGGAGTAATTTTCTTGCTTGGCTAAAAGACTCCACATTTAAGGGATACTGCTACAACAGAGTTAAACACACAGAATCCTCCACATCACTGCAAACCTTCACTGTTGCATGCATTATGAAACTTGCATTGTAGTCTTATGAGTAAGCAATGGAAACTTCAGCATACTTGTGTGTTAGCATAGAAGTTTAATTCCACACTTAGAAACCTTAATACAGCTATGCAGTATAAGTATAGTCATTCAGTTTCTTTTTTGCTTCTTGAAGGAAGTTAATATAAACCTTACCCAGAGTTTTGAAATGTAGCAGGGGAATTTGTGGGGAAGAGTTGCTTTTCCTTTGAAAGAACAGTCTTTAATGATGTAGGAGGAAACTCAGTTTTCAGTTCTGTTCAATCTGCAATTTCACCCTGTTCAAGTTTTATACAGGAAAGTACCCTGAGTTGATATGTTAATTGTACCAGAAGAGCTTGTAATATCACCTCTGCAATCTCTAAAAGCTAAGCTTAGAGTGAGATCTGTTTATGACTTTTCTGAAAATTAGTTCCAATGGGAAGTTTCAGAGCAGTTAACTTCTGCTACTGTATTTGTATGGGATCAGGGAGGGGAGGGCCTAAAAGGAGAAAACGATTAATAAAAAAATAGCTTTGAAATCTAGAGAAACAAGGGAGAGAACTTAGAGTGTCATAGAGGGAAATAACAGGAGAAAATTTTTTTTCTTTTTGAGTGAGGCAGCCTCTCGTCATTTATGGAACCTCTGAAGTGCATATATAGACATGTGGAAGCCTATCCATAAACCTTTAGATCCTGCTTACAGCGTAATGCCACCTCAAATGCTGCCATACTTGATTTAGAAACCATAGAGTCTGACAGAGATGGAGCAACCTATTCTGTGGATAAGAAAAAACACTGAATTGAATGGCACTCAATAACATACCTCGTGCACTTTGTTTAACTGGGCCCTGGATTTTCCTCCTGACTTCAAAATGGCTGGAAGCTGTAGCCTTTCCTTTGATTTATGGTGGGCCAAAGCACACATTTCAGAGCTCTTGAGCAAAACTTATGGTATTTTTTTAGCTATATACACTTTAGTAAATAATGGACAAGATAGCAGAATTAGAACTGTGTAAGACTGACTGAAAACAGTGAAAGAGGAACTACAGGTAAACCTAGCCACCCATGAGACATACTGCTGTTTTAGAAGCTTATTCACTGTATCCAAAATAGTATTATAATTTAAAGGCTGCCACATATGGAAGATGTTAGCAGTTTCCATTGCCTCGTTCCACTTGATAGACATACCCACTGAACCTGTGCAGGGTCCGTTCCAAAGTAGGTGATTTGTGAAAAGTTTTCATGCTTCTGGTTCTTATAAAAACTGCTGTATAACCGCTGTATGACTTTCATTTTGTTTTTGTTTCTACAGCATGAGCATTTTATTTTAGAGAAAATCTGATTATGGCATTGCTATTAAGTCCTAACGTTAGTAGGTGGAGATCTCCTGATTAAAGTCTATTTAGTCATTAGTACTATCTGCATGACAAAATGAAAGCTTATTTCTAATACAGAGCATTTACATGATCTTTATCACTTGTAACTATTACTGAAAAACGATAAATTAGGCGTACACTTTCAAAATAACACCTGGAACAGAACCCTCTCTACAAACTTGTTTAACCTTTTATTTTTTTAGTGACAGACTGGAATTTATTATTTTGAAAATCTTGTAGCACCTGGTCTGTGATTTTATCAGAGTTATAAGAAATGCCTTGGAGGCAAGGGTGGGGGAATGGTTAGAACAGGAACTATGATCCTTTAAAAAGTGCCTTTTATCTTAAGAACAAATTTAGTTTGAAAATTCAAAGCACTCTGGACTGCAATTCATTCTGACAAATCAGTTCTTAAGGTGTTACTTATATTGCAGTTAAATAATCCTAACATCCCTGCTGACTGTCTAAGTTTAACCTCTGACCCCAGGAAATCTGATTAAGAGAGAAATGTAGATGGAGAAATCCACCAAGTATTTGTTGCATTTCTCTTCCCTCTGAAACGGGATGTTGTTTCTACATCCAATATGTGATGATGTGAAGTTAACAGTAAATTTAAAATGACACAGACAATATAAAGTAGTTTAATAGTAACTTATCCCAAACATTCTTTTTAGGCAAATATGTTATACGAGATTTGAGACTTTTCTATTATCTCAGTGTTAAACTGCAACACTTGAAGATGCAATGGAAGGGTACTTTAACTCCTTCCTTCCTTTTTTGTCACAAGCACATAATGATGCAAGTATCAAAGAGACTTCTTTTTGCTGTCAAGCTTTAAAAATGTCTAAGAGCTGATTTTTCTCAGATGTGCTGCCCAAACCGTGTTTGGCCCTGATTCTGCATGGTACTGTTTACGGTGTCTTTGTCAGTGGGATTGCTAGTATCATCCCAGGACTGAGTCCTGGGAAGCCTGCCTGTCTGCTAAATGTCACTGTTGCTCATTAGCTGGACTTTGACAAACCTAAACTTGAGTGATCGTTTCCATTTGAAACTTTTTTTGCTGTTAAGGACTGCCTGTCTTCAACGTTGGACTAAAGCTTTTATTAATGCAACTGGAGACACAGCATTTTTGTGCTAACTTAGATATTAGGCTTGCTGCTTAGCACATCTAAAATTAGGCTAGCATGAAAGTTTAAGAATGCAAATCAGCACTAAACCCAAAGTCAGTTTAAATGTTTCACTTTTTTTTTAAAGATGGCTCCATAAAGGAAAAAGAGAAAGAGTTGTATAATTCAAGAACACATTTCCATGTCTGCAAAAAAACCAAGTGCACAATCTGGGTAGAAAAGGAAAGATGGATTTTTGCTCCAGCACAGATCAACTAATTTTGTTTTCTTTCCCATCTGTCCTCCATGTGAGTCTGTCCACATGAAAAATCCCACTTGGTGAAGCCCCACAGGGATGGCATCCATATCACAGCAAATGCTGGGACTATTCATCACTTTGGTGCCTGGGATAATTTTACAATAACCTTGGCAGGCACACTTCTACAAAAGATGATTTTCAGCTGTAGGCCTGAAACCAGATTAGATCTTGTTGTTTAATCACCATCATAGTCATATTCCCAATGCTCTTAAGAGAAGTTTCTTTATGCTACATATTTCTTCATTCCAGAGTTACACTTTGGATGCATAAAGGGGCTACCTATAAACTCATCTGAGACATTCCAGAATTAATCTTGGACAAAAACAAAAGGGATAAAATGAATGTGATATAATTAGTCTAAATGTAATTTAGTTGCAACTAGAGTTTGTCAAATACTTACAGTTTCTGCCCTTAACAAAAAGGATAAAGGATGAAAAGTGTGGGGTTGGGGTAATCCCAGGCAGAATAGATGAGTAACAATGAAGCTTTCAAAAGAATGTTCACATATGTCTGTATGACAGTGAGATTTATGATTACTCTGAGTTATTCACTTCAAAGTATCTGTAAGAATGGTTATTGTAAAATAGGACAAGGCAGAGCAAATTTCATGTTGTGGATAAAGAAAAATTATCACTGAAAATTATCCACAAAAGCAAATGAGTTGAAGTCATTCATATTTGCTCCTGGTTTAAGACTAGTGGCATATGGAGATTTCTAGAAGAGGAAAGTGAAGGTAAAATTAGGAAAAGTTCTTCCTTTATGTAATTTGTTTCTACTTGGTTTTGTAATAACATATTGCAACTGATGCCCCAGGGGCCGGTGTTCCCTGAGGTCGCTGAAAGCCTCTGATCAGACTCTAATAAGAACCGGATAAGGGTCCACGTGAGTGCACTAGAAGCCCATTTCAGGTTGGATTTCTTTTTAAATCACAGGCTTGAAAAAAAATCCCTGTTGTTTTCAAAAGACATTGAAACACAAGTGTGAGAGATATGCAGACTAAAAACACAGATATTTTCCAAAGAATTGTTTTGAGTCCCATTCTGCAAAGTTTTCACTATGAAATCTATAACCATTCACTTTTTCAAGCATTGACAAAACCATGGCCTATTCTTGCTGAATGTAAGTTGATTTATGTGAGTGAAGACAAATGGTTCTCAGTAAGCAATCATCAAATTCAAAGTGAAACTCTAGAGCTTTGAACCCATATGACCTGAAGCAGAAACCAATGTTCACACCAAACCTTGCAAGGCAAAATTGCTGAGTTTGGAAGAAATATCAGCCATTCATCTGAATAGTCAGGGAAAAGAGTAGTTTTGTGAATATCAGCAAAACAAACTCATTCTTTTTAATTTATCAAATTTATTGCTTCATCATTTATCACTCTCTCATCCTTTGAAATAATTACATATTATAAATTTTTTTGTGAGAAATAAATAAACTTATGCCCATTTACCTGGGCAAGAGGAACAAAATTTTGAAGAGTCCATGTATACTTACATTTGCTTACAGGAGTATAACAAAAAATAGGGGGGAATTCAAATATTCATTCTCATGGACATATGTGGTAGTAAAATGATTACTTTACATGCAAGAATTCCATGAAAAACTTGCTTCAAAACCAACCACGAAGCCACATCTCCACGTACTGGAAACATGGGGATATCAGTCCAATCTCTTGGAAGTAGCCTGGTCAAATAAAATCAATATTACTTTTCAGTGGAACTAGAATTTTGCATAGAGAAAAGCCTCTGTAGATGTGTCTATACAATTCTGTGTGGAGCTCACCATATTAATAAGGGCTAGGATCAATTCTTTCTTCTCTAGGCCAGACGGGGTCTTCTGTGAAAAATCACTGTGGGCCACTTTCCTCTCTCATCATTCCTAAGATGCTCCCACTTTTCCTATTGCTACTTCCTCTATTCCAGAAGGCCCTCACCATCCTTGAAGATGTATAAATGGCAGCTTCCTACTTTCCTTCTTTCCAGCAGTCCCCAATTTCCATTACTTTTCGTTTTCCATTTGTCTGGGAAAAGGCATGATTCAGGATGTCTAATATACTAGTATACCTATACTGAGGGGAAGAACTCATTAGATTCATAGTTTTTTGTTTGGTTTTTTTTTGTTTGTGTGGTTGGTTGGTTGGTTTTTCCTTTTTTATTTATTTGTTTGGTTGATTGGTTTTTGTTTTTATATTACAGTTGGAAGGCTCTAACATGTCCCTTCACATAGTCAAAAGCTAGTCCTGTGAGAAGTCATTGCAGAAAAGTAAATGGATTAAAACCAGACTGAGTTTAAAATACAACAGTTAAAAGGAGTGATCACTGTGTTCAGTCCTTTACAAGGGAGCACAGAGATTTCTGTTACACTATCATTTGCAAGGCCTTGGAAGGATTATAGAACACCTATGCTAAGAAAGTTTGTACATGATAAAAAGACTGGTAGAGCTATACCTATGAAGAGTTCATACAGGGAGCAGTCTAAATATTTTAATTAACTTTGTGTCAGAAAAAACAAGCCATTTTAAGCTGGGAGGACCAGACTGACAGAATCTTCACTTGATGATCTAACTCTAGGAGAAAGATTTTAGGGCTGGCTGTGATTTATAAATTGGTTTCCAATGTTTAAGCCATTGTTTCCAGTCAAGCTGCTACCATTCCTACATGTTACACAAGGCTATGGGATGCTGAGTGAATGAAAATGCTATTCAGTTTCCCAAGATCACTGTTTATCTTCTCAAGAGAGGATAGAGTGTAAAAAATTTGGGGGAACTGTTTCTGTTGAGATCTGTGTTAAAAGAAACCTAGGGCTTCTTCCCCTGAAACAAGATTTAGGAAAATGAAATATTTTGAATTCAAAGCCAGAAAATCTAAAATAAAATGCACATTTTTACCAGCGATGATAATTAATTATAGGAGTTGCCTATTAAAGGATGTGGTCTATTTTCTTCAACTTGAAGTCTTTCAGCAAGTAATGGGTATGTTAGCGATTATCTCTTTTTCAGCCAGAGGTTATGGGCAGTGTTATGCAGAAAATCAGATTAGAAGCTTATAATGGGTCCTTATGGCCGTAAAGGTACATGAAAGTCAATGGCACAAATTTGCAACAGTCAGGGATTGGTTCAAGGCTGAAACTTCTAAATGCAGATTTCTGTTTTCTATTCTGAATGATGAAATGCCTAATGCAACAGGAGCTGAATTCTGGCTGCAGTTAGATTGATGCAACTCTGGTAACTTCAGTGGAACCACAGGATTTGATCCAAGGACTTTTCAAACCTGTCTGTTTTGACAGAAGCATTATTGCCACTTAATCAAAAGCTTTTACCTTGAGAAGCTTGTTACCACCAGTATTATTGTAAGGAGTGAGCATTTTTTTTTCTCTAGGGAAGAAAAAGAAAGGAAATAAGCATTTTAAAATTATAAATGCATCTGACTTGCTTTACTATGCCAAACACAAGAATTTGTTGTTAAAGCATATAAACATCTCATCAACTAATCAAAAATAAGTATTTGATTCCTAAAAATCAAGCCTAAATTCACAGGCTAAGTATCCTGATAAGCTATGAGAAGTGCTTTGTTTGAGGAGGAGTTAGGATAACTCGCTCTCATTCTTTCAAGTTGCTATCCAACATACCAAGCACAATCCCACAACTTTACAGGTGGAGCCACATTGCAGCTAGTGACACAGACAGATGACATATTTATTAGCTTGTCAAAGCTTCCTCTGTTTATGGAAGACTCACCCAGCTAAACAAAACAGTCTGCTTCCCATTGGCTAATTGAGCTGGCCCCTGTTGAGAGCCTCAGCAAAGTGCTTGATGAGGCATAAAATGATGATTAATTAATTTACTGCTCAGTTGATCATCAAACTGAGAGGTTTATGATTCTCACAGCGGTCAACACTCTCTCTTCAATGTGCAACAGCATGAGCAGCCTTCTCTCTGGCCTGCTGCTGCCTTTGCTATGACCTGAGATATGGTGGCTTAATTCAGGAGAAACAGGGAAAAAATTAAGAGAAAAGTTTGAAAAGGGATGTACACAGCAGCCTCTTTCAGAGAGGCTTGTGAGTGCCAGAATTCTTCTCACAAAGGGGCTTTTCATATCTCAGCATTAATAAGAGCTACTTTGCTGGACATCATTTTGGTCCAGTGGGCTAAATAAGAATCCCCCTAAAAATAACAGTTTCTTCTCTGGTTACATGACTAAAAGTCAGAATTAGAATGAAGTTATGTAGAGACTACAGGGCTCTATAAAGGGTTTCACAGTCACAGGTATAGGTATGCTAGAAGAGATCAAAATGCCAGTACAAATACTGAGTGGGGATCTCTCTTTTTATTCCTAGAGATGAATTTTAGTAACTTAAAACTCCTTAAATTTTTTTTTAAGATTTGAGGATTTAACAACAGGCATTCTGTGTATGGTGGGCAGCATATTTAAAAACATTACTCAAAATCCACATTTTTCCATTTGCATGCATTTGCAGCTTATGTACACTCACTAAGTGTTTTGTATATGTTTCTGTGTGCAAACTTTTAAGTATTTGCACTTACGGTAATATTATGACTAACTTTTCTCTGAAATGTTGATGTGGTGTCCATTGTTTATTCCCAATGTGAAGACAACTAAATTCTGCTTAGTTACAGTCATTTAATTCCAGAATAATGATAGGTGAATGAATATACATACAAGAAAGTAATTGAATCCTATAGTCAAACAGGTATGTTTTATACCAGACATTTGGTTTTATTTTACTTATGGTCTAGGTGATGGGATATATATATTGGCATGTATATGCCAACGTGAACACATTTAGAAGTTTCTTTTCTCTCTTTCATATAAGATTGTCCTAGACTTACCAGAAGCACTAGAAGACCCAAGGAAATGTCTGGAGGCCTGAGCATCTGAGTGGGAAATAAATGGTTTGTCAGTATAATGGGAAGAGCTGGTGAGTTTGTACATTAAACTAAGTATGTATAACGCATTCTTAGACAGGGTTCTGGTTAAGAAGAACCTAGACAGAAAATGAAACGTTTTAACGTAACTTCAGTCCTTTTATATGGCTCAAAAGAACAATAAGAACAATAAGCAAGTGCAAAAAGGAACTGAATTAGTGCAGTCACTAGATCCTTTGTTTATGAACTATGTTTCTTTGATTCAACCTTTAGGAAATTTACTCTAGTTTAGATAAACCAGTGGAAGCAGTCTCTTTTTCTTAGAAAAGTAGTGCACAGAAACACAAGTTTGCACATTTACACAGAATATGCTATAGTGCGGGAAAACAACTCAAAAAGAAAGAGCACAAAACAAATAAATTCTGATAGAGAAATTTAATGACAAGAACAAAAGGGAAGGAAAACACATTGGAAGAAAGGATGAAATATCAGTGTGTTCCAAGAACTTGCACCTTTGTCAAGGAACGGAAAAAGTCTCATTATACAATGTAAATTACAAGATTACGTGGGCCTATTAGAATAAAACACCTTTTAAAATCCCACTCATCTGTCTTTTGTAAAAAGGTATATTTTAAAAAAGGCATAGGCGGGAAATTGATTTCAAAATATTTAGAAGCAGCAATGGAAAGATATTTAGTGTGGACATTTGTGATATGACGTGACAGAGTAGGCTGATGTTGACTCTTGGGTATATAAATGGCATATAAATGGTGAGTCTTTAGAAGTTGAAGGTCTTTAGCCTCTAAAATGAGACTATTAGTACTGCATAGATTGTATAAAAAGGAGCCCTGAAAACAAATTTCAAAATCATTATCCAGTCAAAGAGATAGATATATTGTTACCTGATGCAAGCTTTATGCTCATACTTTCAGATTTCTAAAGTGCTACTGAAGGCATAAGAATGTTATGGAACTTAGTAACTTGCCCAGACAAGAACATATAGGCAGCAGAAAAGGTAGACAATTCTGCCATGGTCAGATATTGACTATTGGTTATTTATGCTTCTTTTGGGAATCTTTTATTCTACTCTATGTTGCTACTCCCGGTAGGAGTGACTGCGTAATGGAAACTCTATGGCTGTCTCTGCAGTGGATATTTTTTGCATAAAAGCTTGTCTACCCCTGATCTTTCTGATTTTTCCCCACTGTTCTACGTCCTATCACGGTCTAAAATTCATCATTCTGTAACTGTGTCTGCTTTCTCTCATACTTCTTTTTATGATCCCCTTCTGAGGGTCTGTATAAAAATGCATAGTGCTTCATTTTTATAGCTTCATAAAATGTAATGGCAAGAAAACCATTAGCTAATCTGGTTGACTACCTTTGAAACATGGGCTGTAGAATTTCACCTGGTTATCCTTGCACTGAGCTGAATAATGTGTACTTGACTTAAGCGTATCTTCCAGATGGATATCTAGTTTTGATTTGAAGACATCAAAGGCCACTTCCCTGACAGTTTTGAAAACATCAAAGACTAGTGAGCTTATGGAAGATAAAAGAAAAATGAGTTAATTGCCTGGATGCTAAAGGGAAATTTACAGCAAATATTTTGGTCCTATTCTGGCCTTTAAAAAATCTGGCTTTCTGGAAAGACTACAAGCCATTATTACACACATATTTAAAACTGGCTTTCTTTTTTTTTGTTTTTAGATCCAGGCCTCACATAGTAGACAAATGGGTCTTTCTAAAGGACAGGCTGAAGCAGAAGAAAATTATGTTCATGGCTTTGAAAACAGAATATATCAAACTCTCTTTGTTAAATTGTAAGCTAGGAAGGGTAAGGGGAAAGACAAGGGGAAGGAGAATGGGAAGGGGAGGGGAGGGAAGCGGGAAGGCAAGGAGAGGAGAAGGGGAAGTAGGAAGTCCAGTCATACTTCAGCCATCTCAAAGGGATTTATAATGCGCCTTTAAAGACTGTTTTCTCTTCCCTTCACACTGTCATAGAAAAATAAAAGTTTATATAATTTTCTTCGGAGAAATATTTTATTTCCCTTGAGTTTATGGGCTTTTTTGCTTTGTTTTGTTTTGGTTTTTATATATCACATATTAGACTTTCCCACTAGTAGAAATGAATAATGTTAAGAACACATTTAAGAACACATTTCTGACTAATTTAATTAGTTAGTAGCATTGTAGGTCAGATACTTTGCCATGTAGAAAGATTTAAATTATGTCTAAATTAAGCCTTTGCATCTTATTTTTGACCTTTTTTGAGGACATTCAGTTTTGTGTTTGGGTAATCAACTAACACCCTTTTTTTGTGTTCCAGGACCTAGGTGTCCCTCAGAACAGATGTCCCTCAGCTGACATCTTCAACAGTAGCTTAAGCCATCACCTGTTAGCTGGCATGAACACAAGGACCATTTGATAGTTGGAAATATTTGATTAAAAAAAATTATAACAGACTGAATTACACCATTGAAAGAATTAAAGAATTGTTAAAATTGTTGAAACCAGAATCAAGTATATTATAAAAAATAAAATTATGTTTCACAGAGTGAAAATACATGGCACTTAACATAGAATGAGACTTTCCTAACAGCAAGGCTGAGAAGAGTGTAAAATATTTATCTTATAATTATTTCATAGATTGGCCTCGACAAACTATCACTTACTGTAGCAGTTACAAAATTAAAAGGAATGATGACTTTTATGATTTTGCACTGGAATTTACAAGATTTTGTCTTCACAGAACGTGGCTACTCATCAGCAAGGAAACATTCATGACACTCTAATAGTTCATAGTTCACCATAATGACCTGGGGAGAGCTCACATTAATTACAAACGACCATTTTCTGATGACATTCTTCCATCAGTAGGTTCAGCCATGGACTGTGGACAGCTCCTAGAAGAACGAACTATCACATGACCTTTCCCCAGCTACATTCCTACAACGTAGTCATGCAGGCACGGCAAACCCACAAAATTTTATCAGATAGCTTTAACAATTGATGGTTTTGCCATTAAACATGTGATGGTACATCCTCATCCCTTCAAGTTTGCAATACTCAAAAGACTGCCATTGATGGTGGGATCTAGTTTGATATCTCCTGTCTACACACACTCATCGAGATGTAACCCATGCCTGTTGGGAAACACAAAGGAATTTGACATATTTCACTGAACCTGAGAATTTTTGATAGGTACCTCTCCACATGTAGATGTATATATTTCTTTGCTTTTGTGTGTCTGAATAGATTATAGCATAAATGTTGTTGTATTGAAGCTATAATTAAGTAATTCTTGTAGCTGTAGTTAATGTTTTTGAATCACCTTATAAATGTTAAGTTAATCAATGATTAAGTACTACCATACCCTTTTGCGTCCTTATATTTTTGCATCCATATCCTTTGCACCCTTCCCCTTTTGCATCCCTGGCCTCTGTGTAAATCATTCTAAGTTGATTCTAATCCAAATTTCCTTTGTATGCTTCATCCATGTAGTAAGTAATGGGGTGAATCTTGCCGTTGAACTCTGTAAAGCTGTGCTTTCACAAATTCATATTAAAATCTGCTTTTTACCAGTACCTTTGATGGTGATTGTTTAAGTGGCCCAAACCTTTCATTTGTGATAACATTCTCTTCAAACATATCATTTAGTGGGTTGAAAAAAATCTTACTTATTTACTGAGCCACACTAATAAATTTCTTATTTCATAAGAAATTTAACCTATTGTTAATTGTTCTTTTAGAGCTTATAATGGAAGAAATGGCAGTGAAAAAAGGCAGAAAATACATAGCTCAGTCTGACTCAGGAAGCACTGTTAAATCCACAAGGACAGATCATGCATTCTGTTAGGAAGGAATGAGTAGGATGAACAGAATGAGGCTAGAAGGGAAAATCATTATTACTATTATAAATAACTGTTCTTACGCAAATCCAGAAAAAAACCCCAAAACAAACAACATTTGCAATAGAAGTGATTTTGCATAGAGCTTACCAAATAAAAGCTACTTGTCAAATATTCATGAACTGGCCTGCTAAATCTGGCACACTCCTTTCTTTTCCTGTATTTGTATTGAAACTTTAAGAAATCATTACATGAAACTAAGATCAAAGCATGTAAAGAGTGATGTAAAAATCTCTTAATTGAAGTAGATTTTAGACAATCAGCTGACATGTCTACTTGCTCAAAGCATATATTTCTGCATGGAGTTTCCCAATCTTCTTATTCCCTTTCTTTAAGATTATCAGGATAGAGATGACATTTGAAGACTACTATAAGATTACTTTGTTAATTTCTTCCCTATTTCTGTTAAACAACAACAGCCCTTGGACCAGGACCCCACTTTGAAAGGCACAATGCAGTGGAAAATTTTGTTTCAGCACCTATAAACACCAGATGTATTCTAGATAAAATATAGCAGAAAATCTTCCCAGCCATGAAGGCAGAACTGGTTTAATATAGAAATGTTTACTTAAACAGATGAGTACCTTGCTGTGACAGATCAAGACAGCTACCCTAACAGTCCTTGACAGCTTTTCACTATATAGTCCTGATGATCCATTTGCAATTTCAAGCAGATTTGTTTTGTTTTGTTTTTTTTTTTCTCTTGTAGTTCCATTAACTACTTGGCACCTACTTTTTTTCCCCGCTCCCCTTTTTTTTGTTAGGATGACTAGTTTCCCAGGGAGAAAATCACAAATCTTTGTTTTATAAACACACATCATGTTATTGTTGTAGTTGTTTTTGTCAGTGTTGGAATACACTAAGACATGTTTCTTGTCAGCAACAGAAGAAAGCATCTATTATCTATCACTTATTACTTATTATCATCCTTATTATCTATCACTAGACTGAAAGACTTTTACTTTGAAGATAACTTTGTTCCTTGTACCTTAACATACCCTCAAACTTAAATTTTGCTGTGGATTTATTTTTCTTTGTTTCATATTTTCTCCATTTGTTTTAACCACAATTATAATTAAAACTAATGCAAATTTGGCAAAGTCACTGTTTTTTGGAAGTGTCTTGAGAGGCATTTACTAGGACTAGACTTCTGTATTTGTCACATTGTAAATGAATATAAACTTTAAACCCATTGCTGTGAATTCAGTCAAAGACTGAATTAGATTGCTGAGTTTAAAGTTAAAAAAAGTTAAAAGATCAAAATATTACAGTTAAACTTAACACTTGTGTGTAATACTCTTTCCCCACCATACTTATATGCTTTCATTTGACTTTTCTGTGATCCATTTAAATAGTAAAAAAAAAGCCCAAATGATCCTGACTAGAATAAATCAGGTACCAAAATTCTTCTCATGTTCAAATTAATTTTTATATACACATATTTTGAGCAAACAATCACCATAAGTTTCAAGAGAGTGAGTAGGAATTGAGAGTTATAACTGCATGTAGAAGAGCTTGGCCACACTCTGCAGTCAGAGGCACCTATTCGTTTAAAAAAGTAAGTCTGAAAAGACCTATCAAAACAAATGAAATAAGAAAACAAATAACACTGTAAATTGAAAAGAATAAATGTAGTGTTTAATGAACACTTATTGACCAATAACCTGCAACTAATGTAACTATAGATTTTTACTTTGGCTATTCATAGCTCTAAAAGGCAGTCATTTGAAGCTGTACAGACAACAGGGTGAAGTGATGGCTAACAGGAATCCATTTTATTAAAAGCTAAATTAATAAGACTAAATTGGAAAGAGATGAAAAAGTCTGCTTAGTTTAATATACCCTTGGCTGTTCGTATTGTTCAGTCTTGATGGTCTTTTAGCATGTAACATTGGGAGGTCAAAATCTTACAGCTTTTTTTTGCCATTGCCAGCATTTCTACCAGAAACCACAATATCTTACAAATAACCTGTTAGCTACAAATGCCCTGTAATGAGTAAGCAGCTGGCCTTCTAAAGCCATCCAATAACAAGGATTCCACATTTCAAATTGTACACTCCTTATGTGGGACTAAATTGGACAACCTTTATTTATACTGGGTACTATCTCCCCATGGATAGGCACTTTTTGTTTGAAATAAGAGGTCTCCTTTTAAATAAATAGTCTCCTGTCATTTATATCAGAGTAGAAATAGGTCTTCAGCAGCTTAATTTCTGCCAGAATTAAGGGAAGCTTAGAGTCTCAAGATGTAGCCATAGGAAAGATCTATGAGACCACACAGTCCAAATATGGCTTTTCTAAGATGATATAATCTACCGATCACAAACAAAAGACATACTACACATTTACCAGATCAAATTGCATTGTTTTTATCTGTTAATGTAATAAACTCGATTCAGATGTTGTAGCATTAAATAATTCTCCATTATAAATCTGTGCAAACCATGAAGTAAAACCAGGCATCATATGTGTTACCACATACCTCAATATCAGATGTGGTATGAGCAAATAAATACCTGGAGATAACAATGCAATAGTATTCTGGCAATGGAGCCACATGTTGAAACAAACAGTATTTTTAATGCATTTTACATTTAACTTTTTTTTAGTGAACTTTTAAATAAAATTTCACAGCAATAAACCCAAAAAGCTGAAGAAAGACATTTCATAAAATCAGCTGTTTAAATATTGTTTGGGAGTGAGGACCTGTACTTATTAACTTTCTGTGGCACATTATTGCTCTGTGGAGGGCCTATGTGGGCCTGCCAGGTGTTTGTGGATGCCCCACCAACCATCCTCTGGCATACTTGGAAGGGCATGATTTGGAGATTGTTTCCCCTTAAACTTGCAAAGCTACAACATAGAAAGCAGTTTGATTTTCTCAGATCGTAAAGTTTTTCTTTGCTATGTGAAAGAGAAGTTAGGCACCTTTAATGAATTCGACAAAACAGGAATGCAAGCATGTGTTGAATATGTAGAGTGCCTCAGCCTGGTAATGGGAAAATCAAGTTATATCTTAGCAGCAGCAGAACAGTTGATTTGAGCACCTTGCTTTGGACTCCTGGGACTTGTGGTTTAGAATTCACTCTCTCAATGAATAAAAACAATAAATCCTTTTCACATCTTACTAAAACTCTGAAACAAAAAAAAAAAAAAAAAAATATAGGACAGACAAAGCACTGCTGTGAATTCCCCTCTATTTGGTGTTACTTGCAGGATTCAGAGATAAATATTAATAAATAAGTATCACATCAAGCTATAGCAAAGAGCACTTTGTCACACCAGTCACCATATCGTCTTGAGAACATTGAAAAATATTAGAAGACTTAAGATTTGGGTGAACCATCTTTCTAATGGTGAGGTTTGCTGTTAGGCAGCTGAAACATCACTTTGGAGGAGCCAATGAACCTGACCACATCTGACCTCAGGGGAGATGCTCAGAGAATCACAGTCCAAGCCAGAATTCCTGGGGCGTGTTCCACTGCAGCTGTGTTAGAAGAGACGATCGCTACTTTATGTCTCCCTACTGTAACTACAGTAGTTTTTTTGCATTTTCTAAGGGTGAAGAATGAGGCAGGATTTCAGAGGTACTTAAAGAGCTGAGCTCCAGTACCCACTTATACCATGAAGAAGGAAAGGAGGATAATTGCTTCTGAAATTCCCATAAAGCACTTGATCGTTTTCTGGAATTTTATCCATGGAAAACAGTAGAATGTAAAGAAACTGCGAACTGCAGTAAATCATTCCATTTTTAAAATATATGAATGTTTTAATATTTTTTTCCCGCTACACAGAATAGAGCACATCTAGCTAGCAAAACAATGAAGTAATTCTATATTTGTGCACTTTTAATTCCGTAATGGTTTTCATCAAAATGTGACTTAGTATAAACCCTGAGTTTATACTAAGGAAGGAGAAGAAGAAACAGTAATCTAATCACTAAAAAATGGGCCATTCTTTATCTCAGGTATACTAATGCAAAAATTAAGAATCAAAATATATTTCCAGCTATATAGTCACATGACCAAAAATTAATTGAAATAGCTAACCAAAGAAATGTTACATTTTGTTTGAAGCCTATATTTGGTGAAGAAACAGCATGTTTGGAAGGACAAATCATCAAATGGGAATGCATCTTTTTCTTGGGAAAAAAAAGGAAGAAAGAAAGGAACATAAACCCAGAGGGAATTGAGTTTAAACAATGTTCTATGCATTCTAATTCAATGTACTATGATAGTTGGCAATGTCTTTCATTAGGTCCATGCACTTTCAGTACTTGCTGGTTTAGGTGCAGTTCCCATAAAAGAGGGAAAGCTGAGTCCTACCTAGATTGTTCCTCCTTGCAGCCTGCCACAGGGAAGAAGGCAGACACCACAGCTCTAAGGACTAGCACAACAGGTACACTGCTCTTTGTCCAGACGGCAAAGCAGGAAATCTGCAGGACTTTGCAACCTGAGTCCAATTTAACTCTCCCTAGGGCTGGGTAACTTCAAGCTCCAGGGTACAGTGTAACTCAAGAATCATTGGATCAGCAGTGAGAACTCAGATGACTTCTTTCTATATAAGTGTCTTCTATAGTGGGTTAGAATCATTAATGTTTTCCCTCCAACTCCACTAATGTTGATTTGTCTCTGAAAACATAGTTTCCATTAACAGGATGCCAGAACATTTACCCCAGCAAATCCTATAAGTGAGTAATTAGGGCTTTCACTTGAGAAATTTGGATTGTGAGCTGAAAAGTGCTTTGGCAGAGACTGGCAGTCAAAACATAGCCATAAGCTGACTGTTGCGTCCTATTGCATAGCAGGAGATGATTACCACTTCTACACCTGTAAACCTTGTGTGAATGAACTCTCTAATTTGCTTAAGTGTATAAAAAGATTCTGGACAGCGATTTCTGACATATCAAACCCCAGAGAAGGATGGGCTATCCCTCAGTTATTTACCATTTGATGTCCTTCATTACAGGTTCCCTATTCAGTATCTAGTATTACCAACTCGAAGCAGGGGAAGTTGGACAGAAATTTCCACAAATAACTCCCCTCATCAGAAACCAAATTCTATTAAGGAGAGAAACAGGTTCCTGAACCCACATGCAAAACAGAGAAAAGCCATTATAAATCTACTCAGGCCTTGAGACTGTTCTTGTCCCCAAAGCATATCCTGCATTCTTCTTTCCAAATGTGTTCGGCCATAACTTGACCAGGTGCTAGACTCTTTTTTGGCCTTGTTATCTGTAATTGCTTAGTTTTACCAGTCCCTTAGATAAAATATTAGTACTTGGAGTCTTGTTCCTAGGTACCTATTTCCCCAGATCAGGAACTCAGGCATCGGAATATCACAAGTCTTTGGCATCCCTGATGTCATGAGACATAAAATCCTTATCATTCTAGGCTAATGGGCCACTCAGAGCCATTCATCAGATGGTAGAGCTCAGAACAGCTCCTGTTGGAGATGCATCCAGTAGACATAATTAACTTCAAAAGCTGGAAACTGGGAGAAATGTAATACCCTTTTAATGAAAGTCTTTTTTTGTGCACAAACTGCTTTCTTAGGGTATTTTCCTGTAACATAATCTTATTTGACAATAATACTTAAACTGACAGAGGGAACTTTCAAGAAAAAGGAAAGAACAAACAAGTTTCAAAATTTAATACATGAAGATATAAGCGACACAAGGAAATTAAAACTCAAGGTGAGCTTCAAGGCATTGGGGGGTGGAATTGAGAGAAGGGAAGCAGTGAGCAACGGCAGTGATTGAAGAAGGGAAACCAAAAGGAATCATAGGGCACAAACTTCCACAAAACCTTCTCCATAAGGTGCCACTAAACAGCTGTTGTCCTGCCTCCTCCTCAGCAGCCCTCCTCAGCAATATAAAACCATGAGTGTTTTTCTGTGGCTTGCCCTTTAAATGTTCAAAAGGGCAAACCTTGTGGTGAATGCCATCATGATGCCATTTCTATATGTACAGATGTTGAAAGTGCATGAAATGTAGGTTTTACTAGTATTTTAAGACTAACTAGAGGAAAAAAATTTAAACCATGGTTTGTAAAGATTTAGCTTTGGTTTAGTGTAAACAGTGGAGTCATGCATACCTGTTCTGTTTTTTCTGTATGGTCACAAAGGAGTCAGTCCAACACCATCCTCACTGGATAAAACTTTCACAAGAAGTTTGTTCACAACAATTCATGGATAATTTTACATTATTATTACCCAAAATGTGCACTTAATATTCAGAATAAGAAAAAGAAACAATAAAATGTATTAAAGATAAACTTTATTCTAATTCTTAAAATTCTAAAGGACTGTTTGCCTTCTGTAAGTGCCTTTATTACTTAATAATCACAGTCAAAAATTGCTTTCCACCCAGACTGGTGTTGCCAAAGCACAACTGTGCCATAAACCCTAAAATCTTCCTTACGGTAAACAGTATCCCTGTCTTAGAAAGGTATATGAAGAAAAACCAACAAGTCCAAACAAAATTTTGCAGTTATATACTGAAACAAACCTGCAGCTCAGTAAGCCTATGAATGGAGAACATCCTAGTAATGTTTCTTTGTCTTGTTTTCCAAGGAGAATTCTACCTCAAACGCCTTCAATAAACAAATCTAGTGGAATATAATGTACAGAGAGAGGCACTTAGATACCCCAGACCAAACCACTTAGGACTTCATAGGTCAGCTCTGTCTTAAATTCCACCAGGGAGTTAAGCAACAACTGGTACAGATTTCTGCTCTGTACTCACTGTTTGCATCTTCTTTTCAGAAAGACAGACAAGCAATTTCGTCATCTTAAATATTATTAAGGTGCAACCTCATAAAAAAATGCAACCAAAATAGGGATATTTATCACAGGTTTCTCCAAAACAAGCTTTATTCATGATCTCAACTGGGGAAAAGAAATTGCTACACCAGTGACTCTTCTGCTTCTCTAACGTCACGATCTGACAATCAATACTGTACTCTTCAAAATGACTAGGATCATTTCATTTTTAAAGCACCTATAAAGCATCTTTATGACATATACATATTTGTAGTGATTTTTTGGAATATTTTTATATTTTGAAATTACTTTCAAAAAAGTTTTTTTTTTGTATATATATATGTGCATGTGTGTATGAATGTATTTAAATATTAAAATAAGAGGTATTATATTCTATGAACAAAATCCACATTTTAGTACAAGCTAAGCTAACATAATGCATTCTGTATTGTGTATACTGTAGAGTTATTATCCATTTATTTATTATTATTTTTGCAATCTGTGTTTTTTCCTTACTCTTTCCTTAAAAACTGAAAGTGTTGGTATTTTAACTGAGAATGACATAGAAAAAAAAATTGACCATGCTTGTGACATCAGGTTTATCCATAAGAACTATACCTAACTGTTTTGGTTTTTTTTTACCTGATGTTTGCTTGAGTTAAGGATGTAGCACCTCCCTAATAAAGGTGGTTCAGACTCTATCTTCTATAGGTACCCAGTGGAAGGAGAAAAAGAGATTTACTGTAAGAATTGACTGACACAATGCATAGCAAGAATGCAGAGCAGGTGAAAAATTTCTGAAACATTTAAATAATCAGAGAGGTCTTAATGCGCAAAATGCACTACATATATTGGAATTATTGTTCCACTATAGACTTTAAAACATCACAAAAGTTTTATGTGTCATTTATGTACGAATATTTACACTTTTACCTGTGTGCATCTGTATGAGTGTATGCATATGGAAGCATAGCTCTTGACATATATGTTTGCCTCCTGCAAACACTTCAGGAAGTAAACTAACTAGCAAGAGTGTTTGGTAATTCAGAAATCTCACATGAGTACTGCTGAATATGGAGTCTGGCTTCTTAATTGCAGTTATGCAGCTTGACAGTCTGATTCTAACTTTTACATATGCACAATTAACTAACAGCAGGATCATCCCATCCTTCAGCCAGTCTGGTCAGCTGCCCAGAGATGCTAAATCAGAGGGGTGGTGTGCCTGGAGCACTTTCCAACACAGTTTCTGTTACACTGGTTGTTAGCTGACATACAAGGCAGAAGATTAACAGCATTGTTTTTTCCACACTAACAATCAAAACAACTTGGGATGGGGCTGGGTAACTATCCTGGCACATTGGGGTGGTTATGCATCACATAGTCAATGTTGACAAAAACCAAACTTTGTATCAATGAACAACAGGCCTAAGTAATAATCAGAAAAGACAAGGAAATTGTTGGGATGGTAGAAAAGTATGATTATTGCTTGGGACTGGAGATCTAATGCTGAAAGCAGCCCGAGGACCCATCACAGAAGCTTATATAGACATTTTTAGAGGTTTTTTGTGGCAGGCCAAAACCCATGACACCATGTTAGCAGCAAGACTGACCAGAATTCAGTTTTTCTGATAGCTAATCCTGGAAATTAGTCACAAGGTTATCCCTGTGATTTTGCTTTAGAAGCCTATGAACATCATATGTTGAGCTGATTACTTAAGTAGACATTGGTTCTTATTAAGTGACTGAAAACACAGAGTCAAAGAGAAGTAGACTGACCCATTTGTGAATTATGATGAGGCTGGCATCCAAAAGACTTTGGAAGGGAATAATTATGAAATGTCTGTCATTTCATCATAACAGTCTGTCTTCAATCAAAGCATGTTGTAAATAGAAGTGTTCAGAAATTATCAAAGGAAACAAAGTTTTGTCAAAAAATGCTACTTCATAGTCTGAAGTCTTTCATTTAAAACATCTTGGGTTCAATGAGATTTTAGCAAACTCCAGACAGAGTTCAAAGAGAACCCTGCCTGGATTCCTGCAGAGTCTGCCTGGGCTAAGGACATTGGAAACAGCCACCATAGGTCAGATCAAAACTAAATTAAAAAGAAACTTCCAGTGAAATTGGAATCCCAATTTTGGACCAACTTTGCTTATGAGGTATTTTACTGCTATTTAAAAAAGAAAACTTTGTATCTAGCAGCTACAGGTCAGGATGGTGTTTGTTACAGAATAGATTTTTATCTTCAAGAAAAGACACATAAATTACTTAAAATTAGAAGAATGTGACTAAAAATGCACATTGTTCTTCCACTATACACTCTAAAGAGGCTCTGAAATTGAAACGAATCAGTTTACAACTGACTATTAAACAATATATTCATTGCATGTAAAAAATAAAATTTCAAGTGTTACAGATGCCTCACAGATCTTTTGTTATATTTGGTGACTTTTGAAAACAAATTACAGATGTAGTGTTCAGTACCAAAATGTAAAGGGAATACAGAAATTCATGCACACATAAAATACGAGTACAGTGATTTTACATAAATATGTTCAGGGTCTGTGTCTATTCAAGAGATAAGTGTATAAAATCTCAGATGATATTTTTTCCATATCTCAGTTCCTTTAGAATTATTACGGGTATCTCTTCATAACACTAATAAAGTGGTTTAAGGTTGTAATTTATATATACTATATATACAGCATACATAAGTACGGATATTTAAGTATCCAAATTAGTAGGTACATTTTCAAGTGGTGATGATAAAAACATTATGATGTTAAAAGCATTAAAAGCGTAGAATAGCATTACATTTTTCATTCACCAAAGTAACTAGCAAACATATCAAGCATAAAGTATTTACATATCTTATTGGTATGTTCCCTGCCTCAGATCAGGATGGCATATTTAGTAGACTAACTGGAGGGTATGTTCATCTTGTGCAAGATACTTAACACAACACTGTCTTTAAAGCTCCTAGGAGTTTTCAAGTAATTTTTTTTGAAACCTAGAATTATTTCTGAGCCCTTCTGTCTGTACTAAAAATAAGAAAACTGGTGTGTTTCTTATCAACTTATTTGAAAGAATCCTATTGAAAACTAAACTCATTTCAGTTACATGCTGAAGTGATTGTGCTAAAGGGCCTTACTGTATAAATGGAGCACACAAGCCAAAAACAATACAAGCGTTTAGCTGCTGGCTTTAGCCAGTCTCTTTCAGTGCAAATCATAATTGCTTTAGGACTTTCTGAATCCACTTTTGAATTCAAAGCTTCAGACAAATAATTGGATTTCCTGAAAACATGCTGAGCTATGTTGCTCTCCCTGTCTTTCTTCATGTCCTCAGGGCTCCAGTCTCTGCTTTATATCAAACTGCACCTAGTAGGCTAATTGGAGGGATGGGTAGATCACTCTGCATTAACATGTCCATCTGTATTAAATAAAATCTCCTCAACAGTCTTTATCATCTTCACCAGAATTATCACTTCAGAGCTGAAAAAACAGGAAATCAAGTAAAAATGTCTGCGTAATTTACCAATGGCTCGGGTGTCTTAGCCCTGTAGACCTATGATCCAAGACAATTATATACTAGCTGACTTATTTTTACAGTATTTTGACATTGTATATTCACTTTATGTGTCTCACTGACTGCAGGGCAGCTCTAAATATGCTCTGGGCTATCTGCTTAGACATTTCTAGCTCTAGGTAAAGTACAGTTGAAATACCATTTGAGTTTGATCTGCAAGGCTTGTAAATATGTAATATCAAAGATTAAGCCCTTCAGTTTCCATGTATTGTAACAGGTGTACAAAAGATATCTTATTAAAAAATGAGATGTGGCTTTTTTATTGTTGTTATTTAACATTAATAGCATGCAATAAGCTGATGACCTTTTTTCCCCCCATATTTGTAGAAAAGGAATAATCAAGCTAGAGTGGCTGCTGAGACAAAAACCACTAAAATGGTCATTGCTGGTGACATCTCTGGGGTCATGTTTGCACTAAGAGTTCTCCTGGCATAGCTGTGTTCAGAGTCTGAAAATATTCACACCTTCTTGCTGACCTCACCATGTTGGAAAACACTGAAACCCAGTACTGTGAGGGCACAGTATTGCTCTAGGGGAGGTTTGGATGGTTTCACTTAAGACATCCAAGGAAATGGCATTAGAATGCTGACAGAAGTCTTCTTTTGTGTCTCAACACCAATTTGATAGTACTGCTCCCTGCTTAACATGCTACTTGCAACCTCATTTGCTACTGCTACCATCTTCACTTTTTTCTCTCTTTGCTATCCCAAGCACAATGGAGACACCTCTCTAGTCTTCAGAGAAAGCAGCTATCTTCTGCAATCTCTGTCTATTAGCTTGATGGGGTTTGACTTACAGTTTTGGTTCTCTGAGAACCTTTTTTATTGTTTTTAATGAGTTGTTTAAAAAGGTTTCTGTGTTCTTGGATTCTATTATTTTGTACTTATTACCAGCAGAAGCCATTTTTTGTAGCTGAAGTAGAAAGGCTGTCAATACTGCAAAGAAACATACATTAAAATATTAATGTGCAGAAGCATACATACCTGACAATCTTTTCCATATTATTGCTCTTCTGGTCTGGGTCTGCAAGAGTTTAAGGTTGGTTTTAGTCTCCTACGGTTTGTCCTTTTACATGATGTATCCTAAGAGTCTTACTGGATAAGACCATAGGACTAGTACCAGGATTCTGTCTTCTGTCAGTGGCTAGGAGAGGAAGCAGGGCTAGTGCCACCTGCTTCCCATGAGACAGCAGGAATCAGAAAACCAGAAGTCACATCAGGGCTTACTCTCTGCTCCATGCCAAATCTGAACAGATTTATCAACACAGTCCCTGTACTGACCCCTTTGAACTCCAAAAATTACTTCTATCCATGTTGAAAACAGACTAGATATTCCTGCTTTCTCTGTCATATGTCTTAGCCAGTCTTTATTTATGGAAAGACATACTTTATTTTACTGTGGCTACTCAGTTTCCTTCACATCCTGCCTGATTCAGGACTTCCCCATCTGAGAGAAGATCCTCAGCAAGCTTTTCCTTTGGCACTGTAGAGGTTTCTTACTCTTGGTTTGGCACAGCTGGGATATTGTTACAGTCTCTGCCAATTATGGATGGATCTTATTACTGAGGTTAAGTTTTAACCCACCCGTTCCCACCATCATTTGAAGATGTGTAATAATTTTGACAAACCTTAATGGCCATTCCAGATGTCCATTTGCTGTGGAGTGACCCACAAACTATCACATTACAAATGTTCAAAAAAACATATCCACCATCTGTGATGATGTTTGAGTTTTGTGCGCAATTTCTGATATATAAACCAGGAATTCAGTTATGTTTGGTAATAGAAAAGTTGGCCAAAGCTGGAATTAAATCTGAATATTAAATAGAATATAGCATTTTGCATCTTTAACAGCTGAATCAGCTGGTTTTTTTTTTAGAAACCAAATTTAGCCTGATGAAGAAACCCTTTGTCAACAATGTAGTTGTAACCATAATGGATTAGACTACGGTTTCATGTGTAATTATTCCACTTTTTTTGCAGATAAGAGGTAGTAAGATGAAGCTGTAAAACCTAAATCTGAGTCACAGATGGTAGGTTCACAAGATAAAGCAGGTAGAAAGGCATCTCAGGAGGGCTCAAGTCCCATCTCCTGCTCAAAGCAAAGTTATCTGTGAGGTCAGACTGGGCTGCTCAGGGCTTTAGCTGGTCTTATAAACCTTGAAATGCTCAAGAATTAGGCTTGCACAATCTCTGCTTCACTGAACCCGTCCTGTTTCAGTTTACACCTTTGACTTTCATCCTCCCACCGTGTGCCACTGAGGAGAGTCTGACTTGATCCTCTCAAAAAGCTACTCTAGAGTGATGGAGCTAGAATTAGTATTGACTCCCCGTAAAGCTGTCTCTTCCCCAAGCTGAACAAAGCCTATTGCCCCAGGCTCTCTTTAAAGGGTGAGTGCTCCAGCTTCTGACCGTCTTGGTGGTTCCCATGCCATACATACTTCATTTGATCAGCAAAATTATTTTCTGAGCCCAAACCTGGACACGATATTCTAGATCATGCAAATGTCTGCTGAGTGAAGAGGAAAAATAACTTGCCTTGGCCTGCTGGCTGTAGTTCTGTTGCTGTAGCTCAGGATGCAGTTGGATAGATACGTAGATAACAGCGCAGTATAGTGAAAATGTCTAAGCTGTGACTTCAAAGGCTTGATCCTTCGTGGAATGAGCACTTTAGGACAGGGAAAATACTGATTGGCTAACGGCGGAGGGGGACAGACAGAAATGCTCACAAATCAATATGCTTGGCAAAAATGTCCACTTTATTAGAGGAAAGACAGCTTATATGCCGCCTGTGACACAGAGACATGTGATTCTTCCCCAGGTTACATTGGATACATAAGGAAAACACACTGAGCTGTAAAGTACCAACTGGACACCAAGGTGTCTATAAAACTTATTTTCCTGCCAAAAGAATTCCTCCTTCACCTTGGCACAAGGCCTGCACCCATATTAGTGGTGCAATATTTTTACTGTCTGCACCCAGCCATGCCAAGGTAAAGGTCTCAGAAATGCAGTAGAAATTGTTCACACAATTTCTGTCCTCCGACAATTGGCTGTTTCAGAAACAGTGGTGTGATCACTGGCTGTACCACTTACAGTGGCTCTAAGTTTCAGTCAGTGGGATTGCTTCAGCCTGTAAAGATCTCCAGGTCAGTCACTTGGATGAGCAGTTTGACTTGAAAGAGTGCTTAACTTTGAATATTGCCAGCCTGGTTAATGTGGAATTCTATTAAAAAAAAGTAAATCAGTAATAAAATCTCTATGTGCCCATTTTCTCCTGCATCAGATTTTTCTACCGTGGGATTTGTATTGAAAGAAAATGGATCAATGCACTGTGCCAAATTTTATCTACGAACCTTACTGTGAAGCTGCAAGGAGTTGACATATAGAAAAGGTTTTCCATGACTGTTTAAAATATGACCAGACATCCTTCACAAGATGCCAGTGGTAAATACTTGATTGGCATAATTCTTTATGGAAGTATTTGGTTTTATTCTAGAGTTTGGCTAGGTTAAGGCAAAAACTTATACCCAAGACACTACCTCCATAATCTTGGGTTATGTTTAAGTTTTTGTTTTAAAAATTGCTTTTAAACCTCATCCTTTGATTTTAGGATGGAAATGGAAACATTTTCTTGACACTGCAAGCATGTTAGCAAGGCTGCAGTCAGGAAGAAACCCGCAAACCTTATGCCTGTGTTGGAACAAATCAAGATCAGTGACACTTAGGGGAGAGGTTGCTTGATTAGGGAAGAGACTGGATTGTCCTTATTGGTATGACATGGAAGCCCACAGGCCTCTGCTCTACTGCTTTCTCATGACCTTGTATAAATTAGCATTTTATGACTATTCTAGGCAGAGGGCAGTTAACTGCTTCATTAGGAGAAGGATGAGTTTCTCTAGCTTTTCAGAAAAAAAAGTTGTTGGCTTTGCATCAGAATAAACATGTTGCAGAGTCCAGATGCCTGCAGCCAGTTATTATTTAAGCAATAAAATCCTTACAGCCTTTTGGCATCATGCCTTATGGTTTTTGTGGGAAAGGAAAAAATCGTATTTTTTTTCCTTCTTGCTATTTCATTTATATCAGAGAAATGGAATGTCTTTCACAGTTGATTGTATGTACTTCTGTAATTTGTAGATGTAAAGCCAAAAGGCCCCTGTGATTCCTAAATGTTCTATAGCCAGTTTCTTTCTAGACTCTTCCAAAACTTACTGCTACACTATTCAGGACAGAAACCAATACTTGGGTAACTCTGCTTAAATCCCTCTGCCCATCACCTGATAGAAAATATGACTGTAATGTTGAAGTAAGGAGGAGCTACCTTTGTTTTCCCAACAGGAATGTATTCTATAAACATTTCTTTAAAGCCTTTAAAAAGACTTTTGTTTAATCTAATGCCTTTTGGATGCTGAGTCATTAGAATTTGAATCTAACCAAATTGAAGTTAAAAGTCTATTTTTTTATGGGAAAGATTGATTATTAATTGCTTGAGGACCTCTCTTCAATATGTAGTAGTACTCAGCTCGTTAAAGTTTCTAAAGCATGCTCCTGAAACCCTGCCACGGTTCAGTAATTACAGCAGTAGATCCAAATGCATAAAGTCTCATAATCTAATAAAAGGTGGCAAAATTAAGTAGGTTTCCTGCACCACCTTTCAGGCAAGAGACAGAATTCTAGCTTTAGGGAAGCAAGAATGCAGTAGGCAATGCACTATCACAAATGACAGAGGGGGAGGTGGAGGACTGAGGTGTAATCACTATGATTGAAGATACCGTACAACAGGCAAAAAGCAGTCAGAGCAATCCCTGCAGAGCACTGGCCCAGATGGCATCACACCACCCACAGAATGCTCTCTGCATGGCACGAAGGGGGGCACAGAAACTAGTACAGCACTGGGACAGGGCATCCTGAGCAAGTGTAAGTTTCCCTCCTAAGTTTGTAAGACTCAGTTGTACAAAGGTATGGCCGATCTGCTCCATTGTTGGTTGTTAGTCAAGTTTCAAGCAGGAAACAGTACTGGAGACTCACAGAGGCCCCTCCCCACCGAGACATCTGTAGCTCTATTATTCGGTGATTTAAACTGCATCAGCAGAAACAGAGGTATAGTGGCGATTCTAAAAACATCATGGCATTTTAAGATCTTCAGAAGCACAAGGTACAAGAAAGCTTATTATGGAAGTCTAATTTGAGACACTACTCCTCACAGAGGGGAAACGCACATACACACATTAGTTTAGACATGAGAACTTGTGATTATATATTAATTCTTCAGCAGAGATCATACATGAACTGCAAGATTTATTTTGTCTAAGACATATATATTAATTTTTAAGGTTTAAATATTCAATTAACAACTTTTAACACTATATTTTTTTCCTTGGTGTAGACTCCTAGCAGTACTGAGCAGGAATAAACTAAGGATTCAGCTCGTTGAATTTACATAACATCTGCTTATTTTTTAGGAGTAAATATACATCTATTTAAACTTAGAATACTTCAGATTAACTCAGTTTTTCTTTCTCTTTAGGGAGGAAATACTTATTTGAATCATACAAAGTACTTTTGAAGAACATAGACTCATTGCAGACGGTCAGTAGTAAATAGGTTATGTGATTATTAAAAGTATTTTGATAATTTCTTTAACATGTATCCATTTTTAAGTGCTCCAAAGTTTCATTCTTTGTTTTTCCTTAAAGCTTTTTATGACTTAAGTTATGTCAAACTAAAATTTTACTGTTAATCAGAAATGAATCTTCAACGTCCTAATCATTTACCATGCTTTAGCACATATGTAAAAACACATGGGTTAGATGTTGGATAAAACTAAACCAGAAGGTCCACTCTAGGAGTGTAACTCACAAGCTGCAACCACTAATACTCAGTAGTCACAGAGCTTACCTAAAGAAATGACCCCAAAATATCTGTAGGACACCACATGCCTTCATGCACAGGTTCATGTCTTCAGCACAGATTTTTTTGTTGAGCAGGTTTACATTTATAGTGCTGGACTCTTTGCGAGTGTAGGTGAGCCTGAGAAAATTAGGACATATAAGACTCTAGTTGAGACGGAACTAGAGAATAACTTCATTCCTAAGCTGAGATGTTTCCTTTGTATGCAGCTTGAATAATAATGGCATTGAGATGTAAAAAGTACACGGCATTTTGTGTTATAACAGTATTTTTTGTGATTCATTAGATCATACAAGATTTAATGTATGATTACTATCTGTGTACAAAGTAGTCTAATAATATACAATCAAAATACAATATCTGAAAAAGAGCACATATGTATTTTCTTTTTGTATTAATGTGGCAGTCAGACTTGAAGAGGAAGTGGAATTATTCCAGTTCAGATGTTCCACCGATTTGGTTTAAAACGGTGTAACAACACTGTTAGTAGGAATATAGAGAAATGTCTAGCCAGGCATCAGCAAGAAAAAAGTTGTAGTGTGTCTTCTCTCACACCCCAGAAAAACAACAGGGAAAAGCTGTGATATGCTTGATTGCACTTGTAATACGAATTCAACATAATTCCCTTAATCTGTATACAGTAATATGATAGTTCACGATAGACTGGAAGTGTTTATGTATGTCTCTAAAATAATCACTTTCATATCTCATTATCATAAGAAATCTCTTGCAAAATATTCTTAGTATTAGTCTTTTGCCAAGCTAGGGAACATTATTTAATTAGGTGTGAGTTAAAAACTGGCATCTTTAGAGAGGAAGGAATTGTTGGACTGGAAGTAGCTTACTATGAAATTTTGCATCGTGATAAAATAGTTTCATTCTATAGGAGAAAATTTTTATTTGTTTTACCTGGAGAAAGTTGTATGTATCAAAGTTCAGTTGATAGAAAATGCACTTTACTTGATCAGAGTCATACATACATACAATTCTGTGTTTTGTAATCTTGTCATAATCTCAGTTTGGTCCACTGTGCTTTCTACATCTGGCATTCATTGACAAAACAGAATGGAAAAAACATACATTCACAAGGAAGTGGAATTTTATCGCTGGTGCCAAATCTAACAACATTCACAATTTCTTAATCTCAATTTTTTCATCAGCAGTGAAATGCTGATGCAAAACATAATGAGTTAGGTAAGTACGTAAATACTTTGCCTTACCTTTTTTTTCTCCCCATTTAAAAAGCCCCAAACATTAACCACAAAAAAACCCCCCAACAACAAAAACCCCGACCAAAGAAAAAAACCCCAAGGAAGAGGAAAAAGTACTAGTTTTTTTCTGCTCAAATAATGATGCGTCTCTCTCTCTTATACGAAAGGCAGTTCTGACTCATTGTTATCCCGGAGAGAAAGCCAAAGCTGTTCTACAGGCCATGTGCTCATGAGGGCTGGAGTCTGAGGTAACTTGATGAAAGCAGTGTACCATCCCAAGTTTTGTTGTCAAACTAAATTCTAGCTATTTGAGATGTCACCATTTACTGATGTTAGAAAAGGATGGTATGCACTTTGCTAGGCTCCTGAGACTTGCTCCTCAAATATGGTTCAGGGTATGGGTGTATGCTCACTCAACAAGAATGGTTTAGGGTATGGATGCCATACACAGATAGGCTCAGAGCCTTGTGAATTTGTCAAAGGAGACGATTTCCAATCTCACTGTAAAGAAAAATGATAAAAAATGATTCAGTAATGACTATTCTCCGGGTCTGAATGTCGCATAAAATGCTGATCTGGGGAAAATTTTTGTAGGCATATGTACACCAGTGAGCTCTGCAAAGTATTCCTCGTGGCTTTTCCTTCCTCTAATTTTTTCCTAGGGATCAGGAGATGGAACAGGTGCTGACATTCTTCTGAACATCATCCACAAGTGGCATCAGGCTGAGCACCACACATGAGTCCTTCGTAACACAATCTGTTCTCTTCCTTGTCTGTACATTCAGCAATGGTAATTTTATGATTGTAACAATGATGATATTTTAATCATCATAGCACGATACTTGTCTAATATCTACTAGGCTAAAAGGAGACAGTAACTTAGTGTCCTAAAGATTTTGTTACAAGATTTCAGACTCAGACAAATGCCTCTGCATTCAGTTAATTTTTTTTTTCTTCACAATCATCAGGACCAGAGACAGATTCTTTTACTAAATTTAAATAGAAATTGTGGAGAGAAATATGGCACCCTTATTATCATATCACTGACCTAATACAGGTGGGACAATTTTGAGCTCTGAAGTTAAAGAAGACTTCCTAAGGGACTGGTAAGATAAAATCACTTATTTAAAGGCAAAAATATAGCAAAATGAAACTTAAGGCACCAGAGTTTTATACTGACACTGAGAAGAACTAAGTCTTTGACAAAACTTGAGATTAATTGATTCACTGCAGTAGATACAGAGAATAAGAAAGAAGAACCTTTGAAGCTGGAGGGAGTTTCTTTAACCGCAGATCTTATTGACTATTTTCATTATGAAACAAAATATGTTAAAATGGGAAAATATGCTGATGGTATGAGGTGCTGTCATCATGATGGATTAAACTGGCATACAGGAAGGACTCAAATACCTTGAGACTGCAAGTAATGGAAATAGAAAGAAATAATATTACAGAAGGTGAACTAATGCTTCCAGAGTAATAATATGAAGAATTTCCATAACCTTTTAATTCAGCGGTTGGAAATAATAGAGGACAAGAAATATATGAGTGCAATACTTGATCACATTAATAACTTGCAAGCATGATACACACTTGCAAAAGTTTCCCTGCAGTATATCTTGAGAGGTTTCCTCCATGCCCATTTCTTCAGTAAAAGGCAAATATAAGAATTCAGATAGACCCTTCTCCTTGAACTCTGCGTATACTTTTGAATGGCCATGTTCAAGAGAAAAAAATATTGATATTAAAACATATACAGTGATGATCAGGGAAATGTTGGACCTACAGCATAACAGAAGCCAAGATAAGGTTGATATGTGTAGTCTAGCAAAAGGAAGAATTATAACTGTCGTGCAGAAACATATCAAGGGTGGAGATAAACACTGGGAAAGGAGAAGAATCAAGTACAATAAAGGATTTTGTCCCCAAAGGAGCAATGAACATATAAACTGTCAGTTAACTATAATGGTTACAAATTAGAGAGGAGTTTTGTATTGAAGAGGTTAGAAACAGTCACTCTATAGCAGAATTGGGTCACTAAACTTATAACAATATATATATATATTAAGGTAAATCTTTGTCAGTCTACATTAAGTATTTTATGTGATAGTTTTTGTAATAGCAGGAGACAGAACTTGATAATGCTTATTTGTTTCAGTTTTGGGATATGTATTGATATGCTATATTGGCCAGTTAATAATACCACAATACTATTTTTAATGTTCTTCTTCAGTATATTAAAATAATTAAGGGAACCTACTTAAATCTCTCTCACAGCATATCTGCTATATGCAATGCTCTTAATGAGTGAAAATACAATTTTATGTATTTTTGTATATATTGAGTCATGATTCCTAATACTGGAACCTAATAGCTAAAATTAATTGACATCATACTTTAAGAAGAATTTTGCCAGGGATCATTGCATCCTTTACTAAGTTTGTGAGGGATTTCAATTCAGGAGCAGAAATAACATTAGATATCTTAGGTCATCATACATAGTAAACAAAGAATAATTAGGAAACTGGGTCAGACATCTGCCCAAGCCTAGATGGGTCATTGATCTTAAAGGATAACAGTTTTTGAGGCCTAAAAAAGCTATTTGGATACTATTGTGATTTATGAAGAGAGTAGCAAATACAGCATTGAAAAGTACTCGTTCTTTTACTGTGAATAGGATAACCCTTTTGCCCAGCTTTTGCAAAACTGCAACTGGATACCATCATGTTTTAAATCCCACTAGTATCAATTGCATCCAACATTTGTTTTGTTTGTTTACAGTGAAAATTCTTTGGGGTTGTATATGTACATTGCTAAGCACAAAACTTTCTTATTTAAACCTGATCCTTTGCATTAATGCATTAGTTTTCTCTAATTTCTTGTTCTTATCTGACTTTTTTTAGGAGATATTTTTAGGGACATATGAAGAAGGTTATCCCTTGGTCATTGACTTCTCTGAATTACATCTGTACATTTATCTTTACTGTGTTGTTTTTTCCCCTCTTGCTGCTTTTTTTCTCAAATCTTTTCTTTCTTTCCTTCTATTGTTGTCATTGCAAGTATATTGCAAATAGTGCTGTATATCCTGCAATATAATCCTGAAACCTCAGCATAGCTTCATTTCACCATGTTATTTACTTGTAGGTATTTCAGTTTAGATAGATTTCTTTGTTGTTGATTTTAAATTCCTAATTTTTTTTTAAGAGTTTCCTTCTTCATTTCTGTCTGAAAGCTATTCTCAGTGTCAGACTAGAATCAGACACAATTTATACCAGACAAGAACATGCTAATATGGAGGGATAGGGTGGTATGACTATGATTGTGAATAAGCAGGTCATAACCCACACTGCCATAATTAAGACACATAGGAGGAACAAGAGAACATGCACTCATGTTCCCTGGACCTCTACCCTCTTGTAAAAAGTGCCATAGAACTGCCTCATCTTGAAGAACCAAGAAAAGGCAAATGCAGTTGGGTGAAAGCCCCTTGTCTGCATAACAGATCTAATCTTATGTCTGTGAGGAGAACCTGAATAACAGGCATGTGTGTGATAATGGGGAGCAAGTGGTGGGAAAGGTTATAAATTATACTGTTCCCACAAAAAGTATTCATGTATGTCTGCTTTAAGCATGTAGTCCTCTTAACATTCCTGTTTATGGCAGAGAATAGCAATAGCAGCTATCCTGTAGATTTCCCATATTTTCTTCCTGAAATGATGCCCTGTCTTTTCTTTTTCCTCAAGCAGTTTTCATCCCTCCAGTATTTTCACTGATGGTGATATAGAATTTAGCAGAAATCTTCCAAGGGTTAAAAAAACCTCTTATCCATGACATTTTACTTATTTTTCTGTAGCTTCAGAGCTTCAGAGGCTTGCTCACTGTGTACTCTCCTTTGATTTTTAAACTACTGCATGGCCAGAAGCTTTTCCAATGGAACAAGAAATTGTTTGAATTTTTTCAACTCTTCTCGAAAACCAGAAAACCTCCCTGTATGAGTACAAGACCTGGACCTGGATCTAGCTTTGTGGGAACCAGAGCAAGAGAGCCAAGAAGTAGTCTCCAGAAAGTGCACTTATCAGGACCTTCCCATCACTTGAGTTTCCACAATGGTAGCATTCATTGCACCACTGTGAAATTTTCTTGATATATGCATGTTATCAAGCTTTCTGAGTTTCATAGATGATTTATGTGTGACTACCTATTTCTCTCTCCTCTGTCACACAATATTTTGAATTCTTCTGCTGATTTTAACTAACTGAGACTAATTCTCTCTATGCTTCATGAGATCAGAAGACAGAGATACTGTTAAATATCCAGACAGCAAAGGAAAATGATGTGTTAATTGCCACCTGTCCAAAGGTGCAGTAGAGACACTACTGGCACTGCTCTTCCTAATGCACCCCTGGATACCACTGGCCTTCATGGCCCCCAGGGCACACTGCTGGCTTACGGACAGCTTGCTGCCCAACAGGACCCCCAGCCCCTTCTCTGCAGAGCTGCTTTCCTGCAGGTCAGCCCCAGCCTGTACTGGTGGATGGGGTTATTGTTCCTCAGGTGCAGGATCCTGCACTTGCCTTTGTTGAACTTCAGACAGTTCTTCTCCACCCGTCTCTCCAACCTGTTGAGGGTCCTTCTAAAGGGCTACACAGCTATATCTTCGTCCTTAAAATGCAATTGAGAGGTCTATCTCCATTGCACCTGACCTAAGGATGGAAGAGTAAAAGAGAACTACATAATGAAATAGATGCAGAAGGGACTATTATCACACAGTTATAACAGATTTTTGCTTAAATTTGAGAAATGAGTGTTTTTAAAGGTATTGACCTGTGCTAGTGGTACTAATAGATTGTAGAGATGGAGTTTTATACTTTTAAATAAAACACAGTAAGAATCAGCATATTGATAGCGAGAGTAGCTTAGGTTTAACAGGTAGTCCTGTGGCACATGACACCTCCGTTACACTCTGATGCACATGGCTCAGGAAGGTTTTTGGGTTTTGCTGAAATACGCTGGAGTAGGAGAAGCTAACATCAGCATCAGTGACTAAACTGAGGAACAAAAATGCAAGAGAATGAGAATAGGAAAGCTTCTTTTCCTTCAAGTGCAGTTCTATCCAAAACAGAAGCAACCATAATAACAGTAACTATAAGTTAAAAGGAATTAACAATAAGCAATAGCTTTATAATATGAGTTAGATAATGTAATTGCTACTGTTGACTTTGGACATTGCTGAGTGCCTAGCAGTCCCTTTCAAGTACAGGACCTCTTTTCACTGAGCAAGTAAAAGCTCCCAGGATTCCAGGAGATTTCAATTTAAATATACAGACAAATGGTTCCCTGATGTCATACATCACTTCAGCATCCAAATGAGTTTTTCCCACCTTTCTTGAGAGCAGTGCCTGGTATGCCAGTGAATTTTGTCTCTTACCATTTTTCCTTGAATCAATATAACCTTTAAATGTTTTTACTTTTCCGATTTCTCCTACGCCTCTAAATTTTTAAGACGTGACAAAAAGTTCAGGCCACTCTTGCAATAATTTGGTGCCAGCGCATGACACCTATATTTTTTGTGGAAATACCTTTAAAAATGGAAGTCACTTCATCTGAAGTGACTAAAATCACTCTTATTTTACTCTGAATTTTATTGTTTCAGTGTCTTTTTCTGATGTTTGTGCTATTGATTTCTGAATTACTTCAGTGGTCAGTCTGAATTTTAGAAAGCAATATGATGAATTTTTGAAGTAGAATATCTGAGAGCAAGAACTTCCTTATCCTGCATAACTTTTTGTACTGATTGGTAAAGTTTCATTTTTATCTTGCAATCCCTCTCAACCACACTGCACTTGGCTGCTGCCCACCAGTGGTTCATTGTAGGGAATACATGAAAAAGAGAGAGAAAAACATTATAGCTATTTTTATTACATTTATAGAAATAATATATGTCAAGACTAAGATATGGATAGCTAGTGCTCTATGTCAGAGCAAAAGAAAGAGGTAAATATTATACATTTATATACATCATAGACTTCTTAATGCAGTTTTCTAAGCTGGTTGCTAATTTTCTTCCAGTAAAAATAATTGAATTTAACACTATTAAATATTTTCTCCTGCATGCAAAATGCTTATTCTCTACTTTTTCTTTTCCATATTTTTCACCTAGTAATGATATGTACAATTCAGTGGATTACTGAGTTACTATCTTCCTTGTCTAGAATGTCTGAATACCTTATTTGCTGCCTAAATATTGGAAATCATTGTACTTTCATATTTATGCAAACCTTTTAATACTGAAGAGAGTAATAAACTTCCAAAACCTTACTAAACAGCTGATTTAGTAGCTCTGTATGCAATTGCGCTAGTCAACCACCAACCAAATAATCTAGAAAGTAAAATGTTAAGTAATAAAAAGGCACATAAACTTTTTACTGCACAAATTTATTGTTATATAGAAATAAAATCAATTTTTATGTATGCAGAGAAAAAAAATAAAAACTTCTATTCTTATACCCTTTTGTAATTTTGAGAGATGTACAGAAAATATGAATACCTACTGTTTTAGGAGAGCCTATTTCTTCACCGTATTGAAATGTGACCAATGATTTACACCACTCCTTCTATTGAAGTAGACCAGAGGCAGACAGAAGGTATTTTATTTACATGAAGTCAAAAGTATTTTGCAGTTTGCAGTGGCTTTCAGGTGTGTGATTCTATTCAACTGCTATTGTTATACGGAGAACTTTCTAGCATATGACTAACATATACCATGTCTGGTTTGCTCCTTTTGTGACACATGGTGTGTACAATTTTCTTTTGGCTGTTTTTTCTTTTTTTTAAATTGTTTCAATTTCTTTGGAAAGATATCTGTGCTTTGGTACTTGTCATCTTCAATATAATTTAAAGGAAACGTGTCTTGCATCAGAATTGAATGATGGTGGCATTTATGCTGGTTTGTACTTCTATGGAAGCCATTCCATTGACTACAAAACATGTTATGGGCTGGTACAGAATGTTGTTTTCAAAACTACCAGTAGAGCTATGGTAACGTGGAACTCAGCATGGAAAAGTTACAGAATGAATTGAGAAAGAGTAAATTATATATATATTTAACCAATGGAAATTGTTTGAGATGAACTTTAAATGTACCTTCCAATCCCCACCATTATATGATTCCATGATTTTATGATTCTCAAAGTGATTTTTCCCTTATCATCAACATTATCTGTATTACATTTAGGTTCAGAGTCAATAAGCTGTTCATCATTCATGGCTGACTTTCTGCAAACACTAGGCCATCCTAGATGAAGGGGAAGGCAAAGTTTGCATCACGAAAATACTAGCTGCTCTCAGACCTGTGTTGTCTGAACATTTCTTGCTGCTGCAAGCAGATACCAAATAGATAAGAAGAAAGAATGTGGGATTGATAAATGAGGGACTGAGTCATGAAGGAGTATTTTCTCATAACTATTTTGAGTATGACCTGCCAGCAAGGATGTAAATCCTTCTAATTCATTCAACTTGCCTTCAGCACCTCTGCGAGGAAAGCCCCCACTATCTCCTGTGGTGAAGCTGACCACTCCAGATGATGAGAGTGGATATCTTGCTCTTATGCACTGACAGGCAGCAATCATCTGAAAAAAAACATTAAAGCTGCTTCTAATCATTGAGATGACCTAAGTCTGTGTAGTCTTGAATATATAGTCTCTGCATCACCAGAGTGACCTTGCAGATGTTTATTCCTAGATCCTCTATAAATTTAGCCGTGAATGAAAGGGTTGATGACAAACAGTGGGTACATCTCTCATATATTCCTTGCAACATGTGTGAAGGAGAAACTTTTTGTTATCTGAATTAAGTGCTGGCTGCGATGGACGTGAATGCTTATGGTTGTCCAGAAATATGTTTTATTAGCCAGAGAGGGCAGAAGTTGGATTCACAGTCTAAATTCAATGACAGATGTCACTAGAGGTGAACTTTGGAAATATTAGTACATTATTACTTGACTGGTATGAGAGAAAGAGATCATCATTGTCTGAGAAGATACCTTAGATGTGTGCAATATCTGTGAAGAAGGTTGACTCAGGATGATTCTTCATAGCGTTTGGTGCTGGGTTCCTCAAGAGGTGGTTAACTGGCCAGCACTGACAGTATGAATTAGCACAACTCTGGTAGATTAATTGGAGGCTTTTGGTTTTTTATACAGCTTCAGATTAGGGTTGAACAATTCCTGAAATTTTCACTGCATCAAACTTCATTTTTTATTACCCATGTGGATGTTTTCGCTTGATTTGGTTGATGATTTTTTTTCATCATTGTAGCACTGTTTTCCATAATATCATTTTTAAATTGAGGTAATTACATTGTGGTTCATTTCCTGCCCTTGACATTGCACAATGTCTAGTAAATGTCACTTTTGCTTGTTTGATTTACAGAATTTGCAGTCATAATTTCTAATTGTTCTTTTTCTGGAGAATTTCAAGACATAGTATACATATTTTCCCTGAATTAAAAAATAATATATGCATATTTATATATGCATGTGTCTTAATATATTTCTTTCTTTTATCTATTTAATTTAAAATGCCCAAATTATTAACAGTATCTGTGTTATTTCACTTAAAATTTTGTTTATGGTATTTGGATGCTTATAGTGATTTGGACTCTCCTTTGCCATGTCTACACATTAGTTTTCATGTTTTTTCTTGCCATTTCCATTTTGATGTTTCGTACAATATCAATTCTTTCACAGGAATTTGCAATGTGTCATGCTTCCACTTCAATGTAGATATCCTGTTTCTGACACAATTCCAATAATTAATCTGTCAAGATCTTTTGTTTTACCTCTATATATAGTTCATGTATACTCCTATTAAGAATGTTCTTCCCAGGATAAGAGATAAGATTTTCTGTATATGTTGTATTTCACTAGATGTTTCTCTTCAAACCATTTGCAGATCTCAAATCAATTTGTGCACCCATGTCTAATTTATATTTAATATATTTAATTTCTGTTTAATATAGCATTCCAGTCAATGGACATGGTTTCTCTTGAACAGTTCCCATAAACAAGTTTTCTTCATTAATGTTGTTGCTTCTTTTTTTTTTCCAGTTGATGAAATACTCTCAGCTTAAATCCTATTAATTCTGGACAATCTAATTTCTGTGGGGGATGTTAGTGTGTCATGTTCTTTCTTAAGAATACATATGCTTTATTTCTCAATAAGTACAGTTTCTAAGTGCTGGAATGCTCTTGAAAAATTTATTTATTGTGTCCATTTATGGTGACCGTGTCCAAATGCTTGTGTTTATGTGCTGTGAGTATTTTAGTAGTTTTGAAACCATTCTACATGCTATTTAAAAACTCACTGCAGTTTTTCTCTCTGTCCAGCTTGAAAGATCATCCCATGATTTCTTTACCTTCACCATCCTTTCACCAAAACTTGTCACCTGGTATGTAGACTTAGCAGTTTTATTTCATTCTTCCAGTTCTTCCAAATGTAAATTGAATTTTCCTTGTCGTTTTCTTCTCATTTCTGACTCATTGAAGTCTTCTAAGGTCTGACCTCAGATTAGGGATGTAATGGAAATAATCTCTTTACAGTTTCATATTTAACTCAGTAGCAGTACCTAGCCTTCAAAAGTTTATTTTCTTGTTATTGTTTCCTGTAAAACACATATTGCTGGGATTTAAATATTTGTGACTTCAGTGACATAGTCTGGTAACTATTCTATTTTCATATTCCCTGAAACTTAAACTCGACAGAATCAAAAGACCATTTTACAAATTATCACACGTAATTTTTTTCCTTTATTGCTTCCCTTCTTTTCTTGAAGAAATTATATTCTTATATCTTAGTTGTTTACACAGGTCTCTGAAGACATGGGCTTTTTCAACAGTCTTTAGATTCTCCATCTACTTCCCCCTTTTTTCCTGATTTCTCAATTTCACACTTTCTTTGTAATACCACCCAGTTCTAGAACCACATAGTGTTTATGTGCTTGTTGTTCAACCCTTTAAATATTTAACTCTTTAAATATTTTTGTACAGTGAAATTGACTGTTTAGTGGACAACGGGAGTTACAAACATTTACGGAAAGAAAGGGAAGATCTACAGATCTACGTGGCTTATTTCACTGTATCCACAGAGGATATGAGATCAGTCACGGTGTTTCCCTGTGACGCCCTTGCTGCCACATTCAATAGCCATCTCATTTCCATAATAACACCCTAAAGACCCTCCCAATCATTGTGTCGTGGGAATATCCAGCCTTGACAGCAGATTCCAGGCTGTTGTGGCTCAGGAGGCTACCCAAGAGTCCACTGGACCTGTTCCGCGAGGCCATGCTGTTGAGCCCCCATCACGACTTCACACTCCACACGGTGCTTTCAAATTGCTTTGAAATGCCAGCGTGGCTCCATGGAAGAAGCTATAGATAGCAGACAGCTGCCTTCCCCCAACATTCACACACAGTGATTTGAGGTTCACCTGCGTCACACTGCCTTCTTCCTTGCTCCTTGACATAGCATAATTTCTGGCATAATTTCTTCTGACCTTCACTTGGTTTGAAGCGATGATCCTATCCACATTCCTCCTCTGTTCTCCCATTCCACATGGGTGGGAGAGGGATGGGAGACAGCTGCAACAGCAATTAAAGTGCCCTATGTGAGGACGTGAAGGAGGAAGGGCCTTGTCTCTGCCAGGTGCATGAAAAAAGTTTTGTTATTTTTCCTCCTGAGCCAGGATGAAGACTACTCCAAGACAGTGGATTTCACAGGAGGTGGAAATTCTGTCTATCTGCTCCGTGCTACTTTAGTTCAACAGTGTTAAACCAGTGCCTCTGGGTTTGATGCCCAACTGAAAGGAGTAGTGGCAATACTGGAGTTCAGATCAGCTTTGGTTATGACCTGCACAACTAGCTAAGAGGCAGCTGGCTGTTTCTAATTACTTCCTACCCTTTCAATGGGCAAAGCATTTCTTCACCCTTCCTCCTTTCCTGTCCATTCCTTCTCTTGCTGCTTCTCCCTTCTTTTCTCACTTTACTATTCTCTTGCTACCCGTGTGGACCTAACCTCCGCTGTACATGTCTGTGTGCTGATTTTGTCCACTAAAATGTTTTGTTGAATTTGTTTTCCGGAATTTAATGTGCTAAATTGGTTAACAAATAAATCTTGCAAGCACTTGCATAAGTTCTGATGCAGAAGCTCGTATTTGGAAACCAGGGTAATGAGAAGGAGGAATATGAATTACCCCCTTCAGCAACAGTAAGTTGTTAAATCAACTTAAACAGCAACCTTAGAAACACAGGGTTTGAAGAAGCCTGTGTAGGACAACTCTCACAACACTCTGTCATGACTATAGTGTGGGATGATGAACAAATGGACAGTTTGCAAGGTCACCCTGCTCATGGCATCAAATGTACTGCAGATGAAGGCACAGAGAGGGAATGGCATACTGTTGTTACTGACCACAGCCTGTGTCCTACTGCCAGGGGACCTGCTCCCTTAATTTCAGAGAAAAAAAACATGAGAGAGTCAAGGAGTTTGCGGCTGTTCCAAGGTGAATGATGCTGATTTAGTTCCTCTTTGCCAAAAGGCAGTGCCAGAGCTGTTTGTTGGAGTGACCAAGACACTGGGAAATAGCTGTGAAGGTGAAGTATACATCTGGTCTCAGATGTGCATGAACCTCTGATTAGGCCAGTTTGTCACTATACCCTTCATCAACAGGATGTTCCTTCCTCTTTACTGAACTACTGCATAAATGTCTAGAAAACAACACCTCACAGTACAAGGGAGAAACTTAAATCCAATTCTGAGAAGCAGTGGGGCTTCTCTTTCTGGGCTTCTGCAGTGGACTGACTGGCTACTGAAAAAGCACATGTCAAACGTTTTGATTGCTGTTTGATTGCTTTTGATTTTCTCAGCTTTTTGACCATATAATTCCTCAATAGTTAGACCACTTCCTGATATAACAAAAAATAATTGTCTTATTCAGAAAGTGTATTCAGATCAGGTATCACTCTTAGACATATCAGGAGAAGGGCAGCCTTTCAGCCACTTGCCAAATTCATGTAAGGCAACTCAGCGAACAAATTCTCTGAATCCAAGTCCAGTCTCTCTCCTTGTACTAGACAAGTTTTAATTATTTCACTGCAAAGTACCAGCAAGGAGATACCCATAAATATTTTCAAAATTGATCACAATAAAAATAATGATGTTCTATGAACAGAGAGGGTGTTATCAGCTCTCTGAACTTGAACTCATGATGGCAGTGCTCCACATGATTGAATCTGATATCCCAACACATCACAGGCAATAACTAATAAAGAACACTGTCATGGTTTAACCCCAGCCAGCAGCCAAGCCCCATGCAGCCCCTCGCTCACTCCCCCACCAGTTGGACTGGGGTGAGAATTGGAAGCATAAAAGCTGGAAAACTCATGGGTTTGGATAAAGGTGGTTTAATAGGGAAAGCAGAAGCTGCACATGCAAGCAAAGCAAAACAAGGAATTCATTCACTGCTTCCCATGGACAGTCAGGTGTTCAGCCATGTCCAGGAAAGCAGGGTCCCATCATTCATAATGGTGACTTCAGAAGACAAATACCATCACTCCAAACATCCCCTCCTTTCTCCTTTGTTCCCACACTTTATATACTAAGCATGATGTCATACGATATGGAATATCCCTTTGGTCAGCTTGCGTCACCTGTCCCGGCTGTGTCTCCTCCTAACTTCCCATGCACCTCCAATATCCTTGCCACTATGGCAGTACTAAAAGCAGAAAAGGTGTTGGCTCTGTATAAGCCCTGCTCAGCAATAACAAAAATATCAGCCTGTGTTCAGCACAAATCCAAAGCATAACCCTACACAAGCCACTGTGAAGAAAAATTAACTCTACCCCAGCCAAAACCAACACAAGCACTAGCAGTACAAATGAAGCAATATCGAGGCAAAGTTTAGCAGATGCTGACTTGGAAATACCTTGGGAGAAACTTTGTCAATGTTAACTTTTACCTGCTTAATAGTTGCTTTTTGTGTCTGGTTCTCTACAGATAGTTGGAGGGTCTGGTTGACCCTCATCTCTACTGCTCATTTTCTGAGAAGTCACCATAGGTAGTATTCCTATTTCCAGTGGTTTAGAACAGGAATGACCTGTCAGTGACCTGTGGGCTGTACATCACCTGCCAGGATTATTCTGAGACTTTGGCCTCATCCCTCCTGCTTTGTTTCCTGACAGCAACTCTGCTATCAAGTTGCAGCAATATGGGCACGTGCCCCTAGGTTTTAGTACTCAGGGCAGAATAGCTGTACCTACAGATGTAAGGTCCAATGCATACCCACCCTCTTGTCTCATAAGACGTGGAGCTCAGTCAGTGCTGGACAGGTGATAGATGTTTGGCCGCTCAGATGAAATGATAACACATAGCTCTGAAGCATTTTTCTTAGGAGATATAGGATATTCTCCTCCCAACTCATACTCTCTATTACTCATAATCTCTTTCGTTCTTTCCTCCTTGTTTTAAGATTGTGATCTCTCTGGTTGGCTTCAGAAGAAGAAACCTTTTTTCCTTTTCTCTCAAATAAATAGAATGGCACTAATGCTTTTTCATATATTTTGTTATTCTGTATGTGTGTCTTGTATGGTTTAATTCTGTTTTGTGTTTTATAAGAGTTAGTTTTGGAGGGTCTGAATTGTGTGGAAAGACTAATTAAAAATAAAATTTGATATTTTAAGTCAACATTTTTAAATAATATTTAAAGTCTTGTGCAAGAAAAATATTTAAAAAATCAGTGTAAAAACAACATCGCTTACAATGAGGCAAAAAGAAAAAATTGTGTTAGGTTCAAAGTTTTTCAATGTTCAGTCTCTTCCAGCCTTTACTTAATCAATTATACAATGAGGCTATGAAAATTAGTATGTTTTCTGTACACTGTATTACCGCATCTGTTCATATTTCTTAGAATCTCAAAATAAAGATTAACTGTAAGATTGGAACATCAGCTTTAGCAATTTTATGACCAGACTCATATTTTCTTAGAGTGTAAAAAGGTCACTAGCTACCTTGTTTGTGTTGTCTTTCAGACTCAACTGCATGCATAAATGTCCTTGCCATAAGAAACACTTTGCAATGTTTTGAATACCATTTCATGAAAAGAAGGCAATTTTTAAAATTTTTACCATTCCTACTTATTTAAGGGATATGTATGGAGTTTATGGCTTTGATTAATTATCTGTTCCAAACTTTAAGATCAGTGGCTTTATATCTGTTGGTGATCAACAGTCACACGACTATTGCAATGCATGGCTTTGCTTCTACTGGAGAATTTGCACTGGTCTTCCACTGTTCTAAAAGAATTCTTCTAAGAGATTTTAGTGTATAAAAAAGTTTATCTTAAAAGTTTTTCCTTAATTTTACATATAGTTAGTTTGTTTTTTTTAATTATACTTAAAATCATATTGTATTGGCAAAATTATACTTGGTATTTTTTAGTGCAGCCAATGGCTCTATGGCATGGTATACTGTGCTCCCTCTCCAGCATTGCCTGTTAAAACAATGTTTGTCTGTTAGTAAAGGATCATTTCCTTCTGTTATAATTAATAATGGCATCAAATATCCGGCCTTGCATTTTGTGTATGATTCGAAAAATCTTTGTCTTCCTTTGACTACAACTCTTCAGTATGACATGAGTTTCCCGTAACTTAAAATTTCAACCTTTTTATTTTTTAATTGAATACTGATTTATTCAGTAATTGCATGTATTATAGAATTTGCATAACTTTCTGTTCCCTTAGCCGCATTATTTATTTTTATATTAGTCACATATGGAACAATAGTGTTTCATTTATCTCCTACTGCAAATAGTCTAGTGGAAAGATATAAATCATAGGACATCTGGTTATGGATAGACAAAATTTTAGTAACACAATCAAAATCTAAGAGTAATGGGTTAATCTGAGAGGACAACTCTTTGTTATGATAAACAAAAATGTATGGATATCCCTAAGTGGATTAACTGTTAAAAAATGCAGTTTGGCAGAAATTGAAATGTTCATGATTTGCTCTCAAAATGCTGAATGGTTCTGGTTAAGAAAATAAAGAAGGCAAAATATCTGTTACTCTTTTTAATGAAATATGGGAGTTTTTTTCCAGTTCAAGACATTTTAATTTTTAAAAATTTTCATACGAAAGAGAAGACACATCTAAAAAGGTGAAGATTTAAAAATAATTTTCTAATAATCCTGGGAGTACTTAGTTCATTTTTAAACCTTCTGAAGTATAAATTCCATCTTGATGAGAAAATTTTTCCTTTTCATTCTTTCAATTCTCCAAACCACATATATGAAAACAAAAAAGTAAAATAAAAACCCATAGTTCTTCAGCTGAGGTCTCCAGTTTCAGACTTCATTTTTTAAAAATTTAATTTTGATCATCCTTTCTGGACACACTTCATGCAACAAGGAAGTCTTACACATGAATATATTACTGTGGTACTGTTCATATTCACACAACTGGTGCATTATTCAGAACAACTACGAGCTGCATGTTCTTATCTCCATTCCTATCATTCAGTCTGGTTTTGAAAATTTGATGCCAGTTGATTAAACAACTGAGATCTCTCTAGCCAAGTTTTGCCCTCTTTGATATACTGATCGTAATCTTTCTTGGTCACACCATCCTCTGCCTGATTCACAGATTGAAAAGCTCGCTTGTGTTACACAGTTCTCTTGAGTCTCTGGATTTGAAACACTTAACATGATTACTACTGCCACTATTAGACAGCATTGTTTGTGAACAAAATATTTGTCAGCCACTCCCTTATTTCTGAATTTTTCATCTGTAATGAAAAAGCAATTCCTGAGAGCTTCAAGGGCATGTTATTAAAATTCAGATCATGGACCACCCTCACATTTAAATATATTTCTACCTTCCTTTTGGATTTTAAAGTAAAAATAACAGCATTTACATAACATGCTTTTAAAGAGTGCACACACTATTTTTAAGTAGTTCAATCAGCCCTTTCTAATCTATTACATCTAATTATTGAGAGAAATTTGATTCTTTCAGAATGGAAAGAGCCTTTCCCCCCATCACAGTGGGAAAATAGTGCAGGTTTTTAGACACTGTATGCTTTTGCATACAAGTTTAGCAAGTCATTCCGCCAATAGCAGCAAAACCCCACTTTCACAGATCTGTGACCCACACTGCCTATCATGGTTCCATGAGATGTCTCTAATACCCTTCCACCGAATCTGCACTTAAGCCCTAGGTCTCTCTCACGGACAAGAGCCATCAGCTGCAAATGAGGCAGCAGATGCCCTGTCTCGTGACAAACTGCAGGTGCACTGTTTGCCCAGCCTGCATGGGCACCCTGGCTGCTAGGTGGCCAAAGAACAAGTAATGCTGAGCTCAGGATTCTTCCTTTCCTTTGACAGGACCTTTCCTTGAATCTTTCTTCTACATTTAGTGACAGATTTTCATAAACTTGCCCAAACACAGAATCTCTGAGATGCCTATCTCTTTCTTGGTGGGTAAGTCAGACAAATAAGTTTTATCTTCTTAAGAAATCAGCATAAAAAAAGTGTTCTAATCTTCACCCCCTTTTTTCTACACACAGGTTTTTTCTGGCTTCTGGATTTTCAGAAACTTGGTTTCATCTGCTGTTTATTAGCAGAACTCCTCCAGAAAAAACTTTGTCATGCTGATGCTGCTTTTCTTGCTTTATCTTCTAGACTTTGACAAGTCTTAGCAATGTTTCATTTAGGGTGAGAATGAAATACGAAATCCAAAAAGTAATGTCATGGATACAAGTAACATTGGAAAGTGTCCTGAATTTCAGGCTCCATTCATTCTACTTTATCTTGTAGTGCCTATCAGTAGTGGAGCTATGTCTCCATCTGTGTCCCTACGGTCCCCGCATAAAAAAAGCAGAAGCAGCATTCAGGCAACAGAGCCTCCATGAAAGCATTGCATTTTAAGGCCTCTAGTTGACATGAGTACACTAAAGTCTTTGTCTGACCAAAGCACTCCAAGTGTTAACCTAACTTTCCTTCAGCTTGGTCTGAATAAGTTATCCTGTCAGGTACTGCAGATCTGCATCTTCTGTTTTTCACTAGATCAGGAACAGAGCACAGATCTCCCTGACAGTATCTTCTTGTGTGTACTTGATTTTATTTCCTTCCTAGCCTAAAAGGTTTCTCAAAATGTTGTCTGAAGAATAGCTCTCTGCTTTGAACATAGTATATAGAGCATGATGAGTGAGATGGATCAACATGTGAAGAGATTTGGACTCCTCTTTGGTATCTGTTTCCATCTGTCAGAACTGGAAAACAGAAAGTAATGTGAATCAGTTCACATTTAACTATAATCTCCACTGTAAGAACTGCCAGAGATGACTTTGGCACAGTCTGCCTGGGCAGGTATCCAAGACTTCTCGTTGTATGTGTCTTGACTTAAGGAAGCCTCCAGGCACAAGAACCCCAAATGTTTTCGCTTAGAAATGAGTTCCAAAACATTTACCATTGATGTGATCCTGAATTTTGTAAATGTGTTCAATTTTTTCCCTTTTGAACTGGGTTTTCTAATTCTTAAGCTGTCTGATGAAATCAAGGAAATTTTACTTGATGTGCATTGAAAAATGCTTAGAAACCCCAGTCACTCTTCCCCTCCTTCTCTAACTCTTGCACAAGTGAAGACACTAATGAAAAGATCAGTTATAAAGCAGTAGATGAAAAGACACCATAAATTGACCCTCAAGTTAAACAAAAGCAACATTCCTTTTCCTCAGACTTATATTCTTATCACTTTACTCTGTTGCCCCTTGAAGGAGAAAAAAAAAAACAAAACCACAGTAAGATAAAAAATAGATATCAATTAATTACTAAGCCCTCCTCTCAAATTACAGTTCTGCCTCACGTCTCCCTTCTACACCTAGTGAATGACTAATCAGGAGATGCTGCAGGCTTCTAGAATGACGAGGCCAAACAGGACTGAAAGTTTGTTCCATTTCACCTCTCATTATGAAGTCTGCGTGATTTGGTACGATTTCTTATTTGTTTTTATTATATATCTAGTAAATTATTACACTAGTACGTTGTTCTGATAATACAAATATTGCCTTAAAGCAAGGCACTGTCACTTTATTATTAAAGGAAAGACATAGAGCTAGTTTGAAACACATTTTGGAGCTAGGTTGAAATACATTTATGGTGGCTGAGGGAGGACTTTGCTATTGAATTTATCTACCTCCATAAGCAGTATATACTGCAGCTGAAGAATACCTTGTGAAATCTGTGTGTTCCAGAGTAAATGGCAATGTACTTGTACATAAATACCAGTATTTTCTTGCTAGGTATCTATTTTTGTTAAGACTGAATGAAATAAAAACATAAATTAAAACAAACCCACATAAACTTACTAAAACTCTCTGTTTCTCAATTTTTAATTGTAATTTTTGGTTTGGGATTAATTGAATGAATAGCCTTCATATCAATGTTATATACAAGGCTGTAATAAGTGTTTCAGCTTGTTAAAAGTTCTACTTGCCATAGAAAGTCTGGGAAAAAAGAATCAAGTTATAACTTCTGCTTTAAGAGAAGTTTAAGATACCCCATTTTTATAATTTAAGTGCTCAAAATTTTCATCTACATTGAAAAATGTTTGCTTATCTATGGTTTAAGAAAAGAGAAACCTGATATTAATTCTGGAAATTGTCATCTAGAGGTTTAGAGGTTCTAAATGAATATGGATCATTTGTCTTTGCTAAAGCTTCACTGATTTACATAATTCGAGAATGTATCCTCTGTTGTACCATGCCAAGTGCTACAGTCTGTTATTGTAGAAGTGACAACAAACCACAAGGATAACACTCTAGCCTTATGACATTGCTTCTTTCCTTTTTTTTTTCACACCATTAATGCAGTGCCGTTTTAAAGATGGATAACATGGGTTGAAAATGTCCTCGGGCAATGTAAGGCTACTGTAGCAAAACCTGAGTCATCCCATCTGATCACCAGAGTAATGAGCATGACCAAAAAAAGGTGACAAGTGAGCAAATTTCCAAATTCTGTCTTCACCAGAAGAACCTTAGATGAAGGTCAGACAGTGCAGTTGCACTTGCCCTAATTCTTACTCCAAATTAGTTCTGAATCTAACTCACCTACAGATGCATGCTTTCATTTATACCTTTCCAGCAGTCACACTATCTACCTAAACCCAGCTCTATGCAACAGCTCATAAATAAAATTTGCTTTAATATGTTAAGGTATACAATAGGCTAGCTCCCTGTCACAGAAAAGAAATTATTTCTTTTTCTAAGTAATGATTTAAAAAATCTGGAAATGTTAACTTCCTTTTTATTTTTTAGTAAATAGATCAGAAAAGGTCACCCACAGTTCAGAACCATTAATTCAAATTTTAATTTCATTTTATAACATAGAGAAATGCTTGGATTTTTTCAGCTTTCAGAAGCAAAACATTTTTTCATTTTCTATCTACTGTCTTTTATTTTTCCTCGTAATTTTCCCCAATGTTTCTGAACATAAAAGTCAATATTAAACAAATGGTTACACTGTTTCTCCTTATGTAGCTGGGTTTCCCCTGCCTGCCTATTGACACCAAAATCATTACTTTAAGGATAACGCTACAAAACTATGACTCTACCTGCAGTTAGGATGCCTACCTTGCCTAAAGTCTCACTATTTTATCACCACCTTCTCTCAACATAGTTTTTCTTCAATTAACTCAAAAAAACTAGTTGCCCAAGTTTGGAAAAGGAGTTTCCTACAAACCACAAAAAAATAATTTTCTTACTGAAGCAAATGCACTGATATATCACTGAAATAGATATTTTTATACAGATTTCCATGGGATAAAATGGGGGTTTAGTGTGAATTAAATTGGTTTTACTGTAATCAGAGAATAACCTTAGCTAAAATGTTTATCCAACCAATGGAATTTTTAGAATCACTTTTCTTTCCCCCTTAGGACTAATGTAAAATCAATACATGAGATTAATGCATGATTAGCAATCTTATATTATGTATTCAAAGAGAAAGATTTTCACATGAATTTCCCTGCATATCATGATGAAAGTGGTCTGTAGAGATAGAACATAGTCAGGAATATTTAATGAAGTATGGTTCAAATACTGGTGTCGTTTAAAATTAGGAAGACAGAAGTGATCCAATGTAACTTCCTCTTATACTCACTTCAGCTATGCTCCAACTGAAACAGATGTCTCTTCTTTGTAGGAGAGCAAGAAGGTTAGGGCTCACTCTTGGTATGATTTAGACTAAAAATATTGTGCTTTGTCAGTGAAAAAAAAGAGGTTGGATTCAACTAGGGTATCTAAGATGCAGTCTCATATAATAAAAATAAAAATATATTACTATTTTACTTGAACTGTGTTTCTTCAAGATCTGTTTTAGCATGAGGGAGGTGTGTATGTATGTATGAATGTATATGCATGAGTGTATATGCACATAAAATGCTTCCATTCTGATTTTTTTAAAACATAGAATGCTTATTTATTCTTCGTTCATTATTTTGCACATCCCAAAGCCACTAAAACAAATGTGACCCTCGGCTGAAAGCAACAAAGTTGCATGTCCATCTATAAAACACTGTTTTGCTTGGGGCAATACATCTTGAGCAAGTGTATAGCAAATCTCAATGCATTTTAATATTAAAAATTTAAGCCTGGAGAATGGTCTTATCCAGCTCCCAGGCCCTTTTTCCAGCCCTTTGGGGAACATCTTTGCTAATGTATTGAAAATAAGCAATCAAGAGGGAAGTATGTATATATAGAATAATATGCATTACTAAATGGATAAAATATCTCCAAATACAGCTACATCATATTTGATACATATGCTTGACAACAAGCAGCCTGTCACTGAAATGGAATCATGTATATTTAATCCTGTCAGAGTTAGCCAAATCATACCTGACCAGTGCATCTTTCACTAAACTGCAAAATTCATAAGGAGAGGTGACTCCAGGGTCAATGTTTCCTTCTCCTGGCTCTTCTCCAGTCCTGGGATACCATTCTCACTTATACCTCTTAACTTTTGTTAAAATCAATTACAAGTGGTGCTATGTAGCTCAGACAGTGATTGAACATTCCCGTGTCTGACGTTGGAGATGTTTGTTTGTTGTCTTTTTTTCAAACACACAGAGGTTGTGAATCAGAGATATACTGTGGACATAACCTGTTGCAGCAGAGGGAATGTGCAATAGTAGTAGTTGTGTCCAGAACCACAATCTCTAGCTTCTAGAGCTCCCTAGGAACATTATTATGCACTAGAAGTTTCCAAGTCTCAGCTACTCAGAGGTATCAATCTTTTTTTGACCTCCCTCTGTTCATGCTCCAAGCAGATGAGAGCTTGGCTTTTGTTCCGTAGGTTTGCCAAAGCTCTATAAATATGTTATTGTCATGCTGACCTAACCACATCTACGTGTCTTCTGGCCTGTTAGGAGATCATTTCGATTGCCTGAAAAACCCCCATGTACACATAGCTTTGTGCAGCATCTGGAGTTACTGTCACTATAATTGGTGAATGACCAGATCTCTTCTGTCTCACTCTCTTTTCAGATTTTTTTTCTGTTCTAGATGACAGCTTGAGCTGCAAGGTATTGTTTTTGCAAAGAACTGTTCATCTTCTCTATATATTCAGCTCCCTTGTTTGGTCCAGATAACCTTACTATGTGCATAAGATCCCATCAAAGCCACTTATCAACCTATGACTTCTTGAGACTCTTCTCTTAAATAGCTCATTTTTTTCTACTCTTTTTTTTTTTTTTTAAATACAATAGCTCTTTCTTTTGCTTAACCTGTACAAGAAGCCCCACAGTTCTGCAGCTTTCACATCTTATCTTGAAACTCATAAATTCTTCCATGGCACTGCATTTCAACATCATTATTTTTCTAGACTCCTTCCTCCCTCCTGCCACCATGTCCACACATTTTATGCCACATTTTTAACTCGTCTGATCCTTGGAATGGCCCTGGATGGATGCCATCTCCTTCTCTACTTTGCTCTTTTAATTCAATTATAATTAACTGTCATCATATTTAAGTTCACCACACAGGATCTTTGAAATTGGCCTGCCCAGGATGTTGCCCTTCTTCCTAATATTGACTTGTAATATGGGTACGTTAAAAGTTGATGTACCTGCTTGTCACTTTTTGTCTAAAGGGAAAACAGAAAGACTTCTTCCCTCCCCACACTCCTTTTTTTTTTTAAATGAAAAAAGAGAAAGCAACAGTTAAATGTGGCGTTGAACATATTTTGGACCAAACCCTGTTCACTTTATTCTCATTTGTAACTTCATTCACTTCTGACAGGTCCTTTCATGTTATTTGATGAGCAGTATTTGAACTCTGTCAGTCACTACCTGTATTATTAGGTTAAGAATAGAAACAAATAATTATATTACCATGAAGGTGTCTCTGCAGGGTTTCTTTAAGGAGCAGATTTCCTGATTAAAGCAACTCCTGGCTTCTTTCATTTTTGAAAGGCTTTAAGCAATCTGAAATGTTGCTTTGATTCAGTCATGATAAGCAAGTACATGCAGAAATTCTGCAGTACAGAGCTGCTTTTTATACTGTGGCTTTTTACAAAGGTTTAAATTACTAAGCCTAAATGAGCTTCTTAGAAAAGGAAGAATGCCTCTTGCTTGTCACAGCAACTGTCTTTTCTGCCTGCAGTAGGCAGGACATTGACCTCTACCTGAATAGCCCGAGGTAAGAGGAGTAGCCACTGGAAATTATTTATAACCTGACCAGCTCATTTAGTTTCATCCTCTGAGGCCCTCAGAGTTGAACTGACACAGCAATAATGGCCAGCGAACTTTTGATCCAATTAATTGTTAATGAGAGGTTTGATTAGCAAATAAAGGGCCTATTAGGTTAGCTGATTGTCTTTCTTTTGCAATACCAGAGGTCAATGGGTTTTTTTTGACTGAAAGAAAAGAAAATTGTGTACTCTGTGGTTAAATTAATCACATGCTCACAGGTGTTGAGTAAAGTTGATTCAGGAAAACAGTCAGCTTAGACATCTGTCTGTAACCATGAGAATGCAATAGGTATTCCTCACTTTGTTTATGATTGTTTTTTCTGTATTTCATTGTTAATTCAACTGCCTCCACCTTTCTGTGCCCGCAAAATACTGCATTAACCCATACTCCTCCTCATCTTGCTTTCCTCCAGAGTTACTTTACAGCTGTCTTTTATTTTAATTATACTGCCAGAATTCTCAGTCAGTTTCAAATTAATTAGTTCTTCGTATGTATTTAAAATCTCCCAGTGTATATGCAAAAGCCATTCCAGTGCATGAAGTTCTAGTCCTGAAAATTTCCCTCTGAGTTATGACATGCTTCTTTAAAATTACAATGACTAAAGAGAAAAACAAGATTAAGAACAAAACTGAACTACAAATGACACCTATGTAAATTAAGAGTATTTTGATCTCAGTTCAGCCATGTTGGATTTATACTAGCATAAATCTGTAAATCTGACATTAACAAATTGATCCCTGTAGAGTAGTTTTTGTTACCTGAACGTTGAATCTTTCATGTTATCAATAATGCTTGAAAACAGAATGCTGTTCACTGTCTTTTCCTACCAGCCTCCATAATGTACAGAAAGCCCTAATTAGAAAAATACTTAAGTTTGCTGTTAGGCTTTCAGATATTAAAAATCTGGAGATGTGGTTATCTCTTTTGCAGGGTGTGAGGTGGTCTTTAATTACCTGATCACATTCTGTTTTTCGGTGATTCAACTGAAGAGATGGATGGATGGACGGATGGACGAATGTTACCAAAAAGTAGCAATTCCTGGGTGTTTCTTTTTACCCTTGTTTCTCAATGAAGGCTCATGACATGTTAAATGAGTGTTATCCAAACCTCGCCCACATGAGAGAAATGGTAATTTTATGATGATGTATCCTGGTCATCATTGTAATTACAAAAGTATGTAGTAAACAGTATTAAAGAAAAAAAGAAAGCACTGTAGAATAACATAATGTAGCTATTTCTGTTGCAGTGGTTTGGTTTGGTTTGTTTTAATTTTGTTTGTTTGGTAGTTTCCTTTTATTTTTTGTTCTTTAACAGGAAAAGCTGAGATGTAGAAACATTAATGCTAGAGGTGTAGGCTGACTCTTCTCAGAAACATGTTGCACTGCCACACAAAAGTTGAAGTAGGGGCAGGAATTGGAGCTTTGTTCTTGATTGCAGACTGAGGTTTGTAGCTCTCTCCCAGTTAGTGGAGCATCAGAGTGGATGTTCACACTGGCCAGCAAAAGGTAGAAGCAGGGAGCTGTGAAAAATAATAATCCCTTTTTATGTTGACAGAAGCTTCAGCAACTTGATAGTCCACCTGGGCTACACTCATGCTCTGATTTTTGCTTGTCTGGTTGCATGCATAAGGCCCGGTTTCTATGTATATGCTTACTGTTCTGTACCTCCCTGCTAACTCAGTGCACAGCTCTTACCAATATAAACGTGAGTACCCAGCAGATTGCAAATCATCAGCATGGCTAGGCTTCGCGAACGAAGATTTGGGGATTGCAAATCAGAGACTGATAAAAAGAACAGTATGTGATTAGTAACCACCTGCAAAAAGTTCGGTTGAAACGACTAGACCAGTGTCGTTAATGACCAGTATGACAAGAGGCAAGGTTTAATCCAGTTCTCTAAGGCTGCTTTAACCACAAAGCTTTCTGTAATCTTCTCTGATCCAGTAACTGCTCTCACACAAAGTGGGGGTTAGGTAAGGTTGTTTGTGCATGTAGACCTTGACTTTGCATAGATTCTGCTTTTGCCTGGCTTTTCTAGGTTCATGTATTTCAGTCATAATTCCTAGGTCTTTGTAATGAATTAAGACAGATCTTATGTCTGTCATTATCTGAACTAAAACATTTTAGACCACTGCATGAATCTCTATCATGTCTTATATGACTATGAACTGTGAAAGCAGTAGTAAGGCTTTGTCCTTTGCATAGATATGTTTTGAGAGGTGAATGAGGCCTACAGTTTGCCAAGGGCTTTCACAGAACTATTTTTGACCTTTAAGACATACCTGAGGCCCTTGGAGCCCTGATTCTTTTGCAGCATCAATGGTAATCTTCCTACTTCCCTGACCCAGCCAGCAAGAGGTCTTCTGTCTCAAACTTTGTCAGACTTTAGCAAGACTTATTCTTTACTTCACTGTCCTTCAAAAAGTCCTATTCCTGCTTTTAGTACTTAATTTTCCTACATCACCAATCTTTCTCTTTGATCAGACTCCCAGGGTCTGTCTCTCAGTCATCTTAACGGCTCTTTTTAGCTATATAGAAAACATAGTTTACCTGACGTCATATGTGAAGCTTTACCCATGCATGTGCAGGCGAAACCACACATGCACATGTCCAGCTGTAGCCATGGACCCAATGGTTCAGAATCCTTAAAGCCATAAATAACTGAAAGCAGACTTTTATAACGCAAAATAAGATAATGCTATCAGCTTGATGTATAATAGACGCGTTTTCTCAGGGACATAAACTTCCATCTTTATGAATTCCACATAATATCTCCCTTTGCACGTGCCTCCATATAAAGGGCAAGCCAATGGGTACAACCAGCATAGTGGCCTTGCAGTTCGGATGGTAATTAAAAAGAAAATTGCAGAAACTAATTTTGTTTTCATTGAAGCTAATAGCAACATCACCACCTGCTTTGACTGGGTTGGGAAATGCTCTGTAAAAATTAGTTACCACATACAAAGATAGATAATGGAGAAATATATATTAAAAAATATAATATGATAAAGGAAATCCATTAGTAGCTGTGCAATAACACTAGAGGGGATAGTTGAAAACATCTAATTGAGTCTGAAAGATGCATTTCAAGATGAGCTGTCAGGTGAAACGGAGAATCCAAGAAACTGAGAAAGGAAATCTGTTTAAAACAACAAGGTCTGAATAACTAAATTCTCATAGCATGAGATGTGCCTTGGCCATCAGAGCTTATGAGGAGATCATTGGGATAAAAGAGGTAAAGTACACAAAGGCAGCATAGTTGCCGTGCTGTGTGTGGACCACCTTCAGCTCAAACCGTATTAGAACTACTTTAAGGAAAGTTTGGTACGTGTTTCTGGATGGCTAAAACCAGAAGCTTGGAGGACTTTGAGGGTTGCTTTGGAACCTGAAATCCTTGTGAAGTCACATTACTGACATATCCTTTGCTAACAGCCTTCTGACGAAATTTTGTCACAGACTTCCCATGTTAATCTCTGTGCTTCAGACCTCACTTAATTTCACTTCAAATTGAAGTCTGTTTTGGGCACTATCTTTCCCTGCTCCTTTTTTCCCCCACTGTTCTTTAAAGTACTAAATAAATATCTGGTATTAAAACTAGTATGTAACAAGAATTGAAATAATTTGAAAAAGAGAAGGGAATCACTATTACAAAATTATTTTGCTAACAGTGTAAGCAAGAACTGAATGACAGAAAAATGCATGCCTGCACTACTAAAAGAAGCATAACTAGCTTTCTATCTTTTCATTGACATGATTCCTGGTATCTGCTTGTGGTTGTATATTGTATGGATATGAAACATTAGCCCTTTTTTTCCCCCACAGAATGGTTTTATCCTTTTTCAAATCAAAGTGAGCAGTGTTTTTAACTTTTTATCTCAGGGTTCGTGAAATGTTGATTATAAGCAAAAGGATCATTAAAATTCATATTCATTTCATGGGTCAGTGTAGCAGTTTCCTTGTGTGGGGTTTCATTATAATTTTTTAAACATTAAAACCTAGCAAAAATTACACAGGAGTAAGTGTAATATTGTCTGTTTAAATTATTGTTTTGCTATCAAAGTGATATAATCTCACAATTAAAATGTCTAATTTATTTCCCTGTGTTCCCAATGTTATTGAAATTGGCTACTCTTGCTTATATACCAAAGCTCCAATAGGCTCCAAAGAAACAAAATATTTAGTCTGATTTTATTTTCAATTATCATTAGACTAATAGAAGAAAACCTTTAACCTAAGATCAGAGAATATCCCCCTACAAAACAAATTCAGTGGGTAAATGCAAAGGTGATTTATAGAATATAGACATTTAGAAAAAAAGACACAGTTTCATTTATATAAAGAATGTAACCTGATAATGAGTGATTTATGCTTGGACCAGTTCCAGTAACTTCTCAATTCACTGGAGAGTTTCCAATCTATAGAGAGGATGGAAGAAGAGGACTTATGAAGGGAAATGAAAGATATACTGTGTTACTTATGAGAGGAAGAGGGGATGGAAGTGCCAGAACGCATTTCACCTAGGCATTATAGTATACAGGATATACACACCATACAATGTTTTTCCTCAGTCTTTCCAAAGCCACAGATGCACAGATTCATAGACAATTGGAGATCTGATTACACAGATTATATTTTTTTTGTTATCACATATGGCTAAACATGAGCTATAAGAGAGTAGACTCCAGGCTGATACACTGCAGCGAATTGACTCTCAGTAACCTCTTGACGCCTTAATAAAAGGTGGTTCTTTGCTCTCTTTACGGATGAAACATACTACCTCCCGATTTAACATCATAAAATACTGATGGCTCACCACTGTCTGAGATTCTTAGAAAGTTGTGAATTATATGGAGAAGTGGTTATTCACAAAGGCTAATCCCTATACTCTCTTGGTGCTGAGCAAAGAAGCATCCCTTAAGGAAGCATCAGAGTGAGGTCCTAAGTTTAGATGTGCAGAAACACTTCTTCGAAAAACACCTGTATCTACATAGACTGGAAAGCTTCCCTATGAAGGAAAACTCCACAAGGCTAATGCACATCCTTGTGGATGGCCCCCAAACACAGCACAAAAATGCAAACAGATGAAACCATTTTTCCCAATGCTTTCCAGTTTTTATTCTTCATATTCACAAAAAATATTTTAGATATTAAAACTTCATGCCGAACATTATCCGACCCTTTGGTTCTTACAAAACTTAGTTCTGTGGAAATGCTGCCAAACCCAGAAACTTGTAAAATACAAAGAGATGACATGCCTGAGAAATGAATAAACTTTTTTTTCTTTTGTTGCTACCGCATGAAATTTTGTACCCTGAAAAATACTATTCTTCTCCAATTTATTGAATATGCACTTGATACTTCTCTCCTGACGTGAGAAGAAATCCATATTCATATTTATTTTGCTTTAAATTAGCTACTCGCTTATTGACCCTAAATAGTTATCATCTCAGCTGGAAATATATTAGAGTTCTAGTTGCCAAACAAATATTCAGCAAAAGATGAATAAAAGCATATGGGGAGGAAAAACCCACAAAGTTTTCACTGCCAATATAATGGAAGGCATTCTGGCGGACAGCCATCTGCACCCGCTGAACAGAGGGATCCTGGGATGACATTGATCGATTTAACAGTAGGAAGGTATTAATGATATTCAGCACTGATGGCTGAGCCACTTCACACTCATTTGCATTTCCATTCATCATCTCAGCATTTATCATTATGAGGCGAATGCCAGAACTAATTAAAGTCTGGGCTAACAGGGTGACATGGGAGTCCAGCCGCTACTTATACTGAGGAAATATGGGAAACTTTCCAGCAGGAAGTAGACCAACCTTACAACAAACCCAATTAACTTAATTCCTAACTAAACCATTTGAGGGTCCTTCATTTGAATAAACTAAAAAGCTGGGATTGAAGTTACACCATGTTTTTTTCTCCTTGTGTTCTAGTAGTTCCATGACTCAATAACATTGTCTTATGTAGACATTTGGGAGACTTCCTTAATGTGATTCCACTTCTCCTCAGCTATCCCCTCCCAATTTTGTCACAGCAAGTAGAGATACTATTTCAAATTCTGCAATAAAATTTAAGTTTTAAATATAAATTCTAAAATAATTTGATCCCGAAGGGACTTCAACAAGCATCGTGAATACCCTAATAAAATAAAGTCACTCAAAAGCTGGAATACAGAGAAATCTATTGTTTATATAGAAGGGCTAATAAACTACCTCTTGAAAGAGACATAAAAATTATTTTTATTTGTTTTGTAGCACAGAAATATGAAATATTTCTTCTCCGTGGGCAAAGACTTGCTTAGCATATTCTTACAAGTTGTCCCATTAGCTACATTGAGACAACATGTGACCAAAGCAACCAGGGGTTGATCCTGAATACATCTTGGTTAGTCTTTTGGAGTCAAGAATCTCCTTGCTGAGAGCTGGAATAGTCATGAGGATATTTTTTATCAAATTCCACTTAGGTCAGGTCTCTAGCATCTTTACATTCCCCTGAAATTTCAAAACAGAAAGAACAAATGTGATAGGAGAAAGGTGTAGTAGTACAGAAAATTAAAGAAAGTCTTTGCAAGAAAATTATTACTTTTACATTTTCAAATTTTTTTAAATATGTCTCTAAGTAGAAAAGTAATCTTTTGAAAAATGGATTTTAGTAAACATTATCCTTACAAGTGCTTCTATATTCTGTTTTATATTTTAAAGCAATATTTTTTTTTTTATTTCTACAAACATAAAGAGACATTTTATCTAGAGTCTAGGCAACATGGTATCATTTAATTGTCCAAGGAATTTCTCCCTTAGTAAAATAAATGCATATCCCCTGTCAGGCATCTATTTCCCATGTCCACAATGAAAACTGCACAGTTTTCTGTCTACCACACACTTCGAAGAAAACATGGCTTTTATACTGTTCTGCAAAGGCCTTAATGGTTTTAGAAGAAATGCAACATCTTTATTTGTCTAGTGACTTCCCTCCATGCCTATCCACAGATACAAGAAAAACCCATGCTTCTGTGGGAAAGGCTGGATCTCTCCAATGTGGGTTCAAAACAGTTGAAAGATTCATAGATTAAAGTCAAATCTTCATAAACTCGTCTGAAATTCAGTGAGCAAGGTAGTGAGCTTGTAGTCTTGGCATGAATCTCCTTTTAAGAGAAAACTCAGCCTTTGGTCATACCAAGTTTTTAGTGATTTCCTTGCATAGCTCCATCTGAACTGCATAAAAGTTAGACAGGCATGGATGAACCAGTCAGGCTCTTTTTAGCTGGCATCGGTGAAAAATACAGGCATTTTATAAAAGCAGAATGAAGACATTCAGGAGATAATTTTCATTTTCCTTTCATGCTGACCAATTTTAATTTAGTCCTCCTTTGTGGTAACAGCTCTGTCCCCTTCCTGACATGTATTTCTGAACAATTCACATGGGCATGCAGTGTGTAGACTGTAAAAAGAATCAATGAACAACGAAGGGTTAGATTATATTGACTTAATGTTGATTAGTTTACACTGAGTTGTCTGCTGCAAAAGATGTCAGAGCTTTTGTAGTTCATTAGCTCCCATCAATTGAACACTGGCTTAAATTAGTACATGAGGCTCTTTCTTTCTGTACTGTAATTTCAGCTTGCATTTCATGCTTAGGTTTCCTGTCTGTACTTTCACGTGACAGCTGTTAAAACATTTTTCTCTATGAGAAAAAAGGAAAAGAAAGAGACTGAAAAAGTCAGAATGCTTGTTAGGTGAGTTCCTGCTCATTTCACTTAGGGAAGTTATCCCACTTGCTACAATCAGTAAGTATGACCTCTGACTCTAGTTATATCAGAAATGTTATTCAACAGAACGTCTTGTAATCATGGCAGGTAATGACATCTTATAATTTAAAGAATGATAGAATTTAAAGAACTTTACTGAATGATGCCCTTACAGTTACAAATTCAGTTGCAGCTTTTGGAATATATGATCACAGGTCTGAAAAAAATTGGGATTTCATAAAAATGTTTGCTGTTATCAAAAAAGTGTCAGAAATTTGGTTCTGAAATAAATAGATAGCAGTAATAATAGAATTTTGTTATCTCTGAGGAGAAGGTAGGAGCACAGGTTTAGAATCATGGAACGGCTGGGGTGGGAAGGGACTTCTGGAGGTCATCTGACCCAGACTCCTTGCTCATGCAGAGCCACCTACAGCCAGTTGCCCAAGACTCTGTCCAGGAAGATTTTGAATATCTCTAAGGATGGACACTCCACAACCTCCTTGGGCAACCTGTGCCAGTGCTTAGTCACCCTCACTGCAAAAAACGTTTTCCTCTTATTGAGGAAGAAATAGGACAGAACAAGAATCGATTTTTATACTTATTTTCGTCGAGCAGCAGGATCTTTGCTACATGCTATCCAATCTTCAGCTGCGCTCTGTGGCAGACCCGTTCCACCATTAATACCATAGATTCTGAAATATGGTAGAAAAGGATGGAGGTTACTGCCAGAAAAACAAAATGTCTTTTGCACAAAACTGATTTTGGCATGACTGATTGAAATTGGCAGAGCAACGACTGCTAAAAAAAGGGCTGTAGGAGGTGAAATATGGCAAGGATTAAATTTGCACTTGAAAGTAGACCTATAAGAGATTTCAAATTTTACATATATGAAGTTCGATTCATAACTGGAGTGTCATTAATTATCAGTTTTCAGAAAATAATTTTAGTCTACTTGGAACATCTTTGCCAAAATATTGTTGACATCTTTTGATTTGGGTTTTTATTGAATACTTTGATTTCAACATAATTTAGTTTCACTGTTAAAACAAACCAAATGTTTTATTTTTTCTAAAATATCCAAATCTTAATTTAAAAAGATAAAGACTCCCTATGTTACTAGATCTCTGGTGATTTTGAGAATTATTCTCAAAACCATAATTGTTTCAAAATCTTTATTATCTAAAGTAATTATTTGAACTTCAGGAAATCTTAATGTTGCTCAGAAAAGTGATGGTATAAAATCTCATAAAGCATAGAATTGCAGTTTCCATCTAAAGGCTCTACACAAGGAATATCGTCATGTGTTCTGTCCTTGGAAATGTTTTGGGGTTTTTTTGGACAAAATTCTAACAAGAAAGCCATGCAAAAATGAACTGTAATTAGGAAAAAAAATAATTTCTCATGTAAAAAAGGAAAAATACAGAAAAATCTGGAGTGATCATAACAAGATGGCTGTTAAACCTTCTTTTCCGCTCATATAATTTGATCTAGTCAAGACATTTTCAAAGTTTTTGGTATAGGAAAATTCTTACCCTATGCACTTGCATCGCCTTATTATCATTCTTGTTCTCTTACCCTATATAGTTCTGACTGCTAAGCTTGTGTGCCCATACATGATAAAACTGCATGTGCATATAGTGTAGGAGAGAAATTCTTTCTTACCATTACTTAGACAGGCCAAAAGACACCAAACTCAGAAATAAAAACATATTGCCTCTAGAAACCACTTTGGTTTAAACTTCATAACTCAGTGATATACGCAAAGTAAGAAAATGCAACGTGAATTCTGATCATCCTGAGTATGATATATAATAATTGTAGATAAAACTGATTCTTATTCTGCTCTTTTTTGTATATGAAAAAAATCAGTGAAGAATTATAATTTAGACATTTAGATCAAATTTGAAAAGAAGAGTAAAAATTAAAAACCAGGGTATTAGGGATATTAGTTTCAAGAGCTGGTTGTAACATTTGAAATTAGGATTAAACTTTGAAGAAAGTAGAATTTTTATTTTCTTTTAACAGAAAGAATACTCTTAATACTGTTTTAATACAAGGTTTACTAGGCAGCAAAGGTGTAATTTTTTGATGACTGATGTTTCTTGTAAAACACCTTGCAAGGTACCACCTTCAAATATCCAGTAAACCTATGACACAACAAGAATAAAACTGGTGGTCAGTCTGATATTAACCATATCTGTGGCTGCTATATCAGTAAATTTCAAGATAAGCACATGGTGTCTTGTTTCCTAGGAAAACATGATGATCGTGTTGATGAATTTATTATGAGTTTTTAAAGAAAGCGTTTAAACCTGCAAGTCTTGGGTTGCCTTTTTTTTACTTACGTGTTACATGCAGCTATAGGAAATAGAGGTATAGACAAATGTATAATCATAGATAATGCAATAAAACTTCTCTAAAAAAAATCAGATGACATCATCATATTTGTTTCATTTACTTGTTTTAATTTAAATTCTCAACCAATTAAATATAATAAAATAAAGAAGTTTATTTTATTAAATGAGGCTTTTATACAACACAATCAAAATAATCACTTTTATGTATCTTCTAAAGTTAAATTCATAGGAGAAAAATTTGAGAAACGTAAGGGTTTTTTTAGGCTAGTCATGAAAATAGACAAATACACTAGCATGCCTGAACTTCTCTCTTCTTTAAGCCACAGAGATAATTCATATAGTGAATTTCTGTAGGTGTTTTCACGATGTGACCATTTAAAAGGTTTCCATGGAGAAGTAATCAGAACTGTTCTGTATGACGATATTTATTATTCATGGTCCTACTCTAACAGTAAAATAGCTAATAAAACAATCTTAGAGAAAGAAACACTGAAGCAGGCATTCTGTGACTCTCTTGTAATGGTTAAGGACTTCAGACTCACTTGTGAAAGACTTTTTACAGGAACACAATAAATATTATTTTTTATCTCATTTTCATGATCTTTTATAGAGAATAAACATCATAACATAAATATGAAATATTTCTGTTCTGGAAAAGTGAAATATAGTCCAATCCCAGCAAAAGTAAGCATAGCAATCATTATCATTGCAAAACTGAACTAGCCAGACTGGCTGATAGGTGATACATCTTCTCAAGGTATGAAGCTAAAAATAATCCTGGAAGCTACTGCATTCAAGTTCTTGTGCAGTGTAAACTGTGTGAGATGAGGGAATAATAACAAAAGGAATAAAAAGTCAGTCCCTTGGGGAAAAAAGGAAGGAAAGAAGGAAGGAAAGAAAGAAAGGAAAAAAGGAAAGAATGAAAGAAAAAGGAAGAAAGAACGAAAGAAAAAGGAAGAAAGAAAGGAAGAAAGAAAGAGAAAGAAAGAAAGAGAAAGAAAGAAAGGAAGAAAGAAAGAGAAAAAGAAAGAAAGAAAGAGAGAAAGAAAGAAAGAAACTTCCAACAACTTGTTTTCCCTGGCTACTTTTTGTGATAAGGGAATAGTTTTGTGAACACTGTCAGCCTTATGCCATATGTTCCAGGAAACTAGGGACCCTTGAAGAAGGAGGCTCGTGAATTATTGATCAATGATTAGCAAATGCAATCGAAATTGTAGACTTGATGTTGTGCAGGGATTCATAATTTATGAGTGGACAAAATAGTAGGTAGCAGAGGTAGTGGTAGGTGATTTCAGCCCCCATATTGATTACTTAAAACAACAGGAGGTAAGTGTAGTGTGACAGACAGAACAAAAACTGACAGCTCACTGCCTGTCCATCACTACAGACTGAGCACTGAGGGAATAAAGCTTACTGTAGAAGCAAATACATTTCTATTGTGTGTCTTTGATCATTATGCTGTTCCACTAGACCAAAGGACATATTTGTTTATAATTTATGTATTCCCTTACTATAAAAGATTGATAGCATCCTATTAGATACTTTAGTATCTACATATCTAGATAGTTTGTACCTGTAACAGCTTGAGAAGCAATATTGTGAAACATTAACATAGTCTATCAGCAAAGGTAAAACCTGGGAAAGGAAAGGAGACGAGGTGTGTCTGGCACCAGCTTAGTAGTCAGCTCTGTTTTCCACCCTTTGCTGTAGTCTGCCAACTCTTCTTGGGCTGCTGAAATTCTTCCTTACTGATCAGCTCTCGAGAGCACTAATTCAGAAACAGACCCCTCCTGTCAGGAAAAAAGCAGCTTCCACCTGTAATTTTATGGGCTGATGAAAGAGGAGTAAGCAGGGGGAGAGGAGCCATCCGGTCTCCGGGTCACAACTGCATAATCATTTCTGTACCCAATCATTTCTGTAAGCAATCTCTATGTGTATCAACAGAGGTAGACCTCATCCTTAAACAGCTGAAAGAAATATACGACTACACTGAGTGATTTGGTGACTTCAGTGACACTGGAGAGGGTTCTGGGACTTTTTGCTGGGAAGTGATAGCCTATTTGTTTGGAATTGTTCTGCTACAAAGCCCATGTGAAGGCATACAGCCTACTTCTGGTCCTTTGCTTCTTCACAACAGAGAGGAATGTGTCTGAACAAGTATCTTCTCTTTTCTACCCTCACTACGACTCAGAATAACCTCCAAAATTATGCAACAGCTTTACTAAATACCCTTTTTTTTTTTTTTTTTAAGAAAAGGGGGAAAACTAAGGACTGACATAAAGATATGGCCTTATGACTTTGAGGCCAAAATTTAAATTTGGAGCATGCAGTGCTGTAAGTGGCCTTACCAACAGAAAAGTGATTTGAACAAGTAGGTAAGCAATAGAAAAGCAGAAGTTTTTAGCATTAAAATAGAAGCTAGAGAAAAACAGATGTTTGTGAAGAACAGGGATGTGGACACAAGATGAAGTTGACTGTCCACAGGCAGAAGCACATGTAGGAAAATGGATTTTGCGAGAGGATTATTTAAATAAAAAACTGGAGGATAATTCAAGGAAGGTTGAGTGATGAATGTTGCCTGGGACAAGGATTCATGTAAATAGATAATTTGCCTGACTTATTAACTTCAAATACCATGAAGGTCTAATGCTTTTATTTTAAACAACACCCCACAGTGTAACCTCTTAGTCCAAATCATCACTGGGGTCATGACCATAGAAAATGGACCCTGTGCAAGGGAAACCACCTAGTTCTGTTGACAAATACTTCAACAATATTTTTAGCTGGAGAGGGAGCTAGAGAAGATGGAAAGAATGAGCAGATTACTCGAGCAACAAAAGTGACCCTAGGAAAGCTTCTCTGCATGTTCGTAGAGGAAAGTGCTAACAGGAAAGATATGTTCCCTGAACCTAGCAATTATATTTTTTTACAGTCAGTAGCAGAACAGTATTCTGCTGTTTCCATGCATTGAGTTTTGAAAATTCCATTTCAGTTCAACTCTGGACAGCCTGTGGCTCTGCTAATGCCTTTTGGAAGATGGAGATTTCATCATATTTGTCAGTCTTCATCACACACCTTCCAAGAAAAAGCTATTATAATTAGAGAAGTCCAGGACTACAGATTTTAATGAATACAATTTTAAAAAGATACAACTTTATATGAAATAATTTTATGAAAATATTAATTTAAAAAGTAGAACACATTTTATAAAAATAATAAATATTTTAAAAATAACTGAGATTTCTGAAATTCCATATTATGTTAATCTCACAACATATGATTCAGGGATGCAAGTGAACAAGTAAAGTAGAAGATAGTATTAGAATAAATATATCTGAAAATCTGTTATAACGGACATGATTCACTTATAATAGGATTCTTGTAAAAATGGCAATGTTTCCATTTAAAATATTCCTATTTTAAGTGTAAAGACATATTTTACATAGAAAGGGCTTGTTTTTGCTGGATTAAGAGTCTGCATATGAGTTAAAGATGCATGAAATGTTGCTTTTTCTTTATTTATAAAGAAAAGCAAATAGCAAAGTTTGTCCTTCATAAGTCATGACATGATCTGCTTAACGCCTTCATAGCTTCATGTCTGATGAGTGGTGCATTCATCCCAAACTCATGTTATTTAAATCTTACAGAGCAAGAAAACATCATACATTACACCTTTTTTGTTCTGTATATAGTAGCATTAGGAATCATGCTGCACCAGGATTTCTGTATCTTTACACAGGCAATTAACTTCCCTATAAGATGAATTTTATGAGTTTGGCAGCTGATTCAAAATAGTTATTGTTTGTAGAGTAAGTGAGTTTCCATGGTTTGGCTGTTTGTTTTTTTTTTATTTTCCCATAGAAAACCGAGGATAAACAACATAAAGTACCATAAGGATAATGTGAGATAATTTATAATTATTTCTGATAAACGCTGCATATCTGGAGCTCCATGAAATTCCTTTCGTTCTCCTCTCTTGGCTGGTTAAAGTCTGCCAACCATCCTGTATTTTCAAAAAGTACTGCCTGGCCTCTTGCCCCTCATAGGTTTCCACTCTCTTTTACATGTTGATGACCATTTTCTCCCTTTATTCAGTCTGCAGCAATGATACCTCATGTTTCCTTCCAAGGTCCATAAAAATGTGGGAAAAACCACCCTAAAGCATGAGAGCAGTTGTTTTACATTGTGCTAGTCACCAAAGAAAGCACTACAGTGAAACAGAAGTTTTCAGTCATTTTGGTGAGACAGTAAAGCGATTTTTTTCCATGGGTCTTGTAACATTAAATAGAAAGGTAAAGTTCAATTAAAACCTCATTACTGTAATATGATTAGATTTGAATTAATAACTTACATGAAATATTTTCTAAATAATCAGATTTTTTTTCCTCCCCTCAATTCTTTGTGTAGTATCTATGAAATCAGCTTCCTTGGATGTTTATATGCTATTCAAAAAGAAATAATGAAACTTGTAATTTATGGTGTGAACAGGGGTTATTCTTTATGCCTATGTAACATTCCATAATCGTTCTCTGGAAATGCTGAGGGGCTGAGATTGGTTAAATGGCATTTTTGCATGTCACATGATGGAATCTCATAGATGAGCCACATGTTACTGATTCTGTTTCCGGATTTACTGACTGCAAAGCCATCATGGCTGGGCTTCACAAATGAAGATTTAGGAAGGTTCTATCCACATTTGTTACAAGCATGCTGGTGGCTTATGAGGCCAATACGAGATAGACATGTCTGATTGCAAAAGGCACAGCAGAAAGACTCCTTAGGTGGTATATTCTGCAAGACACGATTCTTTCTGCGTGATCTTTCTCGAGAGTGATCCTGCGTGCGTTCTCAAAAGCATCAGCAGTGTTATAGATGGTGTGTCTCCAGGCCTCCTGATTGGAGGCCAGAGTAGACCAGTTATGTTGATCAATATGGCCAAGGCTGAGATGTTGTTTCAGGGAGTCCTTGTATCTTTTCTTCAGGGTTCCTCTCTTGCAGCAGCCGGTAGTAAGTTCACCATAGAGTGCAAAGCACATCTAAGAGAAATGCCAATATGAGAGAGTTTGAACCTTACGTATTATGACTATGAGAATACATAACTGTGACCTTGTCTTCTTGCAAACTGTTATGTGTATACGTATCAACCAGAAACCAAACAGAAAGGAATGTAGGGACTGGAAGATCATATTCCTTTCTCCACAAGTTGTGTCAGACGTACTGCTTGTTTGGTTTGTGCTGGGGATCGGGAGAGGAGAAAAAGTCATGAAGGTGCAGCAAGGAAATTAAAGAGGCAAAAGCAATTTTTCTTCTGCCAACAGGGCACCTCATCCTGAATGTAGTAACAGTATAGACCTTGTGATACAAACAAACCTCAGAAGAGATGACCATCCTTGTTTAAATGGAAGTCTGTATAATAGGTGCCTGGGACTGGTCTTTATTTAAATGTTTTAGCACTAAATCAGCAGAAATAGAGGAAAAAGAAGATCACGTTTATGTGTATTTCTCACATATGTGTTAAGTACACCACAATATGAAGTCATGTTGACACTTTCACAGGAGCAGGTCTGTCAGAGTGATTTGCTTGTGAAGCACAGAAGACTAAGTAGCAATATCACAGAATCACAGAATCATTGCATGGGCAAGGTTGGAAGGGACCACAGTGGCTCACCTGGTCCAACCTCCCTGCTCAAGCAGGGTCATCCTAGAGTACATGGCACAGGATTGAGTCCAGATGGTGCTTGAGTATATCCAGTGAGGGAGACTCCACAATCTCTCTGGGCAACCTGTTCCAGTGCTTGGTCACCCGCAGAGTAAAGAAGTTATTCCTCATATTCAGGTGGAACTTCCTCTACATCAGTTGTTGGTAACTACTTTCAGAATCTCTTGAAATAAAAGTATTTTACTTGACCCTTCCTTTTGTTTTTTTCTTCTGCAAATCTATAGCATTCCTGAAGTGTATATAAAAGACTGGCATTCTAAAGATAGTATGCATGTTCACAAATATGTGAACCTCTATAACTCACACAAACCCATTGTCTATGAAAAATTTTGAAAAGAGTTGCACTAATTTAGGCAGGGTAATCTCTGAAACATTGTCAGTGCGTCTGTGAAAGTCCTAGCGCTCAGAATGCATGAAATGCATGATAACCTAAGACAAACAGATGAAGAATTTGACCAATTGTCAAAAAATTTTCTTATTCACTGTCTAATTATTTTCAGGTATAAAAACTGCTATAAGGTTTGAATTCTGGAGCACATCCGACAGAGTGAAAAAGGAACAATCAATTTCCTTCACAAGTGTACAAAGTATTTTCAGTTTGTTGGTGGAGAAGCTAAATCATGTATTCAGAAGAGTAAGACTAAGCATCTTGACAGAAGCATCAGCCTAAAAAAAAAGACACTGGCTGGTGATTTACATAAAGTACATAAAGCATTTTTAATGGATTTTCAAGGGTTTTGATAAAAGGAGGATATCATCAGCATTTTATGTTACTTAACATTTCTGTTGAAGAATATACTAAAGCATCTCTGTATATGAACATGAAATCCTGTGTTTGTACAAATGCACTTTTTTTCCCAAGGATGCAGAAAAATTATCTTCAAGTTCTGCCTGATGAATAGAAATCAAGACAATAACTTTACTATGGCTGATTGAAAAACAAATCTATTGGGGAAATATTCATGAAATATTTATTTCATTTAATATATAATTTTTTTATTTATAGAGGTAAGTTCTGATCATATTTCACTGAGTGAAAGTACTGATTTTGAAATTGTTTATTATTTTGGACAAATACCGTAATAAACCTGTGCAGCAATCTTTACTGTGTTCATAAGAGAAGTCTGGTAGTCAGTGTAGAACAAAATAGCACCTGTGGGAAAAACAAAGTGTGGCTAAAAGAAGAAAGTTTAGTTGGAATTAAGACTCTCCTTATTTGGGGGAAGCTTTCCAGGGTAACTAACATTAGATAAAACATACTTTTATTAAAGTAAAATTCATAGTGACTTTAAAATTATGTCAAGCCTTGTGAGATAGGACAGCAGTCCAGGTGATGTGCTTAAATCCCATATGAAGTAAATATGGTTTTTCAGGTTTCATGAGAGTATATATACTTTCACACTCCCTTATTTTGACTCTTGGACATCCTTCCTGGCCAATAATCTTTCCTTTTTTAGTCTATAAGTGAACTTTTTCTTTGAAAGGCCTGTGTTAAGATTTATATTGGAATGCAGGCAGTTCAGGCCCTAATAACACATGGGCCAGAAATAATCAAAGAGCTTGCTAAAACGTATTGCACCAACCTCGCCCCAGACCCCTACAGTTTGAGAGCAAGGAGTAAATGACCCTTTCAAAAGCTTTATTTCTTTTCAGTAAGAGGGCTAAAACCTCTTCTTCTTAATTCTATTCTGCGCAGTGCAAACTGCAAGCAAGAGTCTAAACCCAAACACTTGAGAATCATCCCATTATTTCTCTGGTAGTTTTGAGACTGGAGTTATATAAACATCCTCCTTTTCTGTGCATAAGTGAAGAAATAAACATTTTAAATTTTTCTTAATCGCCACGTAAGAATAATCGCAAAAAATAAATAAAAAGGAGCGATGTAGAGAAAGAAAAAGGGGAATAAAAACTGAAAAGTATTTTTTCAACAACAGTTATGCATGATTCATAAACTGAGCTTCAAGGGAAAAAAAAAAGAAAAAATATACAAATTGTTAACATATTCCAAAATCTCACATGACAAACTTTTCTGGGTAATATCATTAACAATTCTGATCTCTCTTTTCCACTGGGGATGAAAACAAGCATGACCCACCCTGGGGTAATTTTAACTAAAGGGCACCACTTGAGAATTCACTTAATAATCTCAGTCTCAAGTCCTTCAGCCAACGCCAGTCACCTTGTAATGAGTATTTGCTTCACAATAATCTCCCTTTTCCCGAAAAATGGTATAAATGGAATTACAACACAATTGCCTCCTTTTATCTGATGAATTTGAAGCAGTAATATTGTGTTAGCCGGCCTTTTTGGAAGATATATTGGACTTTAATAAAATTTGATCAATGCATTTAAGTCAAATTGAGTTATATGTAAGTGGATAGGGTTGACATATGTTTCAATATCTGCGAGTGATACATTATTCTCCAGTGAGCATAAAATTTAATGAAATATAAATACCCATTAATCCTCATGTTTCAACCAATCAGTCACCGTTGCTCCTGCCTGCTGTTAGCAGAAGCAGGCCCAGAAAGTCATCTGTTTTATCTAAGCAGGAGCTCCAAACTGGAAAGACATCAGAAAGGTTGTGGAAGTGAGAAGGCTCAGAATAGGGGAAAATGTGCCAGCACTTTTGTTGTTCCATGCTTTCTGAAAAAAAACAATTTAGTGATCAAGTCTCCCTTTTAATCCAAATCTAAATATGATAGTAAGAGTCATTACCTTTCAAACTGAAATTCCACAAGGAAACATATTCATAGATGTTTTAGTTTTGTTTTTTTAATAAAAGCCTGACACATTCCTTCATTCCTTTTTTTTTATAAAAGACTGGTTATGGCATATTTTGCATCTTTGTAAAGCTAATCTGCAAGAAAAACTAATGCAACATACCAAGAACACCTTTCTCTGGAATTATCTGTAGCACTAGCAATCCAATCAAGGTGAACTTTGAGTACTGAAAGCATGAGATGGTATGGTGCAGTCTAAATGACAAATAGATCTGACACTAAAATTCCATATTTTATAGAATATTTCCATACATGCAGTTGTAGTTCAAAATATTTTCAAATCCTGTAAGATAAATATTTAAATAGAGTGGTGCTAAGATGTACAAACTTAGAATTCAAAAAAAAATCACATGGTCTTAAGTCTGACTTTTCAGCTGACAATTTTGTCAATAAAATCAGAAAACTGAAACAAACAAGCATACATACATAATTTTGAGGTGAGCACTAAACCAATCTTTTCCCGGAATATTCATCTATTTGAATTAACAAAATTGCACATAAAGTGAATTTTAGATTGACCAGTTTAATTTCAGAACTGCATGTCTATCTGCAAACCCAGTTGCAAAGCTAGCCACCAAGCCCTTTGGTATGGAGAACACCTCCATTTGGGCTCCCTTACCTGCTTTGAGGCAAAGACTCAAGTATTCCGGGAGAGTGCTCTAACCACCAATTGTAAGATACCCAGCTGCAGGTCTCTCCTGGACTGTTCCAGTTCAGCAGTCGTTGAATTGAACCCTCATTTGGACCTATCAAAAACTAAGAAAGCTGTTGTTCTGTATCAAGGATACAAGGACAAGAAAGCAGGCTGTGGGAAGCCTCTGCTGTGTAGGAATATTTTCCTGTGATACAGGATGATATGGCCTCTGATGCCACAGGCTGTATGTGAGGGGAGGAGCAGTAGACTTCTTGTCTCAGTTTTCTTAATGTACATTCTCATAACTCCTACTTTTGCTTTTGCAAACAAGATGTGAGTAGACTGAATCAAACATTGTGATGAAAAACGTATTAGCAAATTCGCATGAATCAAAGACTTTCTTCTCAGATTTGAGGAGCTAAGTCACAGAATTTGTCCAAATATGAAGTGTATTGGTTTCTCTAACATTCTCTATAGTGTTATCCTCATTTTTGTTATCAACCTGATAGTAATTTAGTTTTTACTATTGCAGTGTGTATTTCATCTGAAAAGAACCTGTCTTATATGTAGACATCTGGTTTATTATTTCTTTGTATTACTTTTGTAATCTATGCAATGCACTTTTAAGCTGTCTGCCATTTAGAGATTTGTATTATCATGCTTAGGCCATTTGCTCTTCCTCCCCCTTTGAAAGCCTGCATGCAACTGGAAAAAGTCTGTCATTTGTGCAATGCTGCATAGGAATGTTCCTGCCACAAGGAATACTCTCAGTGGCTTTGAAACTATGATGTTCTGCTAGAAAACCACAGAGTATTCAGAAGCCTGAAGAATCAATTTGCCATCTTGCTATAACAAGTTCCCTGTACATAATCTATAGTAGGGATGCAAAAATGAAACAAGGCAACACTAAAAGTAATCAAAAATTTAGATAAATAACACTTTGGAATTTCTAATTTGCCCTTTCATCTAAGTAAATGTACCACAAAATGCAGGAGTGAGAGTACCTTTCATAACATAGAGAGGCAAATATGTTGCACATTATGCTGATAAAATTTGGATGTGTTATCATGATTGTAGATTATTTTGAGAGATAAGTTGTGCATGTTCAAATCTTGGTCCTTGCAGTAGAACATCCTAGAACATCACAGTACTTGAATGACTTATATTTTCAGTGACTAAATTGTTTAAGAACTTATTTACAATCCATAAACTAAAGTACAAGAAATATATGGCACCAGTTTGCATCAAAATGCATGGGTTAGTACTCAGGGAAACAAGAGGAAAGACAATTTCTCTACTGCAGAGACCCAAAAGGAGTTGTTACCTCTATTTCTTGCCAAGTTTGGAGACCTTTCTCTTCAGCTTTTTGCACCCTGCAGGATCTAGATATCAAGTGTCAAACAGTAGCTATACTCCTAAAACAATTGTTTTCAGAATTATGTCATCAAAGACTGAGGATGATATATTTGAAGTGAATATGTTTCAAAAGACAGCTAACGTAGCTACAGAATAGCTATAAGGATAGCTAAGGACACATCAGCTCTTTTGGAAGTTTTCTGTCTCTTCTAGTACAAGAGGCTATTAAGCCAAGGTCCAGAGCTGGTAAGATTTTCCAAACTCACTGATGGTTTTGCATGGCCTTGAACATTGGGTGCTCAGTTCAGCACAGCACAGCTTCAAACACAGCTGTGCCACAAACAACCACCTGGCCATATTTGTCATTGTCCTCTTCTCTTGCAGATGAAACTGCACCTGACTGTAAGGTGGCTAAGTTGGGAAGGTCTTGAACATCTGCTTTCTTATAAACTCGTCTCTTTGGGGCTTCTGAAATTTTTCTGGGGCTTTTAGCATTTTGACACATATATCCATTGTCTTTATTTTTTTTTTTCCTGAACATGTTATACCTTACATTTGATTACAACCTTGATGAAATAACTTCAGAGCAATCTAGGGAATTTCAGGGTACCATTGCAAAGATTAATGATTTTGGTATACCCTTGATATGTATATTTGTATTGTAGTAAGCTGGGGGGTGTGGCGGAGGGGGGAAGGGAAGGCACACACAGATATGGAGACTTATTATTATTTCTTTTAAACATTCAACACTTTGAGGTACAAAATTGCAAAGATAACCTGGATATTAATTGTCACAGAGAGAATACTCTGGTTAATACAAAACACATTGCTGGCATTTGATTAATGTTATTCCTTTCATTTCTGTGCCAGAGATCACAAGAACTCCATACAAAATGTTTGCTAGTGAGTGTAGTGTAATTGTTAATATGTACTTTCTGATATGCCAGTGAAACAGTAAAACATATCTATGAAATTTCATGTTTTAGAGTTTTCATTTTAGTTCTCAGTGTATTTTATATTAAAGTTATGCTGTCATTTGTGCAGTGTGAAATGTGTATGAATAGAAGTTAGTTTAATGGTGATTCTTTCTATTAAGAAAGGCATAATCACAGGGATTAAAAAGCTGTCTTAAGATGTGGTCTGCCTAACTGCCAAGCACATTCTAGTCAAAACCAATACCACTTAAAGCATGAACTCAGAAGCAGCTGAAGTTCTCTGATGAAGTATTAGAGACTATTATGCAATCAGTTTTCTTTTCAAAAAGTTCTTTTACGTCCTTCAAAAAAACTCAATGACTTGAAATACCGCCAGATTTTGCTCTAGAAAGGGCAAAAAACTACACGTGAAAGTATTCAGAGACAAGTAAATATGAGGATATTTTAATAATCAACAAAACTTTCTAGGCAAGGCACTGGTCACCAAAGAGGAAAAATGAATTTCTAGCATTCTGAGGAAGTAAAATACAATAATAAAAAATTAAATTACCATAGTAAACCAAATCAATGCCCCCTAAAGACAATAAGTATTTTCCTACTGTTATGAAAACACTTTAAATCAGAGCCAGAGAAAGAAAATATACATAAACCAGAATATGCATAAGCCAGAATAATTGTAAGAACAATCTTATTAATTATAGAAAATTTCTGAAAGGAAAATTAAGGGGACTTTTAAAATAAGGAATGAGGTGGAAGATTTGTCTGTTAAACTTAGATGCTATTGAGCTGGAATTGGATTCAGAGGGTGTTTTCATTTGCATATGTCTTTATTCATGCTCTAACTGCTGCTCTAATTGCTCTCCTACTGTATGCTAGGGGACATAGAGTCCATCATTCATGATGAGGTTTTTCATATTTACTTGAAATATATCTCTGTAGGCAGCATCCCAACTCATAATAAAGAAATTTTATATAATGGTAGACATGTGGTATAGATCCCTCCACCAGTGACCATGCTAGGTTATCAAGGTAACAATATCTGAGCTTTTGTCAGCAGTTCCCGCACAACTCTGTAACTTACTGGTCCAGTGGACTTCCTCTGTTTGGAAATGATTGTTGCAAACTAAAGGTTATATTCTAAATTAAATTGCAAAATAAATAGAAATAAACTGGATAAGCTGTCTGCTGCATTAGGACACAAATGGAAGATCAAGCAGAAACACATTACAAGCTCTGAACATGTATGTACTTGTCTACATAGTGTGATAAACTTCTAAAAATTACTTGAGTTTTGAGTAGATGGTTAAAATATGACAAGTTACTGTCATTCCAAACATATAGGAAACATATTTTTCATTATCTCCTCACAGCTATAATCATGATTTTTTTAAATGAAAAAATGAGCATCACCACTAGTTCCGCTGTCAAAATAAACTCAGTGCTGTAAGTTTATGTACCCTTTGACCAACAATTTGCTCTACCTGCTGTTCTCAGATCTCAGGGGACTGTGTGAACTGTGCCCCACAAGTGAGGCCACTGCCCTGCCCATACTAGTGTCACCTCAGCTCCTGGTTCATTCCCTTGTGGAACAATCCCACTCCTGTTGGTTGCTGACAAATTCATCTAGACATTGGCTACCAAATAGATTTGGTTGTTAATCTCTTGCAAAACAACGGGAACACTCTATGGGAACAGAGCTGCTCTGTCAAAAGAGGTTTCCTCATACTGGGGTGAATTTTGGGAGTGGGGAGTGTTTACCTGTGTAAAATCAGAGAGCAAGTTCCATCACTGACTTAAGCAACCCCGAGACCATGGTCCTTTGTGCAGTGGGTATAACTGTTCTCAGAGGCAACTGATATGGTAGGCATTCATAGATGCAGCTGAAGGAGATGATCACATATACAAAATATATTGTTGTCTAAAACAAATATGTGTTATCATGTACAGACTGAACTTAACCCTAAGATGATGAGCTCTCTACTGTTTAGGGTACTTACTTGCTGTGAAAGAAAATGAATTTCACAGCTCTAGACTCATTCAAGGAAAGCAGTGCTTGAAGCTTTGGATATGGATAAAATGTTAGCTGTATAGCAGGATGGAGATTGGGTTTCTTCCTCTTTTTTTTGCACAAAATGCAAAGTTCATGAGCTCAATTTGTTGAACTGAATTATTTTGCAATGATTAAAGCTTCAATGGAGCATAATAGCTTTCTTGCCCAACTTTAAGTCCTAAATTACCTTGGCCTTGAAATTATGGGTGTGGCAACACCTAATTAGTCTTAAAAATCAGTGCCTGTATAGCACCTCTGTAGATACCAATCATACATCACACAACCATAAGCCTGCATTTTCTTCTACAGTACAAATAATTAAGACTCAACTAATTTAATAGAAACAGAGGGTTTGTTTTTTCTCATACAAGCTGATAGTGAACATATAACAATGACTCTTACCCAACAAAAGCAGGAAATAATTCCTTTCCTAAGTAAGATATGAAGAGTGAGGTCACCATTAGATTTAGGATGCACAAATTGTCTTGTTGATCATCCAGTATTGAGAACTTCTGTACTTATTCTGATTTATTATTAAAAAAAATAACTAGACTATAGCCTTAGGCTATGCAAATACACTTTTTTCAATCCCCAGTCCTCTTTTCCCATACTTCCTTAGATTCCCAGGCTAGTATCTTTGGTTTCTTCTGAGGATAACAAGGGTAGTTATGGCTGAAATAGTCATTTTAAAAATTAAATAAAAGTCGGTTCAAATTGATATTCAGTATTAATGTTAAAGCAAAAAAGTCAAAGTACCATGAAAAATTAAAGTTAAATAATAGAATGGAAATAAAGCTGATTTTTAAAAGTAACTGGTTTGTTACATTCCTCTTTTTCTGATAGTATTTATTTCTGAATTGTTTATCCTAGAAAAAAAATGTTAGTGATGTAAATCTTTACAGTAGCTGGCTTTCCCCACGTATTTGCAACTGCCAGGGCAATAAATTCAAAGCAAAGAAATGTACTGATGGATTGGAAGATAAAGGGACTTGATTTATACTGTCAAACTCTTTAGTGTTATGGCTTGGCAGCATTACCACATTGATAAATTTAAGAAAAATCTGGCTTTGTAATAAGAATGAGTTGGTCTAATATCATCTAGAACATACATCATGTTAGTTTATATACTGCTGAGAATGGACAAATAAAAAGAACTCCCATAAATATACTATGTTATATGTGTTATATTGCATCACAAGCACATATTAAAAGAACTGGAAATTTGTGGCAGAACTGTAAGAGAGAAAAGGTATAAACAAGGAGAAAAAGCCTTCTCAGTTCAAATGCAGAGGAATAGGTTGTTATCTGTATAGATACTGCAGAGTACTTGGTGTTGCCCTCCCCTGTTTATATTTCTGCCTTTTACTGGATGCTGTCAAATGCTTCATACTGTTAAAATCCAAGTCTACTGTAAAGATACAATTGAACTTTTAAGATTTTTTTATACTAGTAATGAATTGGAGAGTATGATGTGAGAACTGGAATGACCTACAAATAGCCTACAAATAGTCCTTATGAATGCATTATCTCAAGTAAGTTTGCTGTAATTTTAAAAAGAGTAAAAATTTTGGTTGATAAAAGATGACCACTTAGATGGAATGTATGTGGAATTAGGAACAGTTTTGAATTAGTAACACATGACAGTCTGAAAAAGAATAGCATGATACAGCTTCAATAAAGTAAACATGAAATGGTGTAACATGATGGACTGAAGGATTCTAAAAATTATTTGTCAGTGGAGAAGTCAAAGTGGGATTTTTCAGCTGGGGTTTCGCAGGGACTATTTGTCAGGAATATTTTATTTTAGCATCTGCAATTAAATATGAATTAAAAATGTGGATAAACCTTATATATGGCATGAACTGGTAGATTTTAGATCATAGGCAATGATTCAGAGATTCATCTTGTTGGATGACGAATGAACATATTCAGCTCACTGGTCCATTCATACAAAAATGTGGTTTAATACAGGGTCAGATATCTATGATGCTTTAAAAAGAACATCCTGCCAGAACAAAGGCTTTCCTCCAGAACAAGCTGAAAAAATTTAGGTTTCATAGCAGAAAAAGAAGCTCATTGTGAACATCATCAGTATGTTTCTGTATCAAAAGAGGGTAAGACAATATTTTGATACCAAGCAGATTAGTAGCAATAGGAAATATCCTCTGGGTAGGGTACTCATGATATTGATAGTGAATCACAGAATGTATAGATGGAATCCACGTTTCTATAGGAGGATGAAGGATTGGAGATACTTGAAAATAAAAAAAACCCCACAAACTAACACCATTAATGAAAAGTTTATAGGGAAATATTTAAATACTTTAAATTGTTTAGCATGTTAAAAGAAGGGTGACTAGATATCATTATAAAATCTTAATTCAGCCTACAAAGTAATGTGAGGCCACAAGCAAGACTTTCAACAAACAATAAAAGAAAAAAAAAAAGCTGTTTCAAATCCTCATTAACAATGAGCTCTGCATTTCATAAGCTCCACAATGTATAAGACTTTTAACCTGAAAATATCTCCAAACGCATTTATACATTCTTTTAGCAATCATACATTGCCCAGATTTGACACACATAACCTCCACTTCATATTCAAATTGAGACTGGGTGTTTATTAGAAGGAATTGTTTATTGAAGCCCTGGTTCTTGGAAAATCAAATCATTGTGTAGTTCCTTCCCCTATAAAATCTCTAATATCTGCTGCTTTAAAATATAAGAAATGGCATCATGATTAAGTGCTGCTCCTTCAAAACATATTTTTATTCCAAAAAATCTACAGCCTAGCCAAAAACAGTGGAGCTGTCTTTGAAATAGTCTTACTATGAGCAATTCTTCAATGTCTTTGTAATGAATAAAACCCAATAATGAATCAACTACTGAGATGAAAATATTGAAACCAAAATAAATTGGCTTCTTGGGAAAATTTCATCAGTTGAGTACTAATTTTTACTAATAAATTATCAATTAAATATATATCTTAGTAAAAGTTAGTGTGTTGAAGTCACGTCTCAATAGAGAGTCTGCCATTTCAATATTTTGTGTTTCTCCCAGATGAGATTTCTTTACCTTGGGAAATGGATATTTTGCAAGTTTGAAAGATATCACGTGACAATTTTGACTTTTATTTGAGGTATTTATTATCAGTTTTACTTTCCTTAAAAGGCTGGTTTTGGATGTTTAGAACAAATCCAAACCATTCATTCACAGACCTCACATCATTTTGTGATTATGATGCCTTATATCTTGAGAGCTCTGGTTTAAATGTGAGAAAATTATTGGATAATGTAATTAATTACTACAGAAATGTGCTTCCCTTCTATATGCTCTTTTATTTACAAAATGAAGTACCTTGGCAAGATGGCAAGATAGCAAGATCCTTGGTATCTTGATCTATACTAAGATACATACTTGGTAAATACGAACCTTCGTATATATACAAATATAGATGGACCTTGTCAAGATAATTTCAAATTACTGATATGTTGCAAATCAATTTGAGAATTAGAGTTACTACATTTTTCTGAGGACCGTTTGTTTTTCCTTCCAGCTGAAGATTTTTGCAAGACAGTTTCATGCTGTTGCCCTGACTGCGTTGGTTCATTTCAGCTTCTCTCTAGAAACTCCAAAGTACTCAAATATTCCTCATTTTTCATTTTTCACTTTATTTTTATTGGGTAGCCTGGAACCCTTTACGACTAGATTAAATCTTTACATTAAGAAGGAAGTAGGAGACTGGCTGAACAGTTAACTGAGGTGTCATACATCTGTATGTAATTTAGAGGTAAGTATATGTTTGAATTATATTTTCTACTTAAAAGCTCTGCAAAATACTCTGTGCTGCAATCGTAAAACATGACTGTTTCTCCAGAAGTTCTCAAGAGAAGCTTAGTTTTTATAATGTGTAATTTACCTTTCCATGTGGTGGATTTTGACTTTTGACCATTCAAAGTGTAAAGCTCATTATCTCCTGAATTAACCTCTTTATTCATAGACATCGTAGGGATACTCTTCATTTCAAGATGCCCAGAGACAGGTCGAAAATGAAAATCCGTATTCCAACTTCATGTCATGTCACGTCACGTCATGTCATGGCTAGGCTTCGTGAACGAAGATTTAGGAAGGCTCTATCCACGTTTGTTACAGGCACGCTGGTGACTTATGGGGCCAATACGAGATAGACATATCCGATTGCAAAAGGCACAGCAGAAAGACTCCTTAGGTGGTGTATTCAGCAGGATACGATTCTTTCTGCGTTGTCTTTTCTCCTCAAGGGTGATCCTGCATGCATTCTCAAAGGAAACGGCAGTGTTGTAGATGGTGTGTCTCCAGGCCTCCCGATTTGAGGCCAGAGTAGACCAGTTATGGTGATCAATGTGGCCGAGGCTGAGATGCCCAGCGCAGAATGCCAAACACACCATCAGCTTGTGCGCTGTAAACTCAATTTCAATCTCAAATTCAAACCTAAAAGGGGCAGCATCCCAAGGAGAAGACTCCAAGTTAACAATCTCCAATCAGCCACAGTAAGAGACAGATTCCAGGCAAACCTTCAAACTAGGCTCGAAAACCATTCCACAGATTCTGCAGTATTCCTCTCCTGAAACAATTTGGTACCATATTAAAAACAGCATCCTGCAATCCTCCGAAGAATCCTTAGGGTTCTCCCTCAAGAAGAACAAAGACTGGTTTGATGAAAACAATCAAGAAATCCAGGATTTGTTGAGGAAGAAGAGAACCGCCCACCAAGCACACCTTGCACTGCCATCCTGTCACGCAAGAAAAATGGCCTTTCCAACTTCATACCAGTTTAACAAATTGACAAAGGGGATTTTAATCTCTCCAATAGCCAAGGCTAGCATGGCATATGTTCTGCATCTTGTTACAATCATGGTTGCATAGGCCATTTGATCAGGACTGGATAAACCCTGCTGCTAATGAGCCAGTTCTAGATAAATCAGAGAGACAATCTTATTTGTTCCACAAGTTCACACATGTGATGAATAAATGATGACTTACACTGAAGTCACAAAGTATTTTGCTCATGAACTCATTCTCATCTGGCCATTTCAATTATAAAATAGTTGCAAGGAATTCCAGTACTCTCACTCTACTCTTTTCGAAGGTATATATTTTATTTAGATTAGGACAATGAATAATTTTTTTCATGTTGCAGTCTTTTTGAAGGAATTGTTTAGGAACATCTCATACTGATTCTATGCTACTTTTTCCACTTGGCCAAATCGGAAAAATGACTCTAGTACAATGATGACTTTTTTAACACCTCAAAGTTATTCAAATTCTTTGCTGATTTCCTAACATGTTTGAAATTATAGAGAAGACACAAAATGAATCTGAGTACAGCTGCAGATTTTGCCTATGATATATTGTACAGTTTTCTTCAAATTTATTAATTAAAAATGGCTGACATAATGATTGTCAATTCTTAATTGCTGTCGGTACCTTCCCGCACATTTATTGGTGCTTTCAGCACAAACATTTGAAACATATCATCCCTGTGTTTCACACCTGACCTGTTCCTTGAATACTAAAAGAAAATCTTGTAGATAATAGCATTAGCATTGAGAGGTTCTCTCTCAATGACAAAAATATCCATTTTGGGTTTGGATTAACTCTGTAACACAGGAAATCTCAGAAGGTTTTTCAGTGAAATAAAGAAAAAAAGGTGGAGAAGTTTTGTTGCAACAAAGCAAGGTGCTTTTTCTTGCTGATGTAATATCAGCTTTCTGAGTTTTACAGAAAATTTCAGTTATACAGAAAGAAATTTTATTCCATGAGAGGATATTAGGACCAGGGCCTGCAGTATTATGTTCTTGCCCTTCTGTAAGTGAACGTTTCAGCATTCAAGGTGACAGTTTTGTTAGCACAGGAGATTCTAGGCTTTACAACTCCCAGTATGTAACTCTTGTAGAGTCATGTTTGACTCTACAAGTCTGATGAGGCATCCTATGCAAAACAGAAGAGCATGAAAGGATGGAGAATGTTTAAACATCTTCCACTGCCCACATATTTAAATGCTAACTCTTGGAATACAGTGCCTTGAAGTGAGTAGAGGGGGTAAATTTAAGTTCACATGCTCACAGAAAGGTGGTAATTGAATTCTTGAACTTCTGCTTCCTCAATGAGTTCATTAGGCTGTGAGTGAAATGCAGAGAACTCCTACTCTTTTTTTTTAATAGCAAACTTTACCTAAGGAAGGTGTATTGAGAATAAATATCTGATTTGTTCTTTTGGGCACAGTACAAGTTATAAATTATGGTTTTTAAAGCCAAGACTCAGGTCTTGTAATGACCTTGGGACATCCATGTTAACAGACACCTGAAAATGTTGACGGAAATAATTCTGGAGACAGTGGCACCTCCAAACAGTTTAGAAGGTTTGAATTTTGTGTTTGGCCAACAATGTAGGATCAATGCAGGACCTGCACACCCATCCCACTGAAACAGTTTTTCTTGAGTGGTATATCACTGGTGATTTATTTTCTGAGTCCCGACAGAAAGAAAGCCACATATCCACCCAGATTTGACAATTATGCATGTTAAAAGGCTTCATTAATCTATATAAACTGAAGTGTTTAGACAAAAATATTTCAGTCCTTGTATTAAACAATACTGAAAACTTTTTTATACTTTTCTGGCTCTGATGTTACAATTAAATAATAGAGTCTGTGCCCACATGTGTGATGGTAAAGTACAATCGACTTAAAAGCTAACTGAATGATTGCATTTACCTTGGAAGAAAATCATAAGCCACAATAAAAAATTTTGTTATAGCAAAATAATGTTGTACTTTCCAGACTTTTGTTTGTTTTTTTTTTCCCTATATACAATTTTCTAAGACATTGCAATAGATACATTATTTTTCAATAATACTATATGTAAGCTTACATTTACTTTCTATACATACACGATTTATAGAGGACTTAATTCTTTCTCCCTTAATGATGTTGAGCAATAACTTTACAAATAGTTTTATTGTAATAGAGTATATTGTATTACAGCCCTTTTAAATAGTGTAATGACTACACTTAGTATGTAATTAACAAAATACTATATTATCTTACATTTAAACTTTTATCTTTTAATATCATAATAAATTAATTTTTAATGCAACATTTAGATTAATATTTCTATCTCCCTCATGGGTTTTTTTTGGCAGAGATTAGGCTGGTAATTTTTATTTGGTATGTGTTTACAAACTTCAGGCTAAATTTTGCAATCCTTTGTTCATGACTGTGAGCACTTACTCAGGTAGCCTCATCAGTTCTAATTTTCCTGCGACCAAGTGCCTTGATTACCTGCTTATCCATTTTTCCTTCAAGCACATTGGTGCTATGCTCTAACACCCACAATTTTCTCCTCATTTAAATTCCTCTTTAAAAGCTACTGCTTTTGTAATTACTACAAATTGTTCTAGTCTTGTCCTGATTGCTCAAGTGGCGATGATTTCTGCCTTTCTGCTAAACTCTTTTTGTCCTGTTGCTTCATTTCCCAACTTACCCAGCTTAGTATGCAGGGAAAGTCTGGAGATGTGATACATCTTGCACTGGGCATGCTCAGTGTATTCACTAGTTTGTAGAAAGGATGCCCATTGGTTTGTCTGCTTTTAATTTGGCTGAAGTGGACATCTTAGGATATCCTTGCCACAAAAAGAGCTTTACCTAATAAGTGGAGTTGTGAAACTAAGCTATAATATACTGAAAGGCTCTCAGTGAAATGAATTTTTCATTTTCTTATATAAGTGGACCAGTGCTGTTAAGCTCTTTTGTTAAAAGAGTAGAGTTTTTCTAAAACAATATCTGAAGTCAGATGCCTACCATAGAAAATGCAATCCAAACAGCTAAAGTTTGACATCCTAAAAGCAACAAAACAGAACTTTATAATGAAAAATGATAGGCTATTTTAAACTGTAGAATTTTGTACCAGAAAAAACACTACCAGGAAAAAAATAATCATAAACATTTCAAGGCAAAAATGCAACTTGATATAAGTTATATGACAGCTAACCTTGGATTCTGTTGCAAAAAATGTGCATAACCTTACTTTTCACGTGTCTGCAGAAACTTCAGTTAAATATCAGGTTGCAGCTTTCAGAGTATCAGGAGGAAGGAAGTAAAGCAAAAATCCAGAGAAGATGGATAATTTAAGCATCTGATTACTGCTCTGATGCAGTAAATGTAAGGTACTTACTGGCATTTCAGAAATTTGAAAGTTCTCTATGCTCAAAGGGAAGCTAAGAGAAAAGTAAAAAAAAAAAAGAAAAAAAACCCCAAACCAAACCAAACCCCCCCCAAAAACAGAATAAAAAGTGAACTAAAGGTTTGTTATCTGATTCAGAATACCATAATATAACCATGTAAGATGACCAATTTTTCTGTCACTCTTATTAGCAATATTATAGATTAACTAGGTCCACAGTGACCTGATTAATTTACAAAACTTTCAACATAAAAGGCTTGCTCATTTTTCTTCAGACAGGTAGTATGATATTTACATTTTTGCTAATATATTGCATAAACTTTGCTTTTAAATTTCTAATTAAATCTTAAATTAGTTGCAATTTATGAAGGAAAAAATACATTTACCTGTGTCCTTGAAGATTCGGTTTGGTTGATTTTTCAGTTTGAAACCAAAGTGAAACATGCTGTAGGAATTTCTTTTCCTATTCATCTCAGTAGCACGGGATTTCAAATGTATGATTCATTCTGTCAGACAAAAACGGCTGTTATTATGCCGAACTGCATTTCAGAAACAAAGTGGCAAATAGCATTAAACACATACAGCGTCAGAGAGGTCACAGAGGAAAAAGCATATTAACTCAAGTATCTTGTAATAATAATGACATTTTGGTTGTAATTGAGATTAATTTTATCTATAGTGACAAGAACAGACATTTTTCCTTTTAAGTGTTAGTTGTAAAATTAGACCATGCAGCCATCATCGGGGCTTATCTTGTTCTCTATCTATACCAGGGTGATAATAACAGGTGAAATATTTTGTAACCAATATGCCAGTGCTAATAACACATGGTTTTATATGACTCAGAAGAAACCTTGAAAATTGGAAAATTGAAAATTCACTCAATTAAAAAAAAAAAAAAAGAGATTACCTTTTTTTTAAAGCCTACAAGTAGTAGTCACTATCTATTTGTACACTGTGTATATAAGGCTTCTATAAAATGTCTCTAAAGTTAAACTTTGGTGCAAACTTTACCTAGGTCTTCTCCTTACAGTGAAACTTCTTGGTAAGCAGTGATCTACAGTTAGAAACTCTGAAATGTGCACTCTTCCCTTTCCAGTTCTTGTTACATTCAGCTATTTGTTTGTTACCTTTAATTAATTGGGTTTTTTTAATTCTGGTAGAACAAATTGGCTTGGAAGGCTAAAGATGTTAAGAAGAACACATTGTACTAAATATTTATATGATTTGTGAGGACTTCAAAGTTCTAGAACTAGCCTAGCTCATTTTCATTGCAAATACTGACTCTTAAAAATTTCTCAGGCCTTTTGGTACACCTACAGAAGGGAACAAAAGTAGATTAAAGTGCTAACAAAATAAAGTTACTGAGTCCTCCATTCCCATTTCTATAAACTGCAGTCTTTATAAAGATATTTTTTAATACTAATAAGCTTTTTAGATTGCATTAAAAGATGACACCTTTTGGAGGAGACAAACAAGAGTTAAAGAGGAAATTATTATCTGAGGTGACTTAGAAACTTTTAATTTCCCTTTAAATCACAAGAATATTCACTCAGAGGGTGAGTGAAAATCACAGAAAAGTTTTTAAATTCTGATTCTGGTACTTTCTCGCACCCTTGTGCCTGGAGAGAATCATAGAATCATTTAGGCTGGAAAATAAGATCCAACCATAAACCCAGAACTGCCAACTCCACCACTAAGCCATGTCCCTAAAGGCCACATCTACATGTCTTTTAAGTAGCTCCAGGGGTGGTGGCTCAAACACTTCCTTATGCAGCCTGTTCCAATGTTTAACAAACATTTTGGTGAAGAATTTTTTCCTAATATCCAATCTAAACCTCCATGGCACAACTTGAGGCTGTTTCCTCTGATCTTGTCACTAGTTGCCTGGGAGAAGAGACCAACACCCATGTGGCTATACTCTCCTTTCAGGGAGCTGTAGAGAGCAATGAGGTCTACCCTGAGTCTCCTTTTTTCCAGGCTAAATAAACCCAGCTCCTTCAGCCTCCCCTCATAAGACCTGTGCTCCAGACCCTTCACCAGCTTCATTCTCACTTTTCTCACTGAAAAAAAAATTAAAAAAAAAAACCACTATACTAAAATGCTTTTATTGAGACAAATAGAAGAGAAACCTCCTGGAAAAAAAAAGCCAACCAGAAGCAAATCAAGAAACACACAAAAAAAATCAGGACTGAAGGAAGGACAGGAACATCAGTTTTGTTTAGGAAGGGTTTGACATCTGGTTAGATCAGACAAAATTGTTTTTTAAGTACATCTCTCTTGCCTTATTGATCTCAGGTCATTTTCAGGATTCCATAGCCCATGCTCCCTACTTTGCCATATTCAAATCACACTATAGACCCCTTATTTTGGTAAGGTTGAATATTCTTGCCAGCTTCTCTGTGCCCTTGTATGCAAGGAGCTAACCTGCATTTTTATTCCATAGGATGAACTGAGAGCATCATGGCCTGCTAATAGATGTTGAGGTTAGATTCTGTACAGATTGTCTTCTGTTGGCTGTCCTCTCACTCTGTTCCCCATGCCTGGCTATGTCTTTTGCCCCACCATCATGCTGCAATACTTGGCTACCTCAGCATTTCTCACTCATGGGCCAGGACTCCAGTCCCTGCTGACATATCTCATCTTCTGCCTAGGCTCTCAGCCTGTGCAGCTTTATCTCCACTGCAGAGCGAAGTTAAATGCAATTATCCATCCTTGTACCAGCTAATTACCCATCCTAGCACATATAGTTCTGTAAGAATTGCTTCTGCATGTCTTGAAAACTTTATTATGTGTTCTTATTAAAACTATGGGCTTTTATTACTACTATAAACATATATGGAATTAAGGAGTGGAAGTTTTCACAACTCATAAGAATCGAACTATTGGCCAGGACAAATCTGTTTTTCCCTGTGAACTAGCAATGTTGATTTGTTCCAGTCTTTATAGGATTCAGTTTGAAGTAATCTGTCAGGATAAAAGAAAAATTTTCCAGCAGATTTAGTGCTGGTAAAGATTTAAAGAGAAAAGAAGTAGGAAAAAAGAAAGAATTCTAATCTTACTCCTAATATTACTTCTCACTACAGAAACTCCTTTTTCTTATTTTTTAAGGGGAAGCTGTAACAAAGCTTCAGAAATGGTTGAACATAAAAATTATCAGTACTTTTAAGTTGCTGTTTCAGTTCTATATTACACAGGCATAGAAGCTAGTTGCAGTTTTCTTATTTTTCTAGTAACACTTGCGTGTTCAGACAACCGACATATGTAAAGAGGGAGACAGACATAAAAGGCCTAATGGAGCCTATAGACATATCCTATAGACACATCTTTATCCTTGTCTTCCACTCCCCACAATAACCTTAGTTTCTTCTTCACTATGTTGTCGGTTGCATCCAAAATGGAGAGGAAAAGGTGCATACTGCTGGTACTCCGGCGATGCCAGTCTCAGCATTAGATATTATGGCCCATCTTTATGAAAATATAGATTAAGGATTGAAAATCCAATGTCCATTCCCAATTTAAAAGAAAATTTTACTTAGCCTGTATGATTATAGGAATTATTTTCCATTTCAGACAATTGCCACTGATTAAAAATAGGTACACACAAATCATGAAGAAATAAATAATTTATCCTTAATATTTTTAACTGCCTCAAACAAAAACGCAACTTACAGTGAGACAAAGCTATACCCATATTTACTCTAAATATGTAACAGTTTGAAAACGATTTAAACTCCTTTTTTTAATCATATGTAGTAAAATGATTGCATAAATTTTTTATTTGTTTATTTATTTATTGTTTTATTAATTATTTACCAAGTCAAGTAGCCAAGAAAATTAGCCTGGAGGAACCAGGCTTCAGAACTATTTTATAAACAAATCCTTGATTAAGATCTATATGTCTACTCCACAAAACATCATCCAAAAAGTTTTGTTATGTGCAGAAGACACATCTTGTGAACTTTCCAAAGTCTTCCAGGTTATATTTTGAGATTTCAAGCACCTAAAAAGTCATTATAATCACGGGCTGATGTTCAGTAGACATATAGACGTATTTCTTTTGCTGCTGTAGAAAAGATGGTGTTATTTATGTCACTGCAACTTGAAACAAAAATCATAAGTGAATGGGTGAAATTTTTATTTGCTCTTTCAGGTTCTCTCAGTGCTGAACTTCTGAAAATTCACCAATGACACAGCCTTGGCTAGCACCATGTCTCAAATTAGAGTAAAACAGAAGTATAATTAATAAAACAATACAGGGCATGTTTTAGAAGATATTCAACATACATGTTAATCTTGAAAAATGCAAGATTCCTTCCCTTTTGGTCTCTGTCAAAGCTTCTCCCACTATATTATGAGTGATACCCCACTCTAGGTAATACCAGGATCAGACTCCATCTTCACTCTGTTTTAGCTTCACAACAAACTCAATTCCACTTCTGAAATATCCTTGCCTACATGCAGTTCATCAGCATATCATCAAAAAAGGACATGGCATTACTTTCATGTAATATTAAAAGTAATAGCTAAAACCCTCCTTTTTTAATCACAGGTGCCAGAAGGCATTGCTCATGCAAATTCAGTCTTCAGAAGACCATCAGGACTTGAGTGGTTTGGCCTGTGCTCCAAGTGCTAAGCAGGTGGATTGCCAGGGGGAGGGAAATTCTCACTAGGGCTTTAGGCTTCAGCACTGCATGAGTCAAGCAGCTCAAGCTGAAAATGCCCCTAATTATTCTCTGTACTAGAAAGGTACATTTAGGTGCCTGACCAAAGGGCTCCCTTGAAGCTCTGTGGCTTTAGAGGGTAGCACGAAATCCCCAGCATCTTAGGTGCCTGCTAGTGAGCTGCAAGTCAGCTTGGGAACCCTGAGAAGTATTGGTACTTCATAGTATACCTCCTGCCAGGTGTTCTGCCTCTCTGAGACCTGCTGCCCTGAGTCTGCTATAGGTGCAGGACTAGCAAAGGAAGAGGAGGATCAGGTTAAAAAGACTGAATAGTTGCACACAAGAGACAGAATTTATTTTACATGAAAGCTTTAGATAGCCTGTTGTGGGTTTGTTTGTTGATTGACTATGTATCTAGTGTGTTTGTTCAACAAAATAGGGCATATTTTGCCACGTATGCATAGAATTTGCTGGAAAACAAAAGTTCAGTCTTCTAAAAATCTCAGTGTTTTCTCATTCTTTTGCATTAGATAGAAGATGAATTTTGAAAAGGCTACAATTCTCTGAGAAAGTAACTTGTCTGTGCTCCATGTAGAGGCATAGGAAGAGCTGATGTGATAGTGAGATAGTGCCACTTCCACCCGCTCCCTTGACTATGCCTTTCACACAGGACAGGGATCTAGGTGGTACAGGGTCACCTCTTGCAAACCTGGGTAGGGATTTTTCCTTGCTGACATAGTTGCTTACTGGTTAGGTCTAGGTATGCTGCTCTGGCAGGCTTTGTTCCTTTAGGTAGGCAGTCTGCTGTCTACATAGGACATCATGCATAGAAACTCAACAATCTGCAATATAACTGTGGGATGGTCTTGGATTTCTCTCAGCCCTTCTTCCTTGAAGCTTCAGCCTTTTCTTTTTGGCTTTGGATCTGCACTGACTTGGATCAATACCTGGCTTGGTCAAAGCTTGCACAATGAGTTTAATAATAAAGCTAGAAATAGATTGATGTGCCCCAAGTTCAAGTGCTGACCTTCTCTAGCTCCTTCTTCTAAGATTTGATAGCCTGAAATATAGCAACAGACCTGATGCACTGTTCATGCATGTTGTAAGGTAAAGAAAGAAGCTTAGTGTACAAGGAAAATCCCACTAGGCATACAGAAGAAATTTTCATTTTCTTGAGATGAAAAGTTGCCCAAATGGAAAATGAAACCCCAATTAACACTAGTTTTGTCTAAATATTCATAAACACGTTACAATTCTAATAGCAAACTGAATAATGTTTAACTATTTTTGTGTTATCTTACTGATTCTTTCAGTGATCTTATTTCAAAATTAATTAAATAATGAAAAATAACAGCAGCATTATCACTTTTTGTCCTGCATTTGTATTGTGGTACATGGCAAATCAGGTTAAAAATCACCTAAGTGAGAACTGAGTTCAGATTTTTTAACCTTCAGCATTGCAGAATTACTAGACCTTGACTGCTACCAGAAATCTGAAATAACCACCTTGCAGGTACGCACGTTTGGTTAACACTTTAAATTAAGTGTCTCAAATAGGGATTTAATTTAGCTTTAAGAGGAGAGTTATTGTATGCTAATTAAATATCAAATCATTCCTAAAATGGTATTTACTGAGGTTTAACAGCTGTGTAATAGAAATAGAACATCTATGTATTTGCTCACCTTACATAAACAGGCTTTTAATAATCAATGGAAATTCAATTAACATGAAAAAGATCCTATGGAAGCTCAGCAATTATGTATATGATCACCTTTTAAGGCCTTCTATTTAGTGTTACTAGAAGCTTAATCCTTTCTTATATATATTCAAATTTTATTATATTACAAATTTTTTTCTCTCCTTCTTTCCTTCCTAGTTATATAACTTCTTATTCCCTCTTATCTGCAGAGCTTTCCTTTTCCCTCTTAAGTATCTACAGACTGGTGAACAATATTGTCCTAAAAGAACTCTATTTCATTTTGTTACTGTTCCATTTATAAACATTTAAATGGCTATTTAACCTGAATCTAATATGCTTCTGCTTATTTTGTTGTTTTGTTGTTTGTTTGTTTTTCCTGGTTTAAATATTATGCATAGCTATAAAGGGCAAGTTCTAATTCCTTGCATCCATCCGTGTGGTAAAAACTGAACATCTGAACATGTATTTAGCAATATATCACATTTTGGTAATCAGAATCCATCAGTACATTGGAGGTCAAGGTAATAGAAATATCAACTGTTTTCCCCAAGAAAGGAAACTTTCATGTTCTATTCCAAGATTAAATACATGTATGTAAAGAAAGACTGAGAAGTGTAAAAATCTGATTTTGGTTTTGTTTTAAAACAGAAAGCAAAAATGAGAAAGTCTGTGGTAGAAGTCTATTCCTTCACATTTGAAATGCATGTGACATTGCTCGAGCATTTCTGAATTATTAGGTGGAGTTTGACAAGAATGTGAGGTAGAACTGAGATTGCTAGTGAAATGAAATAATTATCAACGCAATTTTGAAGAGCTTTTTTTATATACTTAATAAAATGTAGGAACACAATTATTTACTGAACTGGGTTGGAAAATGGAGGTTTTGTTCTGTGGGGAATCCCTGACACCTGGAACCTTGTTTTCTGAATTTGATCAAAATTCTACAAATCTGAAATTTAGAGTTTAGGGGTTTTGTTTTTGGTTTGGGTTTGGTTTGTTGTTGTTGTTCCTGGTTTTTTGGTTTTGGGTTTTTTTTATGCTGTCCTAGTAAGTCAGTTGTTCTTAAGTTTGAATAGGTAAATGAAGACTGAAGAGTTAGAGAAGCCTGACTGCCAGCTAGATACCCCTTTGCAAAGTGTACCTGAGAGTTGACTTGGGGATCAGAAGAAGGAAAAGCATGTCATGGCTCTGCATCTTGTTCCACTGTTACTGTCACTGGTAGTATATCTCTTGTCCTACTGCCAATTCTGTTATATCCCTTCATCTGTCTGAATGTCTTTTCAGACCATATTTGTTGTTTCTCTTTCTGCCATCCTCCTTACTTTCTCCTGCCCCATCCCCAGGGCAGCATGGGCTGTACTTCCTTTATATCAGTGTCATCTGTGCCTGCGTCCTGTAGGGTGATGAAGAGTGTCCCTCTACCCTGTAGCATCATCCTTTCATCCAGAAGCTCCTGGAGAGACCAATGTGGTGATTCCTGTACACTGAGGGAGTATTGGCTGTAGAACTTTGTCCCACTGAGCTTGCTGCCATGCACAGAACTGTTCCAGAGGTGTTAGCACTCCCTCGACTCAGGGTTCCTGTGAGCAGCATCATGTGATTTGTTCCTCTCTAGTGTCAAGTATCTAGCTGTAGCACAGAGAGACATTTTTCTCTTTTGCTGATTCTTGCAGAGAAGTGTGTAATCTCCCGTCAGGTACCTAACCAGTTCATTCTGAGAAAGGAGAAGAAGTAATATTTTTGTGAAAAGAGTTGTAGGAGATGGAGTCGCAGAATCCATTTTTGCTATGGGGGAATTGAACTCACATAAGTAGTATGCTAAGTTTATCTCTCACTACAAACTACAATAAGGTAATAGAGAGGCTGCCAGTCCCTCCCAACACTGTTATTCTATGTTGACTGGGGTCTCTATACTAGTTTCTTAACGTATTTGAGGAGGAAAACAAAAATATATTTAGCACACTATTCGTAACTTGCATAGAGAACAGTTTTCACCCTCGTAGAAAACTGTAGGAAAGAACAATGTTCTGCTCTGTACAGATGGCTTTTAAGCACTGTCTGGTATTTAAATAAAAAATAATTGTTGAAATGTGAGTGTCAAAGGAGTGAGTGGGAAGACTAATTAATTGTTCTTAGTAGACATACTTTTATGTTGCAGGCTGGTTGGAAATCTGTGTTGAATGAGCAAACACCTGTAGTGAAATGCAATGTCTCTGTAAATTCTTCATCCAATTCAAGAATGGAGCACTTCTAATGGCAGAGAATTTTCAAGGAGACAATACTCTATATTAAAATACTGAATGATTTCTCAATGAACTTGCTCCTTAATGATAAATTTGCAAAGATAAGAATTAAAGCAGAAAAAATGAACTTTACAGAAGTTGGAAATGTAAACCAAAATCTAATTTCAGTTGGAATAGTGAGAATTGAAATGTGAGTTCTTTTTTTTTGGCAATGTAGCTGCTACTTTGATTAAGATTTCGTGAAGCATTTCTCTGTATAAATGAAGTCATGCAACCTCCCGAGAACTTTAATGAAAAAATCAATACGCAACAAACTATAATTTAGTGGGACCCACACAACATACACAAGCCCAACAAAATAAGGAAATGAGCCAGTGTTTACCTGTATATAACTGCCAAACCTCCAGCTGAGAACTCAGCCGGTGACTGTGCTCCCAGACTTGGGTCAGCCCTAAAGTGCTGAAATTATCTTCTTTCAGAACTCTGTATGAAAGGAGAAAAATAAGTGCCTCTGTGTTGGCATGAAGGCCGGAAGACCAAATGAAACTAGAGTAAAAAAATGTCAGTTTAAAAGACACAATTCCCTTCTCTCTGGTAGCATTGATTTCTGGATCTGTCTCTGAGTTATATGACTTTTAAAGCTCTAAAACATCTTCTCCACTTCTGGTTTGTGTCTGAAGATGGAATTTGAAGAGTCAAATCCCACAAGAAAGGCTCTATTTGAAGCACTTCCAAACCAATCTGGAAAAAACCATAACTTCAGAGAGTTCAGGATAGCTTTTCATAAACATCAAAACATTTTTGTTCTGTCTACTGAAAATTTACTGCAAGTGATTTGAGGTTAAGTCTTCAACAGTAGTATCTTAGGGAAATACCAGCATTAGACTGTGTGCAATATCTTGGGCATCGTGCATGAGGAAACAAGAATAAGCCCACAGAGGTACATTTCAATCTCAAGCAATCTGTGACCTCAGTCTGTGGTCAATTAAAACAAATATGCATCTGTTGAATTAATTATTTGTAAGGATCATCTTATGTGAGTGTTTCTGGTTTATATTAAAATACTGTGGTCCCAAACTTAGAAGGACATTGATATAAAATGGTGAAAATAAAATAATTACAAAAGTAAGCACAGAAACCATATATAGACTTGGGAAATCACCCATTTGGTCACTCATCAGAGTATTGAAAGTGTAGTGTGCATGACTTTTTTTCCCTATAGACACGAAAGTTGAAAACTGCTAGATTTGCAAAGGATGTCTACATTAGCTATATATGAACATTTTAACAATCTTTAAAATATAATAATCCTGAAACCAATTTATGCAAGTATAGTTTTGCACAAGAATTTCCTGCAGCTGTCAAGTCCTTTAAAACTTTGCTTTTAAGCTGTATAAGTACTACTTGCCTGCTGCTATTCTGTCCTGATACTATTTGTCTTCTAAACACAACATTAAAGTCTTCGTTGTCCTCTGTGCTGCCAGATTCCTGTTCCTTCTGTTCCTCCTCTTCTCTGTATAATGTGGAACACATGTTTTTGGGCTAACCCTTAAACTCTTGACTTCATACTTATTTAAAATGAATATGCTCATTCCTAATCCACTGTAGGACAGCATGGACCTGAGGGTATGTGAATTGCCTTTCAAGGAAAGTTTGATTTTCATTTATAGATTTCTTATTCAGAGACCTAAAATTTTAGCATAGTTGTCTAAAGTGTGCTGAAGTGAATCATCTCTTTCCTCCTTTCCCTTTTTTTGTATCATTGAATGTAAACTTGCTGATAAATTTACGTTCTGTCCTATAGATATGGATAGATGGATGGACATAGATGTATAAAATCAGGCAAAAGATCAGATTTTAAACTGATGTAAATTGCTTTAACTCTCTTTCACCATGGATTCACCAACCAATGCAGAGCTGCAGCACCCAAATACATGTCCCACTGTTTCCAGTACTTGTTGCTACGGCTGTAGTACGAAGTCCTGTTTAGAGTACAACTAGAGAAATTCAAGAAAGCGAGAGATAGTAACTGAAATAATTGTACAAGGGGCACTAAAATCAATAAAACATTTTTCATTAGCATGCTTAAGCCTAAACTTTTAAAATTTTTGCATGAAATAAAATTATGTCAGATGTGGAAAAGTCAAGTTTTTATATTTAAGTAGTTGGATACAAGATGTGCAGAAATAGGAAATGGGATTTTCTAATCCATTCCTCTTTTTAATCTATTGGACATAATTTTATAATAAAATCCTCGAATGTTCTCACTATATCATTTCCTCAAGTGCAATTATTTCTTTCTATTGAAAGTTTTTGGAATACTACTACAAACCCAGAGTTTTGGGAAAATGCTTTTTACTTTCTCAATGAATGTTTCACTCAGGTCAATAAAAACATGGTAAAACTTGCCCTTACTGACTAACCAAGAAACAACTTCTTGATCTTTTTTTAAGTGCCCACAGTTGCTCTCTAGAACCCTTAATTAAGCAGCTAAATTATTTCTCTCTAAAAAGGAGCACCTGTGTCCCTGAGATGTCAGCAACATTTGACTTCTGCCAAGTCCTTTCTTTGGTTTTACCATTGGAAAGAGAAATCTCTCTGTTGTGTCTGTCTTTACCGTGTGTATGATAATTAGAAAAGGATCTTAATTACAATTTTTGGTTACACATTAAAATGCATCACTATACTTCTGGAAAAATTAATTAATAATTTCCATAACTTTCATTCTCATATCTAAGCTTCCAACTCTTCATTGAGATAACTTAGTAAAAATAACCTGACAAAAGTGGTGTTTCAAAAACAGTGGGAGCTACAGTTCTACATATATTTTGAAATCAAGCCAGTGTTATTTAAGTGCCTAAATGTGGATTTAGAGCTCTACCTTTAGGCATCTGAAATCTGTGGCCACATCTATTTTAAAACATCCGCTAATATTAGGAGAAGTAATTCATGCTTATTTGAGGTCTGAATTTAAATTTCTTCACTTTGGATTTCCCCTTTTTTTCCCCATCTCCCACAACTTTGTTTAATGTTTCAATCCCCTTACCTCAGCCCATTTTTAAATAGTATATGAATTAACAAATAATAGGCAAATTAATGTTAATATCCACTTTTATCTAAATTCCATTTCTGGGACTAAATATTGTTTCCTCTGAACTTAAAAGAATTGAGGCTAGATAAAAATAAAGACAAAATGATGGATGCTCTCTATCTATTTATTTATTTTAGGAAATAGCTGGAAAGGGGTATTAACTTCATCTTTTGTTCAACTTTTGTAATTAAAACTTTGCAATCTTATATTTTAAAATTAGTCGAACCCTTATTTCCACTCTTCTGGATAGAAGCCAAGAAAGGTGAGAGTGGGAAGAAAGACCAATGTCTGGATTAGTTTCTCTATATATGTGTGTGTATATGGGGGCTGTAGACCTCTTCCAACCTATTTAAGGTTTTCCACAATAAAGACGTGGGGGTTTTTTTGTCCTGAAATTGCATGAAAGAAAAAGAATAAATCAACAGCATTAAACTCTGCATTTTAATGTTCAGAGCATTCACTGTGGGTAGGGAAACTTCACTTCCAGTTATTGCTCCAGGTACATTTTCTGTACAAAATGTGCCAGAACACACTGAAGTACAAGTTGAAAAAGAAAAAAATAAGCCTGGTTGCTTAAATGAGAGAAAAGATTCTAAGATTTGGTTCACAAATTAGTTTAGGCATCTCCCTGCAATCTTGAGATGAACTGCTCTTATCACCAGTAAGAGATTCCAGAGTATTAGTTACTAAAATTTTCTTGAAGAATCTATAGTGGTTGGATTACTTTATAACAAAAACCCCCCTTCAATTTTTGAAAAAGCCTTTCTTTTGTGTGTGAATCTCGAGACTGTCCAACAATATTTCCTTCAAGAACATCCAGAATATATCAGAGTATCACAAGTATATATAAAGTAGCACAAGAATTGCTACTTTTGTTTTGATGGCCCACATTTCTCTAAAATATCTGTGATTCCAACATGATTAAGAATCACTGACATTTTTTCTGCACTCCTCCCTCCCTCAAAATATATTCTGCAGGGTTATTTCATCATTTTCTAGGATCAACAATAAAATAGTGATCTGACAGCTAATTTTGCTGATAAAGTTATTATATCTTTAATTATTACGACTTGTTCAAACAAGATGTCATTAAAATGAACATTTAAATACACTCTTCCTTTCACATGAGTACTGCCAAATAAAATTGTGTTGAATTACATAGTTTCGGTCTTGGCAAAATTATACAAATGTAATCCAATGTATAGCTTTTTATATGATGTGTTAATTTTTTTAAATGACAGTTAAATAATTAAATTGGAATGTTAACAGCAGAGGTTCTTTCTTCTGAGAAAATTACATTGCCATTAATCTCACTTCTTGCTGATGTTTTACCTACAGTGCTATCAGAGTTCTAAAATCCAGAGCTGAGTATGGAGCTTTAATTTTAACTTTGCATATCTTGGAGCAATAAAAATTCAAGATGGAAGCTCTGAGGATCTAGAAAGCTTTATTTTGTTTTTACTTTTAGTTCAATGTAAAAGAAAATATTGTTCATCTGCCCAAATTTACGGAGTGATTATAAATTTTACCTAGGCTATGAATTAGTAAGGAGCTGAAAATATAAGGCAATCCTTTTAATTTTACTTTTTTGTTCACAAAGAGAACTTGTCCTAACTAAGACATACAATATATTCTTTGAAACAAGTTGCATAGCAGTAAAAATGCTCTGTATAAATATTAACTTGTACAAGATGCTTTTCACTTCAACTGCTTTTTATAGGCCGCGCAGGAATTAGTTCAACCAACAGTGAAATGTCATCACCTCTAGAGTAAAATGTGGCAGTTGTTTAACAATGTACCTAAATGATACAAAACAGTATACAGTGAATTAAAGTATTTAAATACTTTATTCAGTTGCAACTGTAGAGAATATTTAAGTTGGCATAATGTATTTGCTCAGTTTGGACTTTGCCCAGGATGCTGCAGTTAGCAATTTTAGCTCTTATGAAATGTGCCAGGGGATATCTAATTAGCCCACTTGGTCAGCATCTTAGATTTATGTATAGTGCACAGATAATACCTCCAGCAGCATCTTAGTACGGCATTGATTCAGTATGGAGCCAGAATGAAGAATACCACCTACTGAGTGACCAACACCACTTCCTACAACAGCTGGGTTTTCCTTGGAGGTCTTCCATCCCAATTACACAGCAGGCCCAATCTTGCTTAGTTTATGAGATCTGACAAGATCAAAGCCCAAGGTGGTATAGCTACAGACTTATACTGTCTTGTGTATTTGGCTTGCTAGCAAATTTATGTCAAATACATGTATCAAATGATTTCTGGTCAGATGCATTGCTGTTGTGTGTGTGAATGTATGAGAGAGAGAGGAAAAAAAGAATTATTCCAAAACTAAAAAAACATTTTTAAAAAATATACATATTACAGCAGTCACAAAACTTACCTTTGTCTTCCTCAACCTAACAGACTCTTCAGCTCTGTTCTTTCTGTCAGCATTGAGGTAAGAGCAACAATTTCTATTAAATGTTTGTAAAATTGTTTTAATACACATGTAACTTTGCTTTTGACCAGGCTGCTTTTCAACTCACTTCAAAATAACTGTTCAGCTGGGTAGTCTTAATGTATGTCCTTTTACACATTTGTTTCCTTCTGGAATTAAAGCAGATTGTATTAGTCTTCTAATACACTGCCAAATGAACAGAAGGAAACATTACTCATTTTCCCTCATAATATCCATCAGAGGGTTGTGCTGTGAGCAAAGTCCAACCCGTGCTCTTTCAGGGTGTTCTAGTTTAAAGGGACTGATGTGGTTGAGGATATTGTAACACATGTGCTCATGATTTACTGCACGCACAGACAGTGAACATGCTCAAGACCCACTGGCTAGTGGGAGTCACTGGCACAGTGACCAGTCCTCTGCACTGTGCATTGTGTTACTCACCAGTAACACAGCATGTGAAGCCCAGTGTAAGCACAGCACACAATCTTATGTCTTCTAGGAGTTGTAGTCGGAAGCAGAACAAGAGCTGTGCAATAACTGAACTTTACATGTCACCATACCTAAAGGAAAGATATTTCCTAATGTCAACCAGATACTTGAAATAACCCTTTTCACAAGCTCTGAGGTAAGAGGAAACAAACAGTTTGATTACTCCAGTCCAAGTTCTAAAGACGTGGTTTCCAGACTCCTCTCAGGTTTGAGCTCTTTTCTCCACATCCTTGCTTGACCTCCAAGGAATGCAGCATCCATTATTTATTGGAATGTTATTTGCAGCACTAGCGAATTATTCACCACCCCATGACACCATCCCAATTTTTTTGCTAGTAGTCTTGGTGGAGAACCATCCTTTGTCCAAGTGGTAAACAGAATGACCTAACAATTCCACCAATAATTAAGTAATTGCGTACCAATTATTAACCCACTTTAATAAAGTTTTCCCCTGTGCCCAGACCTTGCTCTTCAGTGTGCAGCTCCAACATGTCTAACTCTTCTAAGAAGAATATATTGGGGCATATACTCTGTGCAAGTGTATTTGTGTGAGCAGTGCACACAGTTCATGGAATCTGGATGCAATAGTAACCTGTCAATTCAAGAGTACAGAAGATTTTTGCTAAATAACCTCTCATATGGCTGTGATGCCACACAGACTGAAGCAAATGGCTGGAGGTAGAAACAACAATGATTTTAGAGGAGTCTTCGGTAAAGAGGTTTTATTTCCATGACTGGTGTTTTCCTAATGATAATGAAATGAATATAAATCTTGCTTAGAGCCTCACACCTCAGCCCGAGTCAATGTATATGAGGCCTATATTTACAACACTGAACTGTTATTTTACAGTCTTCTCTTCCATGTACTTAAAGTCACAATTATTTCTGTCTGATATCTCCCAGGCTGTCATCATCAAAGAAAACAATCAGCTAACAAAATTATTTCGTAATACACATCATTTCGTGTTGTCTCCCTTCCTTATATATCAATATATGTTTTCACTTTCCTCTGTAGGATTTCCAGATGACAGTTTCGGTACCCTGATTTATATAATTTTTATCTTGTAATTACCTACCTACTCCCAAAGTCTGCTTATACGTCCAAATTGTTTACACGTGAGTATAATGAACTGGTGTTGAAGTTTCTTTGTTCATTGTTTATTCCTTATGGTAATGAAGACTGACTGAGAAACACCACTTTGGTATTTCTTTTCAACCTTTTAACTGCATACTAATAGGTAGGTGGATTGACAGGTAGACTGATATTGGTAGGGGTAGGAGAAGCGAAAGGTTGCTTGACAAATCCTGTCTTTATGGCATGTGCACAGTGATCTCCAAAGTAAGGTATGTGTAAGTACCAATTCCTTAGTTTAAGTCTTTGTGTCTCTTGACCTGCACTTCAGTACTTATAGCTGACAAAATATGTGTATAGTACAGAATTTCAGTTTTTATTCTTAATAGGGAAAGTATCAGGACACTTCAAATCACATGCTACTCTTATTAGTACCTTTTTTTGTGTCTCAGGGGCTTTAAAAAATGTGTATCAGCTATTACAAGAGTAAGTTTGGTTTTAAATCCAAAGTTCAGCTATATTTAGAATGGTAGTTCTACTTTTATTGTATAGTAATAAGTCACTATCACTTTCTGTTGCCACTATGTGGCAGATATGCATTGTTCATGTTATAGGATCTGTGGATAATATGTTCTGGATTAACATTATATACCTAGTTTAAAAAGCTGTTCTTCAAGTAGTGGGTATTTTTTTTTTAATTTTTTTTTTTTAAATTAGAATTATCAGAATATTCCCAAGCACTGGAAAATTATTCTTCAGCTCAAATTTCTGCTTTTCTCTCATTCTGTTTGCATACTTAGTTTAAAAAATCCTCTCTTTTTCTGCTTCAGAAAGCTGAGATGTGAAAGCAAGAGGTGATTGAGAATCTGTATGCCGAACAGCGTAGGCAACAAAGTATCTTTGTTGGCACTTGTGAACTGAACTAGGACAACACAGCTGTATCTGAACATTAATTCCTCAATAATTGATGATTAATCTATTAAAGTTTAATGGAGAGTTGATAAGTAGTGGTCTGGCTGCCATGTCACTTGATTGTAAATATAACAAGTTGCCTGGAAATATGCTTTTTTCTTTTGTCCATCAGAAGCAGATATAAAGGAAGAAGAAAGAAGCAAAGAAAGATAGATGCAGGGAGAAAATATGTCTGTGAGAAAGGTTTAGGTCAAGGAACCTCTCTTCATCATGGCAAGTGCACAGCTCTGGTGGCGGTCTTAGAGAGTCATTCACACAGATAGACTTCTCATTTGAACATGTCATATGTGCACCTGCTTCGTTGCAATTCTGTGCAACACAAATCAGTTCTAGTGCATTCCACAGGCTTCCTAAGAATATCAGGCTGAGCATGTTAAACCCTTTTTATGAATACATTTTCAAAGAAGTAGGTGGGATTTTAGATGGGAAGAAAACCCAACCCCAAACCAATAACAAAAACGAACCACTTGCAACAGAGTAAGTTTAGTTCGGTATTTCTTCGAGAAACTGTTGGAGGTAAAGGACTGGACATGTCGTTGTAAAGTGACAGTGTTTGAGCAGGCTGTCCAAGAGCTGTGCTTAATAATCAAAGCTCAGTTTTAGGGTAATCTAGAGAACACATGGCATGAGAACCACTTTCAGTACAAATAGCCCATCTTGTCTTCACATATACCAGTGGTCTTACAGGTGCAGGCACTATGCTGTGTTGAGGCCTTGCACTTCTTTCTGGCCAAACTGAGGCTTGTCCATGTGTGAAATTCACCAATATGGATGAGACCAGTGTCTTCTATAAATTTTAGTTTTATCTTCTACCAATCATATATCATCATGAAATGGGAATTAGGAATGTGTATCGGTTTCTGTGGAAAAGTACCAACAATATATTTGTTGCATTTGAGTATTTTTCTCATTGGATGTTCTAAGATGATTTAAAACGTGATTATCTTTCTCTGGCAGTTTGGGCATACAAGAGAATTTAACATGGAATTGTTTCATTCCATTCATCTGATGTTGCTTTGTATTATATTGTAAGGTGGGTAGGGCATTGTGCTACTTGGGTCAGGTAGGATGCGTCATGTCCCAGACAGTTGAGGAAACCAACTCTTACAGTGTGTAACTGACTGACTCATTATTTGAATATTGTTCAGAACAGGTCGTTTCTAGTCGTACACATTTTAACTATGAAGCAAGAATTTGCCATCAATCTTCTTCACTGTTCACTTTCTTTCATCACTGTGAGGGAAAGTGCCTTCTAGGAAAAAGCACAGTACTAGTTTGAAGCTATATTCTGGATCACAATGGAAAGTTACTTGAATTCAAATAATTTTTTGAACTTAACTATGGTTCACTTTCCTCTTTTTTAAATTAATGAAATCCTTGATGCATTATAAAGTTTTATGTACTAATGCCTGAAAAAACGTTAAGCTATAAAGATTATGTAGAGTTAAAACAGTATTCCCAACAATGATAGAATGACCTGGAATTCTTGGGCTGGTAGAGCTGCTCACCATGTTACTTCTCATTATATTTGAAAACAGAAGGTGAGTTTTAAACCAAGAAAATTAATTAGAAAACAATTCTATTTTCCTTCATTCAAAAACTAAGAATTGGTCATCTGAGTTCTCAGACACTTGGATATAGCAGTCAATTTAAAACACATAGTCTTTGGCTTACTGAAGCAATTTTATATTCTGTATGACAATTCTTTGTAGAATTAATGTGTGATAATGCCACAAATATTTTAAATTTACATTTTAGCATGAAAAGATTATAAATTATGCTTTATTTCAATGATTCTAAATGTTAGTAGGACAATGGAGATGTCTGAATGACAAGTAAAACCAGCTGCAATATGACAGATTAGGTTATGATGAAAGCACAAGCCTAAGTAAATATCATGTGATTTAGAAGATTATATTTAAATGAAAACAAATATTTTTAAAGATACTTATAATTCAGAGAGGAAGAAAGGATTATTAATGTATATTTATATCCAAATATAGAGGAAAAGTATTTTTTAAAGTCTATATGACATGATTGCAATTTCTATAAGGAAAAAGATGTGCAACCTCAGTGTTGCTGTTGTAATTGAAAGAAATCATGTGCCAAGGTCTGTTTTATGTGCACCTGAAGAGTTAGAGAATTTCTTTTTCTGTTAATCCTATTCCACAGAGTATCTTAAGGTAGAAAGTAAAAAAGATGTTTGACTTGTAGAACTATAAGAACTATAAATGCAGTTAATAATACATATTTAGGCAATGATTCAAAGAAATACTACTGCAGTTAAACGAAACCAGAGCTCTAGAATAAAACCTAACACCAGTAATGTAGACCAACATATGTATATTTACCCTGGCTTCAGGTATATCAGAGCATTTACCTTGTTAAAAAAAGCAAACAACAAAAACCCCCCAAAAATCCCCACAAAATCAGCTCTGTGGTTGCAACTGTAAGCTGGTGAAAGCATTCCAGGCTCTCTTTAATAAAGTACAGTTGGATGTAGCCATACCATTGATTAAAGGCTGGACATTTTGTGCACTCCTCGTCCAGCACGTTAGGAAGCTTACAAAGTATAGTACCAGCCACATAGTTACCTATTCCAATCAGCCCTTATCACTCAGGTCATGCCAGCAGTGGTTCAGCCTCCTCTTTGGGCTCACCCATAACACTGAGTCTCAGGGGGACCAATGGTCTATCCGGGAGACTGAGTTCAAGCCATACTTTGGCTTACTCAGGAATTTAATGCAGTCATATAAAGTCTGTATTCAGGCCTTCCCTTCAAGTGCCTTTATTTCTTCTGTTCCATCTCGTAGTAATAAAAGGTTTGCTCCTGAAGTGGAGAGCTGGAGGAGTTTGTTTTCATCTTGCAGAAGTATTACATCAAGATGGTGGCTGTGTGAGTGGGACAATAACAGATGCACAAAATTGACTGACTTATGCAAGACAGAGAGGAGGTCAAAGACTGATTCATGGAAGGAAAGTTCACTAATTCGTGAACTCATCTGGGGTCTGGGTCTTTTCTACCTCAAATCTATTATGTAAATGCAAAAAACAATACATTACATTGGATAGGGAGAAGTTGATATGATACCAGGCACCAAACATCTTGTTTTCACTTGAATGCTAATTGCTTATTCTTTTAATTATTTATTTTACGATATCTCATTTGTATGCAATGATTCCCATCTTCATCTTATGAACATAGCAGTTGCTACATATGTTGCATAACATTAACCATATTTAAAAATCATATAAAATCTTCATAATTGGAAATGTTGTTAAAGGAACTTGTTCCAGAAAGAAAGGTAAACCTGTTACAGACTAGCTACATAGCAGCTTGACAAAGTCTGCAATTAAATTCTGTTGAAGGCCAACCAGACTCAGATGCCTCTGCTGGAAAAGTAAAATCTATAAACTGGCATCTCGGTTCTTCATCTGCCAAGATTGTCCCCGGAGTGGTTAAATTATCTGGCTCCTTTTCATGAACTGACAGGAAAAATGAACCAGAGGGGCCTATGTTTGACATGACCAGCAACATAGTAATGTCAGATCCATCTTCAATGGAGTATGAAGATTTCTCAACTCTCACTGATCACCTGTGAGACAGAAAAAGTTTTGGACTCAACAAATGTCAGATTTTTGGCCTCCTATGGTTTAAATTGTTTTTGTATTGAAACCATTGAGCCTTTGTATGGATTTCACTAACTTTTTTTTTCAAGAGTTGCTATTGTTGCATTTTGGGTGCCAAAGGCAATGGAAAGTTCTTTGTAAAACTCCATGCTTCTGCAGAACCGAATTTGGATGCTTGAAATCTCTACATTTGAAATTCAGCAATGTCATCAAACTCAGCCTTCTCAAATACAAAGGTAGACAAAATTTCCGAGACCTACTGTTACAGAAGGTTTAGAAGAGACAAGACAAAAACATATATAATTTCTTTGCAATGGAGATTGAATTTCTTGTTTTATCATATCTGAGTAGTGATATGTTCCCATAACTTTGGCCAAAATTGTCCATGCCATGGAGCTGGACTTCCCCATGGTACACAGCTGATTAGAAGTTGTTTTGCAGAAGCATGACTTTAACTTTAATAGCTTTCGTCATAGTAGTTTTAATAGTTTTTGTCATACAAATTAAAACTTTGAGGGAGGAAAATTGCTTTTCAATCTGTAGCATCACAGCGGGAAGGAGAAACCTTTCTTTTAACATGGTTAAAGCAGCAGTGGAAGTGGTCACAATTTGCAGGTCTTACAGCTGGCCAGGGTTTTTTATGTCTTCTCTACCACCAGAAAACTTTTTCAGAACCTCAATTCCCTGGCTGCAAAGCACCATCTGATAATTTTAACCCATATCTTTTAATGAGCAGTTATTATCTTTGGTAGATTTTTTTTCTCCCATCAGTCTTTCCCTGCCTAAATTTCTACTACTTGGTAGTAGTAGTCTGATCTACTTCCTTGTCTGTTCAACCCTTCTTTTTCTAGGATGATGGCCCCAGCTCTCTTGGTTTCTTGCTGCAATAAAAGTTTGATTCTCCTTATCGTTGTGCATTGTGTGCTCTGGCTTGAAATCAGCTCTCCTGAATGTGCTATTGGCATGTATATTGGCATAAATCAATAACAGCATTTCAGATGAGTTTTCCATAGTGCTGTACAAAGACATTAATGTCTACTCATCCCAGAATACACCTACTTTTTTTTTTCCTTTTATTTCTACCTATAGTATTTTGGTAGATCAGATTTATGTGGTGATGGGTAAACAAGCACTGGTCTTCTTCCTCACTTGCTTAGAGTTTGATAGCTCCTTTATTTGTAGCACATATTCTTGTTAGGCCCTAAGGGTGAGATTCATGTCCTATGAACATTTGAATTTCATCCTTTTTCCATTACTCTTCAATCTTCTGCATTTACCAGACAGAGGAACCAATCAATGCAAGTGCTCTGCTAACAGACAGATCAACCTCTGTGTAGCCCATGTTTCCTCAATTTGTATTATCAGCTGTTTCAGTAACAAACCATTATTTTTACCAAAATCATTTATATGGCATCCCAGCAGCTCAATCAGAAGACTAGATTTTGGGTTGTCACCATTCAATCCAATAATTTTCCCATTGGTAAAATTTACTGTTGTCTGCCTTACAGTTCTTACCCTATTTTACCATCTCTCAGCTTCTCTAGATATTGAATAATTTTTGATATAACAGCAAATTCTATATTTAACTAAATTCTTATTTAAATGTTATTATGAAGACCTGGGATAAAGGGAAGGGGTTTAAAGTTATTTTGTTGACTGATTGCAAAGGCATGAGGCATATTCATTTTATTTACAAGAGGAAAATGAGTATAGTAACAGAGATATGTTATTTAATTTGCTTATCACATATTACATTTTTTTCTGACTAGACATTTAAGGTCTGTGTTCTAGTGTTCGCATCAAGCACTGTTTTATTGCATTCATCTCAGCTGCAATTATTTGTGAGGCTGCATGCAATAAAAGTCCTCTTTTAGCATTCTGTGATTTTCAATAGAAAGGGGCAGTATCAGTGTCTGCTTTGTGTCAAGAGCCCTTCAGAAGAATTAATATCGAGGTAACTTAAAAGTGAGGGATACATGCTTTCCTTCACTTGAAGGAAAAATGATGACATTTAGGTATTTGAAAATAAGTAAATTAAATTTAAAGGAATTTCAGTAATTTCATTTAATCAAAATTCTCCTTTTCCCATTGCTAGTTAAAGAAAGTAGTATAATTTCTTGCATTTGGAAAGAAATTTTCTGGGCCACTTATGACAAATTTTATGGTACAGACTTTGATAGACAGTACAGCACTCTAAATATGCTCTCGTATTTCAAGTTTGCCTTTTTAAATTTTACCAAAATTATCTGAAAATGAAAGGAAAATTATGTATAAAATATGCCTGAGAATTATTGATATTATTTCAGTACATTGATACAGTATATTAATTTCATGCTGAATATTTAATACCATTTGTGTAACCACTCAATAGTGAACTGTACAAGTTTCCCTAACATAATACATTAAAACAGCCTTAAAATTTGATTCTTTAAAGTGGGCTGTGAGGAAGGAGAAATGATACAGATGGAGTTATGTTATATTATGGCAGGATGTGTTTCAACATGTCCAGTAGTAAATGAATATGAAAACTGTCATCATTAGCTTGAACTCTTTGAGGCAAGAACGTGTTCTCAATACTCTATAGAGGCCCGGGTCCATTTACGGAACCATATAAATGCATCAGGATAAAATGGGTTAGGTTAGATTTTTTTTCCCTTCACTTTTCGTCTTGGATTGATTACCTTAAATTATTTTCTTGCTAAAGCATTTGAATTACTTTCCTCGCTTATCAGAAAAAAAGGGTAAATTAACATATTGAAATTGCAGAGGGGTTTGCCTGCGGGGTTGCAGACACAACTGGTTTTCCCTTTAAGATTTATTTCTCCTCCTGCTTACCTTATTTAAGAGTTCCAGTATTAGCATTTATGTACTAAGGTATTAAAATCAAGGGCTCTACTAATCTACCTTGTGAAATACCTAATTTGTTTAGCTTCAGTGCACAGAATCACAGGAGAGTTAACACAGGGCTCTCATATAAGTCTTACATCTTGTGACAACACAAAGCACCTCTCAGATGTTAATACACTATGGAGCTTTAAACCTCATGCATTTTGCAAACATGACCTGAAAACAAAATTCTGTTTCTTATAGGTTTAAATACTCCATTTCTTTGAAATTCGTAAGTTAAATATAGCTAGAATTTTATTTCAAATATTAATGAAAAACACTTGCCCAAAAGTTCTAAGAAATCATTTGGTTTACATCTAAAATATTTAAACTACTCTCTAATGTTAATGTTCACTTTTTTATTTGTTTTATTAAAAAGTTAAGATGCCAGAATTTTCATAATTTATGCAGACAAAACTTCCTCACAATTTCAGGTTAAATAATTTTATTCTGAAGTTTTGTTTTTTATCAAGCTCTTTCTGTCCTAAACTGTGAAACCAGGACCAGAATGAATAGATAAAGAGTCTAAATGAACAAATGAATAGCTGCATCAGACACCTGACTTTAAATGTCCAGCCAAAAAAAATAGGGGTTAAAAATATTAAAGGCTCTTTTCATCCAAATTATTAAAAAAGTACAAAGGTAAAAAGAATCACGAAATTCAATTTTCATATACTTTAAAATATGTTTTAGTTAAAGACCAAAAAGCATGCATTTATTTAATGCACTAGATTATTTTATAAAAGTAATGATCAGGCCATGAAATATTTCTCTGGACTTATTCCAGGAAACTTCTCAGCTATATAAAAAATGTGCAATAGTTGCATCACCCATTTTTCCTATGATTTCTGTCTCCAAAGAAGGTAGAAAAATGTATTGTCTTAGATCTGAAAGTTGCCAAGCAGACCTTCCTTTGGGAATCATCTTCATTACTGTAATTCTTAGAAGCCCCAGTCATAGGCCAATACTCCCTGGTGCTAGTCACTGTACAAACAAATTACGTATAGCTATGTTTTTTCTATAATGCCAGCCAAGACCAAAGCAATGAAAATAAACAATTTTAGCTGTATTTGCTGCAGACTAAAAGCTAGAGTACTATCATCATTAGTCTTCTGCAGAAATTACAGCATGAAATAAATAAAATTATGAAATTAGTAGTATAGAAGATCTAGTTCCTAGAAAACAGCACAGTGGAGATTTTTATATCTTAACTTTGGTATATGCTACCTTGAATTTTATAGTTTCTATCAGTGCTGCTTTTTCAGGTTTTTTTTAGCAAGTGTGACTTTCAGGGTAACTTGGTAGATGAATGCAGGATAATTATCCGTGAGTGTCCTGGTAGCATTAGGGAGGAACCACTTAAGTGTCTGAAGCTACTATCCTGCCCTGCTCCCTGGTGGAGGGAGTAGAGAAGGTGTCCCCAAGAAGTCAGCTTTAGCTAGTCATAGTGGTTCATACATCTGTGATGAAGCAGAAGATGACATCTGATGTCGTCTTTAAAATGCAGTTTAAGCTCATTTGAAAGGAAGCTATATAGCATAACTTAAGAAAGGCTCTGTGTTCTCCCTGAGTTTATAATCATGAAAATAAATCAGAACAAATGCATAAAAAGATTGAATTATAGCAGGTAATTCAAACAAAATGCATACTGTGCTAGTCCAGTCTGCCTCTTACTCACTCTGAATGATAGTTTATTTAATAAGCAATCTTATTGAAGTGGGGTGGTTAGCCATTGAGTAAGTGCTATTCTGTGTCAGGAAGCAGCAGAATCCAGCAGGTAAAGAGTACAATGTAGTGTTTAATCCTTACAGCTTGCTAAGAGCTGAGCCTTTGGCCACATCCAAAGATGCTTAAATACATTTTGGATAGACTGGATATTTTCTACCAACTTGGTGGTCTTTTTCCCCCTCTTGCTAAAACAGTTGACTTACATATTCTGCAGAAGTCTTTTACTCAGGCACACATTGACTACTTAGTTTCCTTTCTGCTTTTTTCATTTGGTAGATGTGAGAAGCTACCAAACCAGAGGTACACTAAGCATGTTATTTGAGTTTTGTGAGTAAGAAATACGTGAAGCTGTCATCCCTAAATGGACACATAGGTAAGCACACAAGTAGTACTTTCAGGTTTAGACACACATTTATAAAGGCCCTGCACAATGGATTCCTGCAGATAAATTCTTCAGTGTACAAAGATGTCTGATAGGTTCTTGTAGATAGATAAGAGCAAACACATTTATTGTGAACTAAGTGCTTGCTCTCTTATCTAACATTGTCTCTGAGATGCTTGTGCAGTTTTAATTGTTTATCTTCTCACCACTGATGTATTTGTTTAGTGCAAAAGCACACCTCCCATGATGATAATTGAGAACATAAACTATGATGAACTCCACGCACGAACTCCATGCACAGACTCTCGTGTGCCCTGAAAACTACGTCAGAATCAACAATGTTGTCATGTTTCGTAGCAGCAGACAGAAAACGGCTTTCCAAGTCATTAGTGAGTTAAATGTCATCATGTTTCCTCTAGGAAATAGCTGTACCAGCATGCCAAAGAAAAGGGCAGTTTTGATGGCTAAGGAATATTTTGAAAATTTGCATTGAAAAATGGATTTTATTTCCAAATGGACAGCATGAGCATTTAATGCAGAGGACAAGAGTTTTGAATAATAGAAGCTCCTTTTAGGTAAATTTTATTAAAAAAACCTGTGAAAAGTTATAACAATAATATGTACCCTTCAATACATTCTGCTCAGTGAATATGTAAGTGCTTTTGAATCATTTATGCCTACATGCAGGAAACTGATAAATTTTGAACAAATTTAATTGAAATCACCCCTGGAGTGAGTCTGAAGGAAGGATTAAATTTAATGGTCTCACAGAGTGTCATACTGTAGCACTCAACTGCTAGCTCTGAACTCTGTATTTTTTCCCAATAAAAGATTCTAAACCTCAATCAGCACATGAATGTGAGTTTAATCACATCTCAGGATGAAAATCACTTTGCTTTGCTCTCTAATGAGACAGAAGGAAGATGTTGAGGCAGACAAATCACAAAGTTTGGTTTCAATTTAATGACGTGATACAAAGACACAGGAATTCTTTCCCATATGATTTGAAGTGAGTTGTTGTCTTTTATCTTGAGTAATAAGTAAAGGCACTATTTAAAAAATGTGAATGTGCCTTTTGGTGTGTCATTGAACCTGCATTACTCTCAGAGAAATGTCCTGGCTGTATCTGGGTGCAGATACATCTTCAAACATGTAATTCAGCATCATCGTTGTAGTATTCACGATCTAAAGATGCATGGCTTCATCCTATATTCCCCAGCTTTTATTTCTGGCCGCAACTTTTGATGGCTTGTAGCAGAGCGTAGTAGTAGAGTATTATATCCTCGTTTCTGTTGGAACACAGCAGAATCCAACACTGCACGTGTATTTTACTGTTATGGGGAGTATATAGCCTTTCATTTCATTTTTAAGTATTTCTAGCTCTGTTGCACTTCTGAACTGGTTCATGGGTGATGTCCCTTTAAAGTAAATTTTTCACAGCTAACAGTCAACTGTATTCCTGTCTCTGGAGTCCAGTATCAAACCCTGTACTCCTGTTCACAAAAGCACTATGGGAGCACAGAGGAAGCTGATGTCTGTGGAAAGTGTGCTTTGACCGTTTAGACAGTCTGTGCTTTGAGCTCTGGATTTTATGCAAAAGCTAACTACTCTGTTAAATTAGATTGCAGATGTGGGGAGCACCCAAAAGAGCAATTTTTGCTCATTAGTCTAGTTATACCTCAACTTGTTTGAAATCAAAAGAGTAATCCCAGTTATTTACAAAAGTATTGTGAAGATAAATTAATTAATCTATACCAAATTAAGATAAATTAATTTACATGGTGAGGAATGCCGTGGAAAATGCTCATGAGGAAAGTAATAATTCTATATTCAAGAAGAGCTTGAGTTAAAGCTGTGCTAAGAATTGATTTTTCACTTCATTGGCTGACCTGAAAAATTGTGGAAAAAATCAATTTTGGACCAACTTGAAATTATTTTCTCTCATTTTTCTCATGGGAACATAAATACATGGAGTAATAAATAAGTTTGGGCTCTAACACAACATCTAACTTGTCTGGAAGTAAAAAATTTCATTGTAATATTAACTATTCATATATTTTTAACAAATTTCAGGTAAGTATTGTTAAGGAATTCATCCCTTCCAGCTTAATTATTGACAGTTTATTTTGAAAATAGACTAGCAAGTGTTGGGTTTGTTTGTTTGTTTAAGCCCCTATCCCTCCTTCACTGGTGAAAGGTGGTTGTGGGTGAAAAAATATGGATAGAACAGGGTCTAGTTCATAGCTGTGATGAATCAGGTTTGGTGAGTATGCAGATGGCTGTATTGGCTTAAGCACAAAAATCACCTTTTCACACATCACCACTGTACTTCATCATCTTCTACTTTAGTCTTCACAATTTTGAATATTCATGTTTTGCCTTTTCACAGTCTCTTTCAATGTCTAAGTGTTTAGGTAGTTGCATGTTCTCATTCTGAACCACATCTGATAAGTGCATCTGTCACTTCAGTATAAATACTTCAATGGCTATTAGAGTGGTGCCAATGCTATGATAAGTTCCCAGTGCCATGACAGTGAAGTGACTCCATATAGAATATAAAATAACACCAAAACTCTTAGTTGCTGGCACACAGCAATTTCACTAGGCAACCATGTAAACAGTCTTCTATACTAACCTGTGAGGTTGCTGGTCAACCAATAGCTCTGTCAGAGAATTCAGTGTGTCACACATTTCTAGTCGATATACTCAATGTCTGTATGCCCTCTATATCCCACTCAATTAGCAGTATGGACAAGCAAAAGAACTCAGGGCATCTTCAGTGTAGAAAGTTCAACCTTAGGTTGACGTTACAGTCTCTCACCAATAAAAGACTCTGATTTCATTGAAATATTGTAAATACGATGAAAAGCATGCCTTAAACAATGAGCAGGCAAAACAAAACACTAAATAACTGCTGTTAAATAAGCACTATTTAAAAATTTTGCCAATGACTCTGTAAGATATACTACCAGAATACATACTAGGGCAATGAAATGAAGCAACACAGGCAACAGAATGCAAGGACTCAAGAAATACACCTTTTTTAAAAAAAAAAACCTCTATGTCCTACTGTGGTTTTTTTTCTATGGTTGGTTATTAATACTTTTTGGAGTCTCGCTAACTCCTTTTTAAATTATGTTCCAGCATCACAAACTTTGTTTCTCTGCTTTTTGGTACAAGAGAGGGAAAGGGAACAAGTTTTGAGGACTTCTCTAATAACTTTATTGCACTGGTACTAGTGTTTACACATATCATGCATAAAATATATAAATATAAGCCTTCTATATAAGTGTGTGTATGTGTGTTCACTTTTTGTCAGTGTTCTTACCATTCATAGCAGTATTTTGCAACAGACAAATTAGTAGCTTGTTTGGATTTTATCCTTCAACCTTACTGGTAAAGGTGATGGCAGATTTAAGTAATTTCTTCAACATATGTATTTTTTCTTGAGAACTACCTCTTCAGATTGCTCTCCTCCTCAGTGATCAGCTAGAGGTCTGGCATTCATTGATGTTGATTAGGTTTAACTCACCAACTAGAGATGAAGAGCTGTGAAAAAGGCTGTTAAGCATCTCCACTCCTGGCATTCTTGGTACAAAAGAAACCTTGAAACAAGAAACTAAATTCAGTTCCAGTGGCAGGTTCTGTATAATTTTTCTGTCTACCAAGTTTTTCTCATAGCCAGGGCTACACAATCTCCACTCTCTAAGTTCATCATTCCCCTCCTTCCCCCAGTGTCAGAGAGAGACTCCTAGTTAGTACCAATGTGTTGTGTAATCTGTGTGGTCCTCACAGATTGAAGAGCCACTGTTTAACTGCAAGTCCTAACTGTTATTTTCATTGCAACTGCTTGTCAACAGAGAGTTCACTAGAGGTGAAATTAATTTCACAATTCTAAATATTTACATTTTAAACTGAATGTAGGCTGCATGTTATATTCTGGATCAGATTTATGCTGTTTCTTACAATTCTAGGATATGCAAGAGAACAGATGATTCTCTATGTAATGATATGGCAGAATAAATTGGAAAATATTTTTCCACGGGTCTGGAATCCAGAGAAGAATTCCAAGGATTATGCTTATATCAGTACTGAATTGACTTTATTGTCTTTAAGGCTTGTTGAACTGAAGAGGCAGAGAACTATCTAGACTGATCTCTGACTTTATTTAGAATAATAAGACTACAGTACAAACGTTGTCAGTCATCTGCATTGGCATTATAAGATGGAGTTCGGGGAATTTCCTATATCCATGTCTTTTTTTTTTTCTTTTTTTCCCCAGGAGATGAACTGGAGAAATCAGAGATTGAAGAGCTGGTGAAAGAGTTTTTAGAGCAAACTGGTTACATGAATAAAAAAATATTACTAGGATAAGTGAAATTAATGAAAGAATTCAAAAGGAATTTGGATTTTAAACATAAAAGCTACTGATATGAACTATCTATTTTCTTAGATAAAACTGAATATTACAAAATGTAGAAGGTGTCAAGGTTGAGGCCAGTCCTTGAAAATAGATCCAAAAGAGAATTCAGAGATCTTCTGATCAGTCTCCAGAAAGAAAGATACAGACTTCTGATTTTCATAGAGGCAAGTTGGCAATTAGAAAAATGTCCCTAAACAACATATTGGGGGATGCTGGATGGGTGAACGAGGTCAAATATCTCTGTCGCTTTGCCTGCCATTTCAGAGACAGGGTATAGGGCAGAATAGGTAGAGGTTCTTATCTCTATTGGAAGGTCATTCCTCTCTATCTCTGGTATCAGAACGGGTTTGTCTCTACAGAGATTTAGAATAAGAAAATTAAAAGGTAAATACATTCCTAGACTAACCTATGACTTGTTCTGGGGATTTTCTCTGAATTGGTCAGCCATCCTAATGAAGATGAACAAGTATCAATGTTTGATGTTTAATGAAGAATTGGTGTGAACATATAAATGAACATGCTGGTTTTGTGCTGGAAACTGTGTTGGTAACCCAGGGATGTTTTTGCTACTGTTAAGCAGTGCTTACACAGAATAAAGGCCTTTTCTGCTTCTCAGTCCACCCCACCAGAGAGGAGGCTGAGGGTACACGGGAACATGGGAAGGGAAAAAGGTGGGACCCCAGCTGACCAAAGGGATATTCTATATCATACGGCATCATGCTCAGCATATAGAGCTGGGGGAAGAAGAAGAAAGGGGGAATGTTCGGAATGATGGTTTTTGTCTTCCCGAGTCATGGAGCTATGGCATGATGGAACCCTGCTTTCCAGGAGATGGCTGAACATTTGCCTGCCCATGAAAAAGTGGTGAATAAATTCCTTATTTTTCTTTGCCTTTAAGTGCAACTTTTGCTTTAACTATTATACAGTCTTTACCCAACCCACAAGTTTTCTCACTTTTACCCTTCTCTTTCCCATGCCACTGGGGAGCAATGAGAGTGGAATTTGTGAGACTTAGTTGCCAGCTGGAATTAAAACACAACTGTGGACTAAAGGAAGTTGTTCTCTGTTGACAGAGCAAAACCTTTGAAAAATCCTGAGAAACCTCCCATAGACCATGTGAATACAAATGAGAAAACAAATGTCCTAAAAATTAGAACTGTGAATCTATCTAGCTGGTGCAGAAAAGGAATTGTAATTACTAGGGATAACACAAAAAAATTGAAACAGATAAAAATATTATAATGATGAAAGTGTAACAAAGCATCCCCAACTTTGAAGACCAATGCAATTATTTAATTTCAAAGACTGCAAACAAGTTTTCAGTGTTTCAGATTTACCACTAGCTCTACTCTCAAGTGACTAAATTCACAAGCCAGACATACTCTTTTCAAAAGTAGCTAGTTGGGATTTTATGTCTTGCTGACTTGATTCAGAAAACCATACTGTTTAAAGTTCCTTTATTCCTAAAGTCATTTAACTTTTATGCAATGCTTTTCTACAAAGTCAATCCAGTATGTGAGTTCCTACAGAGAACATTAATTGTCTGTGAGCTAGCATTTACACAAATAATTATAATAAAAAAATTAGGTGGTGGTTTACTGAAGGTTATAATGGGATAAGCTGAAAGAACCTCAGAATTGCCTTTAATTGGTTTCAGGAATAACCATTTTAGCAGACTCACTTCTCTTTATTTGACTCACTGACTTAAGAATCGGAAAAACTGACTTGCACTGGCACGCTGTCCTTGACTGCCAATATAACTTGTTTTGGCCTTGGTTTAGGCTACCTTAGACTTTCTCTCCTTTGGTAACACTTTCAGATGACAAATAATAATCAGACTGAGGAAAAAACTTAACACCTCCTCTGACACGCTTATTATTAAATTGTTCAGAAAACAAATTCTATTTCTTAGATCTTTCAGTAACCATTCTATTGATTCCAACATTTTTTACAGCATGAAGTCATAAGCAGAGAATCATAGAATGGTTTGGGTTGAAAGAGACCTTAAATATCATCTACTTCCAATCCCCGCGCCATGGACCTTATTCATACACAGTGCATACTAGACCTACTTGTTGTCACTTTAGCTTCTTTTCTATTAGAATTTTTAAGAATTTGGTCCTCATGGCCTTCATATACTTAACAGTAAGCTTAATTAACATCATACCTTATGAAACCACAATTCTAGCAATTTCAATGCAAGAAACAATAACACATAAATTACATCTTGAAGCATGGTAGCATTTTATGTGTATATTTTAAAGAGAAACAGCTGTAGAACTTTTAACTTAGTATCGTAACAAAATAGAATTTTTGAACTTTACTATTTTTCCCCAACTTCCCAGGAAAAATCATAGGAGAAACTGACAAGTGAAAAATACTTGCATGATCTAAGAGAGATCTAGAAGTTTCGGGGGAAAAATGGAATAACACCATTCATCAAGAGCTATTAAAGTCTTTGTTTGGGCCTCACAGACTGTTTTCTTTGATAAGCCAATTTCAGCATGGAAAGGACCTTAAAGCCTTACCAAATAAATAAACAAAGGCAACTGTAGCTTTCTTGATGTTTTTCAAGTCTAAACACACTGAAGGGAAGTTCAAGCTTTTATTCTGAAAAAGGTATCTGTCATGAAGCATGAGGGCTGAAGGATCTCTTGAAATAGGAAAGGAAGTGTCTCAGGTTTACAGAGAGATTTCTTTCAGTGAGAAGGTTATGGGATCAGTGCTTTTCTTCTAAATCTGTACTCTTTCCCTGTAGCACTCCTTAATTTCAACCTGTAACACTTGAAGGGTCTGAGGGTCTCAGCTACTTTCAACATCTAGAGTACCATTTTTGAAAACTACAACCAGTACTAAGCTGGTATTCAAATGTAAATTTATATAATTTTTTCACAAGTCCATTTGCATATGTTTTATGTAACTGCGTATAACACTTTTTCATTCTTGTACTAGCATTTAAACATCTTTTCTCTTGCATTATGCCCTTTTATATTTTCTTCTCTGTGATTCCAACCTTCATTGCAGTTTATAACATAAACCCGTTGCTTTTTCCTTCCTCTTTATGGGACCTTTTAAAGTTTGTTTATTGTCTTCTCCCTCTCCTTGGCATTATACTGGTATGCGTATTCACTCATCTCATAATATGGTTGTCCTCTTGTGCAGTCCTCCCCACTCAACCAAATCAAATCTAAGCACCCCTTCAGCCCTACTGTCTCACTTCTTGGGTGTATGTCAGCTCCCTGTACCTGCAGTGTACTTGAAAGGAAGAACATCAAATCTACATCTTTTATAGGAAAAGGTTTACTCTAGATTATACACTTGCTAAAAAAGAAACCCTTGTCTCTAGAAACTAAATTACTCCAAAATCACAGTAGTAATTTTCCCCCCACCCATGCCCTTGCACAATTACCAAACATATCCAACATGAAAGGGTGGGTGGGGTTCCAAAAGATTCTTGCAAAATTCCCATGAAAAATAATTCATATGAAACTACCCAGTCTTGAAGCAGCAGACAAAAATTATTCGGTCTGGATAGGTCCTTCAGGGTTTTTTTCTTGAATTTGTTTTTTTTTTTGTTTGTCTGTTTGTTTGTTGGGTTGGTTTTTCTTCCCCTTCTTAAATTGCCCATTGTGCTCATGGCTTAGGATTTGTGTTAAAAACTTAACTTTTGCAGTTTAATTTTTACATTACAGTAGCAAATCCTGTTACAAACACAGTTGCCCTCTGAGATGTTAGTGAGCTCAGTACAAAAAATACAGCTAGTGCAGAAACACAGTAAATTCCGAATGCATTACTTCTTCCCTTCTTCTTTCCAAACACAAAACATTCAACTACATCGGTTTCTTTGATTTTTGATAACAGGGCTCAGTTTCTAAATGTAATGTGCCCCAGGTTACTTCGTAAGTTTTCTTGGCCTGTGATCAGGAGCACACCTGACAGATGCAGACTACCTCTCCTGTCACCCTCATGTAATCCTTCATGTTTTGTATCAAAGAATTCCTTCAGCAGTTGAAAGCAAATTTATCCTCAAAGGTATTTATGACAAATACAATAATTCCTTTTAATGCAGGGACTGTTTAATCCAGCAACCTATTAAACACAGTATACCTCCAGCAAACAACCATTACTTCTCATTACCATATTGCACTTAAAAACACAATTAATCCTTTAATAGGAACCTAAAATACATAGTTTCCTCTATGCAGCACCTCTGCTGATAGTAATCTGCAGAAAGTGGTATCCAAAAGTTAATTAAGAGCAAAGTGTTCTTACATATTAGGCTTCCTGTTCAGACACACAATGGCTTGATGTTATTGGTGCTTTCACTGACTAAAAGGATTTACAATACATAGTTTTGGGAAAGAAACTCTATAATTGCTGCTAATTGCCTTCATTTTTAGATGGTTGGACATATTTCACATGAATCTTGTTCAAATGTGCTAGATATTTTCCAAGCATATATATTAAACTTTGCCTTTTATTAATTCAGAAACTAACTACAAGTTTCTTTTCTTCCTTACTGATTACTCCAAAAACTACTTTGGTAAAGTGCTTTTCCATAGCCAGTGATAATTATGTTTAAATAGAGAATAAAAATAACTTTTTGATTAAATTTGCAGGCTTATGGCTCAGAAAATATGCTTTCTATTCTCACTTGCGCAATGGATTTTCTGTGTCATTGAGCAAGCCAGGCATGATCACAGCCACTTTTCTCAGTCTTTCACTGGAGAGTGTTTGCTTTTTAAAATATATCTTCTGTCTCTCTAATTTGAGTTAATAAAAAATAATTACAAAGATGCTGTTAGAAAGAGTATATTGCAAAAAAATTGAATATTGAAACAATCACGTGGATCAAATTATTACAAATTCTAAATAGGATATCTTATTGTGTTGAAGTAACCTCAGTTAACATATTCTGGCTTCTTGAAGCAGACAACACCACTTTGACCTAGCTCAGTTTCTATTCACAGTTAAGCTGCCTTAGGCTGTTTTGCCTCTGGTTTTGACTGGACTAGAGCAAATATCTCTTGATATTGAAGAAATTGCTTGAGATATGGCCTAAAAGATAAATCTAGCTACTGGAAGACCTACTTTTTAACCATAGGTCTCTCTGACTTGAAACACAAACCCAATCCTAGTTTTTTCTCATACAAATAGAGTATACTACTCAGCAAGTAAGTAGCTATTGGAGATTAAATTCTCTTCTGCTGAAGCTATTTTACCATGCACATAATGAATACACGGCATCAGGACTTGGTGGGTCTGTGCATGTTCCCCTTCTGAAACAAAGTCACAAGCAAGATGAGTCTCAAAGGCTTCGGTTGCACAGGGGAGCTACACTAATAAGTGATATCTTGCACTTAGTTCTTGAATTTCAAAATCTCATAGCCTGAAGCAGTTTTGCCAATGATTATAGACTCTAGGACTAATTTAACAAACAGTGCACCACAATGGGAATGGACCTGTGATATGTAACAATTGGTGGAAAGAACCCATGGTCCGTGTTATACAGATGTTTTTGGGGGTGTTATTCAGAGTGGCTCTAGCCTGTCTCCTGAACTGGATGCCTCCTGGCAGCTGAAGAATATTAGGCGCATTTTTTGAGTGAATATTCCAGATTAGTTTCATTTGAAATAAGTCTAGTTTGTGGGCTCTGAGCCTACTCTGTGCAGTAGGGGGAAGGGACATTGTCTAGAAAGCATATTTTTGATCCTATACAGAAAAAGAGAAAACATGTTTAATTTCAATGTACACTTTTTCATTGTAATTGTTTTACTAGCAAAATTCTAGAACGCCTTCAACGTACCTACACTGCCATCTGTAATATATAAAAAAAATTAAACCATGCACAACTTTATCGGTTAATGTTATTCGTAATAATCTTGAGAATCCAAGGTAGATGTCAGCATAGAAAGGTTATTTCTGATGTCTGATTAATAACATCACAGTTCTCACCTGGCTTTACTTTTGGTTAATTTTGATCCTGAGAAGCCAGCAATATTCAAATTTGTTACTTTCTTTAGAAATATATCTTCTATAATGAAAACGGTCTGCTGGCAGCAAACATCCTAAACCCTGAAACCTTTTTTTATGCCAGGAGCCAGACCTATATGAAAAGTGCATGGTTGGCTGATTTGGCTTTTATGTTTTAAACGGCTGCCCAGGAAACCTTCAATATTTGGCAAGATCTTTCACCATTTAGCAGATTTAAAGACACATTTCTTAAAACATGTTTTCACCTGCTTTGTCAATGCTTTTCATTTCTTAACATGTGTACTACAATGTCTTTTCAGAGACATAGCTTGTACAGTTAATTTTAATTCAATTTCTGAAATTATCGGGAAGAAAAACGTAGAATTTCAAAACACATCAAGTAACCGTATCTAAGTACAATTTTAACACATAATTAGTAGTTGATGTCCACCAGTTTCACAGAATATGAAGGGATATATATCTAAAAGAGTGAGTTGAAGATTCTAGTTGAAATTAATCTTATTTAACAAAGAATTGGCACAAACATGCTTTGTAGTCCTGTACTTTTTTATTATCAACATTAAAAACTCCTCATGTTTAACAAATTTGTTTCCACCTATGCAATGTAATAATACTACTTCACTTTTGATTTTATAGAAGGAACACACAGATACTAATTCATATCTGATTTAAATGAACATGTTCATGCTAGTTGAGGTATTCAGTAAGATTTCAGTCTTTCCAGCTGAGTTACCTGAATAAGAATACTTTTCCTAAAGATTTTGATGTGGGAGGTTTTCCCTTTAGCAATTTTACATACAAACTAGATGCATGTGCTTCTGATAAAAAAAAAAATATATTAAGAAATAACCTTATAGCTTATTCTAGAACTAAAAATCTCTGGCAATAATTGTTGAGTATGAATCTATACTAACCAGTAGAAACTACTTTCAGGCAAAATATCTATATTCTTCATTAGTTTGCAGTGGAACAAAAATATTAATGTAAAAATGTACAATTTAATTACTTCTTCATATTTATGACCTGTAAAGTTCAAGTATTTGTAAATTTTGTCATTAAAATCACGAATCCTGCAGTCTTTGCTTGAAATAAATTTGTGCATTATCTGTATTCTTTATACTTTTGTATTGTATTTTTGATTTTTTAACTGCTTAAGTGAGCTAAATCCTTGTAACTTGACGCATGCAAAACTTTTACCTTCAACATAAAATTAAAAGGTAGGGAATAAGATCAAACTCAGGAATTTTAATGCTCTGCCTTAACTATGTGAGAATTTTTTTGTAGATTTCTTAATATGATGCTCCCTTTTAATCAAAGGAGTTGCATACTTGCATACTCATCCCCCTACTACAGGATGAAGTGAGGTTTATATTCTCACCTTTATAATTAATAGTGCAGGATACATAGTTTTGGGGGGGTTCTCCCCCTTTTTTTTTTTTCTGATGGAAGAGAAAATTTATACAATTAAGAGAGAAAGGGCATAATTTCTTTTTTTTTTGGTTGTGAAGAAAGAGGGTTAAAAACTTTTTGTAAAGTTAAAAGTGTTGTTTTCTAATCATATTTGGCTCCAGGTGCTCCTAAAAACTATCCTAAAAGGAATCACCAATGCATTTAAACTTGCCATTTAGAAGCAGATAATCAATTAGAGATTGTTTTAAATATGTCTGTGTAAAGTCCTACTTATTTTTAAGTTATCGCATAGTGCTTCAAAATCTGTCAGATGACTCTTGTGCTGAGGAAGAAGAGATGATATTTATAAATGTCTCACTCAAATCTGAGGTATTTTCCCCCAGAAATCTGCATAACCATTGCTTAGAATGATGTGGAACAAAACGGGAAGACTGCTCTATAAGACCTAGTAGTTCTACAGTAATATTGCAATACAGTAAGGCTTACAAATGCACAGACTTGCCTTTTGGAGAGGATTCATCTTGCTCTGTGTCAGTTGTGGAAATTCAGGAGTTAATTTATGAGCAGATGCTGGTATTGACAGAAAGTCATCAAACTAAGAGAAAAAATATTGCTAAATCTTCACTTCTTTAGAAAGAACAATTTCACTGTTGTATCATCTGACACGTTTTCTAACACTGATCATTCCCCTTGCTTTCCTTTGGACTTCGTCCTCTTAATCCTCAATTTCTTTAAGGTTTTGTGCATATTTTATCAAGAAAGTCTGTTATTTTTGTATTTCAGTAAAGCTATTTCAACTTTTTTTTTTTTTGTTACAAAATGAAATTTTCAGCTTTTCAATCTTAGATCCTTAGTGCTTAACTGCAACTTTGGCAGTCAACCCATCTGTGTTACTTTAATTCATTTTGTTTGCTGAGGCAAACCCACATCTGTACTCAGCAGCATGACAACTAATGATTGACCCAAAAGTTTCTGTCGACAGGATTAAGTGGGAGAAGAATAGTCTGTGGAGTTATGACTTTTAGCTAAAGGAAAAGTGGTGAATTGATAAACTTTTTTCTTGCCAAACCTGGGACTTAAGACACTACTTAATCTGGTCAACATAATGGAATATGAGTGTTCCATGTAGTGGAAGAGATGTGTTGAAGATGACTGGCCGATAGGAAATCCAGATTGTGCCTTTGGGTTATCTGGAACTTAGGAGATAGTGTCTTTAAAATCACTTTCCATCTTCCTCTGGATCTTGCTATCAACACACACAGTTACTCTGATCATATGTCTGCAACAAACATCTGAAAAACTGAGAGCTTGCTCTGAGGTATTTAAGGCCACATGAATCTCTTCAGTTATTTAAAAAAAATACCAGTTTTTCAGCAGAAAATTTCTATGTAGGAGTCTCGAGATTCCTTCTCTTTTTTTTATATTTTTTAGAAAGCATAGGTCTTTGACAAATGCTACTATATTGCAAGATCAGGAGCAAGAAAGATGACAGGATGCATAACTAACGGAGAAAACAGAGACGCACAGGAGAGAACTGAGAAAAGATGAAAAGGAAGAATAAACACTTTGAAGAAGGGCTATTGTTTATACCTCTTAGAAGCTGGTGAGAACTAGGATTTGGAGGATAAGAATACCAGTGTACTGAACCAATAGGAGAGTCAAAGACTCTAGGAGCAATGAATACTCTGTGACTATTTAGAGGCAGTCTTTTGGGGTAAGCAATATAACACATGAGACAGAACGAGGAACGAACAAATTTCTAGGTCATGGAACTTGTTCCAAAGCACTTTGTGTCAAAGAAGTGGAAATGAACAATGGATGTTTGGGGTAAGTTGGATTGGTCTCATGGAATAGATACTACAGTGGAGAAGAGCAACAGTACGAGACATAGACAGTTTTTCTGTTTAAACAGAAGTAGGACTAGCAGAGACAATACTGCTGTTCAAAAAGATATTTCCTGCTATGGATTTGTTGAGTTTATTCTTCTAATTATAGAGTTTTGCATTTGCCCTTATTGGTTTACTTTTGGCTTTTTTCTCCAACTCAACAAGACCATTTCAAATTCTAACCCTGTCCTCCAATGTCTTCACATCTGTCACAGTTTGGTGTCATCTGTAGATTTAACGGGCTTACTCTCTGTGCTATCATCCAACATTGTAATGAAAATATTGAATCATATTAAATTAAAGACAGACTCCTGAAGAGCCCAATTTGATAAATCTCTCCAGTTTGACAGTGAGACACTGATAATTATTCTCTGTGTGGTTTTCCAACCAGTTAGGCTCACCAAACAGCAGTATGGTAAGCATCTAGTTTATATTTCCATGGCTTAGTTATGAAAATGTCACGTGCAATAATATTGAAAGCTTTACTAAAGTCAGCATGTTTCACATATTTTCCCTCATCCACATGTGCTGTTAAACTTCATACAAAGAAATTGAATTGGTTTGACATGATTTGTTCTAAATGAATCTGTGTAGGCTGCTTTTCACTTTATTCTTATTTTTAAAGCACTTAGAAGTGTTTTATTATTTTTTCTTCCTGTTTTCCAGAAATCAGACTTTTTACCTTTGTTTACTTAGTTTTGGCATGTTTGCTGACAATGTTTACCTTAATATGCCTGAGAATAAGGCTTGAATTTCTGTGGTGCTACTCAAAATAGAAATAAGATCTTTATCCAGAAGAGCTTTCTCATGGATATGCTTCTGTACTAGTAAATCCAACTATACTGGTTTTGGGTGGATACAGTCCATTTTCTTCACAGTAGCTAGTACAGGATTGAGTTTTGGATTTGTGCTGAAGATAGTGTTGATAGCACAGAGAGGTCTTCTTTATGAGCATTATTTACACAGCATCAAGTCCTTTTCTGCTTCTCATCTCACTCCACAAGTGAGGAGGCTAAGCTGGGAGGGCACAAGGAGTCGGGAGGGGACACGGCCAGGACAGCTGACCCCAACTGACCAAAGGGATATCCCAGACCATATGGTGTCATGCTCAGCACAAAAAGTGGGAGGAAGAAGGAAGGTGGGGTGGGGGGAATATTTGGAGGAATGGCATTTGTCTTTGTGAGCCACTGTGACACATGATGAAACCCTGCTCTCCTGGAGGTGCCCTTGAGAAGTGGTGAATGAATGTCTTGTTCCGCTTTACTTGCCTGTGCAGCTTTTGTTTTACTTATTAAATTTTCATCTCAGCACATGAGTTCTCTCACTTTTACCCTTCTGATTCTCTCCTCCATCTCACTGTGGGAAAGAGAGTGAGTGGCTGTGTGGGGCTTCGTTGCCAGATGGGGTTAAACCATGACACCATTCAATGTCCTCTTTGCTATTTCCGTATTTACCACCATCTAGTGTCTTCTCTATCATGTCTTTCTGAAAGTTCAAGGTTAACAGAATGAAAGCATATTTCTATGTCCACCTTGCAAAAGTTCTTGGATGCTTCTGATGGTTTTCACACCCTTTATTTTCACAGATCAGACCATTAACAGAACAAAAAGAAAGCTATGTCCTTTCTTGCTTTTCTAGCTTGTTTTTTTTTTTCTCTCTCTCTCTCTCTTCTTCCAGAAACAGACGCTTTGGACAGATTGGTGCATTTCAGTCCAGACAATTTTATGTTTGGTTTATGTGTGAACAAGTTGGTCTATAGGACAGAATCAATACTACCACTAGTGCAAAATGTGTAAATTGCATACTTCTTTCCTCTGAGTTTGCATGATTTTAGACATTATCTGTACTGAGTTTTCAACAGCTTAAGTGATCCTGCTAAAGAGTAAAAGAGTTGTAACCTTTCTCCCCTGGAGCCCTTGGAAGACATTGAATTACCAGTATTTGGTATTAGTTATCTAGAGAAAATAGATGGTGTACATAACTATGAAACTTGTATGACTACATTCTATCTGTTTTTCTCAAGGTGCTAAAAGATCTTTCCCTGGCAAGGGCAACTACAATTTTGAAAACAGACTATTGCAAAGGTGACACAATCTATATGTCATAATAAAACTTTTTTCTTGAATATTTTAGATAGAAAAAGTTGGAATTCTAAAAAAATGCAGTTGAAATTAACTCTTATTTCAAGAAATAGTAACATACTATATAGAAAAAAATGCAGCATGTGCTTAAAATACTTAGTAGGTATTTCAACAAAAAAGACTACTGGAGACAGAAGCAAGAAGTTGATTTTCTTACTTTTAGTTGAAGCTGCACAATTTGGTATATACATATGTGGTGAACAATGATGAAATTAAGCAAGAGAAGTAAATAATCTCTTAGCATCTATATCTAAGTTTCAGTGGTATTTTAACAACAATATTTCAACTTGCATTTGGGATAGCTGAGTTTCTGTGTTTGGACAATTAGGTAGCTATGTGGCAGAAATTTAAGTGATTCCACCATATTTGTGTCATCGTGACCACATGTAAATAATCCTTTATACTGTGAGTAAGGCACACCACTGGGAAGCATGACGACATAGCCAAGCATAGGTTTATCTTTGCCTTGTGAAGTGACTGGGATGACATAATAAAATTTATTTCTTATATGTAAAGTACAATATACAAAGAGCTTACAAACTATAAGATGTATTTTTCCCAAGAAATCAGTGCATATGAAATTCATGGTTCAATTTAGAGACAGATAAATTTATGTTGCATATCGATAGGCACACTGCCATTGTATACATCATAATAACATCATAATAGTATGAAAATTTAACTTTATGTTCATAAATTTACTATTAATTCTTTAAAATTTGTTTTGGTTTTAGATCTACTAGGCTGGGTGCAATCCATTCATGTTTCTACGTGTTGATATTTTAATTACCAGAAGTTGTGCACTGAGACACACATTGTACAAAGACAATAAATTATATTGTTGTATTAGTGCAGTCTGAGCTATTAACTGAGATGCCAAAAGATATCTTTTCTCATGTTATTTCACATTCAGTTATGAACACTTAGAACAAGTAGCTACATGTTTCGTTCATTTCTCTATCCACATCTTCCTCTAAAATGAGAAAATTATCCACTGTGGTCACAGATTTATTCCATACTCCTGTATGCAGCCAACAAGTAAATAAACAATTTAAAAAAAACCCCAACACCTCTCTCATCATGAAAACCAACAGCCAAAAAAAAAAAAAGCAAGTTTACTTGCTTACAACCTTCAAGAAATAAAAAAATCCCAACACTATGGTCAATAAAAAAATAAGAATAATTTTTAAAGCTACAGTTACAGGTATATTGCATTTACTTGTCTTACAGTATCCATTCACACTTTCTTCAGTTTTGGAAATTCTGATGATATTGGTGTTCATTTCTGGGAATAAGAATGGCTGTAGATCATGGCCATCTCTATGTTAACAACAAATATTCATCACTAAACTCACATCAGATATAGTTTCTCATGAAGTGTAAACATTTGATATATTTTGGTTTATGGCTATGTTGAAGTCTATCTGGAATCTGTAGTCAGTGTGAGCTTTACCAGTAGTTATCATGAATGAGAATATTATTAAAGCCCATCAATCTCAATCACTGCTAACTTTACTGGAACTCCTGACTCTTCTCAGTCATCAGTTATATCTGCATTGGTTCCTAGAAAGAAGTCAAAAAGAGATACATCTAAAGAGAGAAACTGGTGAGACTTTGGGGATTGTAACACTACTCGTCTCTTTCCATTTAGTTCTAATTGTAGACAGAGAGTGGCATTTCAATGTAAAATAATTTCAGGTAGCACTATGAATTTCTAGTGATTTTACACTCATTTTTTGCCCATTTCTAAAGACAAATTTCAGTTGCTATGTTCATTCCTTATGTAATTGGTGTCCTTATTGGGCATTGGCAGAGCATTTTTACGAAACAATAGTTCTAAAACCAGAATCTCATGTGTGTGCAAACACAAAGAATGCCAGTCGTCCCTAAGGAGAAACCATGAACTCCAACATCACCATCATCATGGCTAGGCTTCACAAATGAAGATTTGGGAAGGACTCTACCCATAGTTGTTACAAGCGCACTGGTGGCTAAAAAGGCCGATGCAAGATTTACAAGTCCAGTTGCAAAAGGCACAGCAGAAAGACTCCTTAGGTGGTATCGACAAGACATGATTCTTTCTGCGTTGACTTTTCTCCTCGAGAGTGATCCTGCGTGTGTTCTCAAAAGAAGCAGCAGCGTTATAGATGGTGTGTCTCCAGACCTCCCAATTGGAGGCCAGAGTAGACCAACACAGGTATGGCATTAAATAACAATTAAGAAGCTTCCTAAACTCTATTATTTTTCTGTGGATGCAAGCTCTACTGCAACACACAGAACTCAAAGAAAAATTATCTATAGTTGTACTGACAACAGGAGTTCAATAAATTCTATTGGCAAGCTGAATCATCATCCCTTGTGCTGGTTCCAGAGACTGGTAAAAGGAGTTCAGTGTGAGCACAGAGGCAAGCAATGTTGGAGCATTGATGATGTTTATGAATGTACATAATAATGTAGGAAGTTTTGTTTATTTACTTGAAAAGAGACAAAGCATGTGAAGAGCCTGAAAGGGAGAATGTATAGGGGTTTTTTGTCAGGTTAAATCAATTAATACTTGGGAAAGTAGTTGAACTAAAAACTGTTATGGCAAATTGTTTCATAATGTACTACAAACTTTTAATCCAAAATTAGGTTTGTACCAGGATATATTGGACCTTACTATAGTGGGGGATCCAATAACATATCAAATTTCCTCAGTAGAGTCCAAATGGTTCTTCAAATTAAAATGAGAAAGACTTTCTAGTTGCAATTGCAGTCTTCATGTGATCTTGTGAACACAAGCTCTCGTTACTCAGAGGATATTCTTGATTTCACCATAAACTCAAGACATTTATAGAAATTATGTGTCCCAATCTCACGCAGAATCATCTTTGATCTTTTTATGACTTCAGGAAAAGACAAAGGCAGTCCATATAGATCTATACAACCATGTTGGAGATATCTGAGGACCTAATATTTCAGCTTAGGATGCTTCTTGGAATGAAGTAAAAGTTTTTAATCACAGAGATATCAGATTCATATAATGACATGTAAGTGTTCATCTCCCTGTTATTTTAATTGTAATGATGGAAAACCTGTGTATTTCTGAAACAGTGAATAAAAGATATCAATGTACATGTGTGTATGTACTGAGGGAAAAATAAGAACTGTTTTTTAAGGTGCTGCTTCAGAAGGCAATAATGATTCTTGGTGGCTTAAAATTTGAATGCTTTAAAACCAGTTGTTGGTTCCTCTGTAAAGGAACAGGAATTAATCCTTTTTGCTCCAATATTTTGGACTCAGAAATATACTCATCCAGGAAGTTAAATGAACATCACAAAATAGGTAAAACCAGTAACTTATGATTTTTATGATCAATAAGTTTCAATGAAAGAAAACAAAAGCTGCCTACATTTTTTCAGCTTCTGATATGCATACTTAGAGTTGCTTGGTTTGTTAATCATTTCATTTTGTACTTAAGATATATTGACAAGATATACATTTTTGAGGTATGTATTGTAATAATTTTTTTAAGCTCTGAATTAATATTTGTCAAAGGAAGAAAATGACCAAAACTTTAAAGTCTATTTCTGGTAGAGTGTTTTTGTAGTGGATTTGAGATTTTCAAAACATCTGTGGCAATAGGTGTTTCTACAAACACTTGCAGGCCAGCAGTTCCTCATCTTAGAAGAATACCAAGGTTTTGGTATTCTTGGTATTTAACCAGTCAGGTGTAAAAAAAGAATTTCCATGTGAAAAACAATACGAAGTTTAATTGGGATTTTTTTAAACAGACATAGGATTTAGATTATAAATCAAAATTGTTGCTATAATTGTTAGTTTTATGGCTGTTAGTTATGTATTATGGCTATGAAATAATCAAACAGAAGATACAATGATTTTGCGTAGAAGCTAATAGGTATTTGGAACTTTGTGAACTTAGTCTCTGTTTTACTACATTTTTTTTCTGATGTACTGTTATTTTTAAGTTCCTCATAAAATTATTCTCGAAAATTGTAAAAAAATTGTGAAATAATGACATAAACAATACATAAATGAAAAAGTAAAATATTATTTTTAGATTCCTAAGAAAGCTGTTCAATATTAGAAAAAGTATGTATTAGAGGTAGGCTGAATTTTTATATATATACTTTTAAGTTGTGTTTTTTTTTAAGGTGGGAACGGAAAAGGGGGAAGTTAGGATAAGGAGAAAATATTATTGAATGTACAAAATAAGTAAGCTTGAAAGGGTCATGAAAACCAGTGTCACACGAAGTACAGCTCAGAATTACTGTGCACCCTCAGGCTTCATTTTCTGTGGCCTGGAGAGCCTCACCTGGGACCAGAATTTCATATCTCAGCCCAGCTAAAACAGCTTTTTTGACCTGCTGTGTTTGAAAATGGGACTTCAGATGAGATGCTGGTTGTTAATCACTGTCTTTGCCCTTGGAATATTAAATAAAAGGTAGTGGAGGGAATAGAAGAAGGGAGAGAGAGAGGAAGGAAACAATGGAAAACATCTGTTCATTACAGTCTAATAAACAAAAAGGGAAAAATTATTTAATAGATTTATCACAAGAAGTACTGGAAAGAGTTGAGGTTGATTTACTCGAGCAACTGAATCTTATTTTAGCTAAAAACGAACAATACAGGAGATCTAAAATATGTGTGTGTTTCATAGGAGAACAAATGAACAATTCTAGTTCCCAAATAGTTCAATGACCTATGTTTAAGCATTAAAGTTACCAAGTCAAAAACCAGAATGTCCACATATAAAAAATCAAGGTTCTTTCTCAAATTCTATATTCAGTTATTTGAATATAGATCTATTTTTACAAGAAAAAATATGGAGTGAATAAAAATATTTTCCTGTGTAAAACTCAAAAATATTTTTCATTCATTTTCAAAATGGATTGGCTTTTTAGTGCATACGCATAAGTTATAACTTGAAAAAAGATCCTGAAGGATCAGTTACAAAAAATTATCTTTTTACAAACTCTAAATTCAGATTAATAATGAAAGAAATTCCATCACAATATTTTACTAGAAAAGAAGAAAATACATGGAAAGCCCAAGAACACAAATAGACCACTATATCCTAACATTTGCTAACTCTTTTAGTGCATTAAATAATCTCATTCTGTCTGGGCTGGCCAGGTGAACCTATTCTCCTGCAGAACTTGAGCAACACTGCTAAGAATAACCAGGAGAGAACTGATGATGTAATATAATTACAAGAAACAATATAATAACAATATACAATATGATAACAAGAAACAAAAAAGGAACAAGAAAACCCCAAACACAATTTTTCACTAATAATTTTAATCGGGAGTTTAAAAAAGATTTTACCCACCTCCAATAACTTAGGGACCTTTTATATGTCCTGTTTTTGCTTTGCTACTATATTTCCAGTTTTTCTGTAACTGCTGTACCAAAGCTGTAAACAACATTTATCATCATGGCTACACAAAGATTTGGGAAACAACATTTATAGATGCAGGTTTAATCCATAATTTGTCATGCTTTATTTCCATTCTTCTACCACCACCACCTGCGACTCTTAGAACGCTTCCATCAACGCTGCCTCCGTACAACCCTAAACATCCACTGGTCAGATTATGTGACCAATACATTTGTTCTAAAACAAGCAGCAGTCACAAGTATTGAGGCCATGTTACTGAGAACACAGCTGCGTTGGGCAGGGCACGTCTCCAGGATGAAGGACCACTGCCTCCCTAAGATCTTGCTTTATGGTGAACTTGCCACTGGCAAGAGAGAGGAGCCCCAAAGAGAAGATACAAGGACTCCCTGAAACAACATCTCAGCCTTGGCCATATTGACCAACATAACTGGTCTACTCTGGCCTCAAATCGAGAGGCCTGGAGACACACCATCTATAACGCTGCTGCTTCCTTTGAGAATGCATGCAGGATGACTCTTGAGGAGAAAAGACAACGCAGAAAGAATGGTGCCTTGCAGAATATACCACCTAAGGAGTCTTTCTGCTGTGCCTTTTGCAATTGGACATGTTTATCTCTTATTGGCCTTATTAGCCACCAGTGTGCTTGTAACAAACGTGGGTAGAGCCTCTCCCAAATCTTCGTTCGCGAAGTCTAGCCATGATGTTGATTTCCATTCTAGAAGAATCACCATGAAATGGTCTCTGCTCATCAAAGATGTACTTGGAGCATAGGCAGCTTCAACAGCCTCAGTAACTGTAGGTTTTATTCTTGTTTGGCTTTTTTGAATACAGGATAATTTCTTAAGGGTGCTCTAAATCTGATACATTCCTTCACATACAGCATTGTTATATATAGTACTTTTATTGTGGTTTTTCATCAACATTTCAGCACACAAAAGAATAAGAATTTCAGTTGCATCATAACAGACATTAAAATATTTTCACAAATGGTAATATTTTAGGGTGTAAGAGAAATCAATATCATATTACTTACTGATTGCAGAGGGATACAAAGAAAAATCATTGTAAAAGCTAAACAGGTCTTTAAATCTGCCTTTTCAAGTACCACTATTTACACAGTTTTCTGAATGGTATAACTCTCTAACTGCAAGTTTGTTCACCTCTAAAGCAAACTGCATCAGCCAAACTTCTTTGGGAGGAAAAAGGGAAAAGAAAATGCAATTATGCTTAATGTTAAGCTGGAAATATAATTTTAGTACAGTACCCCTCTACTCTGGATAGGAGACAATCCCTCAATCTACCCAAGGTCCTCATCTTCAAGTAGGAAATTCTTGAAATATTAGTTTGAATAAGCAAAGTGCTTTTGAGGAAAGTTTCCCAGTTCTCCCCAATTAACATTTGTTTCTTCAGAACTCCCGGCCATCTCAGACTATACAACCTGTTTTGCATTCAGATGAAACAAACATCCCCAAATGCATTCCAACTGTTGATGGGTGTTCAGTTCATGGAAAAAAATTAGAGCTACCCTGAAGTGAACTCCCCCAAAATGTGCTTGATCTGGACACTGGCTCTTCATGAGCTTTACAGGCCTGATCTTGTTCTGGTGTACTACTTCCAGATGTAGAGTCTACCTCTCTTTCTTACATGAGCTCCAGCTACAGTCCAGGGCAATGAAGTGGTACTCATATCCAACTCTGTCCACTTTTCTGGCAGCCTATTTTCTTCTCTTCAGTTCCTGTGTTAAAAGCCAGCTTCTCCATGGGTCATTCTCTCTGCTCAGTTTCTTGTCTCAGCGAAACTGGTTGACAGATGTTTGCCTCTCTTGAGATTTTTACTTTAAAAACCTGCATAACCTTTCTATTAATATCAGTCAAACAAACTGAAAACATAAATCAAAAATTAATAACCGTAACTTTGAAAATAAGAAAAAGTTGTTCACTCACTCTTGTTTTAGTAGTTCCTCCTTATTTTTCCCCTCTTTGGAAAAAATGAAGTGAAAGAGAGAGAAAGAAAAAGAAATATGTGTAGATCACTTTGCTAGCATGAAAATACATATTAAAATAGGGAAAATACATTCTTTCTTTCTTTCAAAGTTTACCTACAAGTAGGAAAGCCATATTAATATTTGGATAAAGACCTGAAAATAACAACAATTAAAAAAGAAAGCCATTTAAAAATAATTAACTTTTGTGAGTTTATTTATATTTTTTACACTAAATATAAAAAAAATGAATGTTTTTTCTTTCCATGTTCAACAAATTATTTATTCAGTGAACTAAATTAAGTTGAAAGAAATGTGAACTGTTTGGGCTTTTTTCCTCTTTTTTTCTTTCTGTTTGCTGCCTAGAAAAACAATACATGCTTTCAGGCTATCCAAATTAATTGGGTCTCTTCAGTGACTTCAGTGTTTTGTAGATCAATTATCAGTGATTCAGGCTCTCAGTACATAATGCACAAGATATAGCTGAATTCAAGTTATCAATTAATCTTGTCTCAGATGGATTTTGGTACCTCTAATTTTTTATATCAGAAAACTAAAGATATATTGTGCTATTGTGTGAATGTTGAAAATACTTGATAGCTTTAAAGATCAACAAGTTTTCACAAATCCAAATACAGAACTTGTAAATTCTTCTGCAGACTGTGGTGAAAGTCTGAGCCCTTTGTTTGGCCTTGAATTGAAGCCAAACCCACAAGCTCTTCATACACTTCAAATTCTGTCGTTACTCTAGAAAGGAGGAAAAAAAAGCATTTGAGCTGTAAATGTGCAATCAATAGTTTTTTCTGTCACTGGGGAGAACTAGAGTGATATTTCTGCTACGTCCTTGAACTGGAATGCTATGTCATCAGGTGCATCTGTTACTCTTCATTGGGTAGTCATTTGGCTTAAGCTCAAACTGGCAAACTTCTAAATTGATTCAGGACACTATTGAGTCTTGCTACACCCATTCCTGGTTTTACAAATCACCATATGTGAAGAAAAAGTCTTTATGTTTTCACTGTCTTTGTGTTTTCAATGAATTTTATGACTTACCTCTTTCTTTGCCTCTGTTTATTCTTGATCATTGGCCATTTGAATGGCTTTTTGATACTTAAAAACCAAAGTGAAATGTACATTTGTAATGGTCATATTTCTGTTCTCTGAGGAAGCTGAAATATTTATCACCCCTGTAATTTAGCTTCATGTTGACTTTTCACAATATTAAACTCAAATATGTGATATCACTTTTTAAAATAAAAGATTTTACTATATAGGCCCTGGAAAACGAGACTTGCCTGAGTTTTGCCATGTTTAATATATAAATCCAAAGTAGTATGGGTGGAAGTAGAAGAGATTTATGGACACCACAGGACTTGAGAATATCAAATGAAAACCAGGTGGGTTTCCCTTTGAAAATGTGGGTACTTGAGAAAACCTGTAAATGAAACAGCAGCAGACAGGGAAAAGGAGAGAATAAGAAAACAGTAGAAGAGATTAAAACCAGAAAAAAACAAAAGTATGTTTCCTGCCCTTTGCAATGCTGTTGGCTCAGAGAGATGAATGAATGAACAAAAAAGTGTTTATAATTAGTCTGTTTTCTGCATTCTGACCTCATTCTTCCAGGTGCAAGCATAAAGGAGACAAAGCACTCAGTTCTCCCTTCTTATACCAAAGGGTGTAAGGTGCTGCTTTAACAGTACCTTCAACAAAGATCTATGATCTTTTTATCTTTTCCTGAAACAGCCTCTGACCAGATAGCATGTGCAGAATGAGGCTCTGGATTGCAATTGAGTTTAATATTTAATTTTATTTTCTTTATAAACTTATCAGATTAGTGAAAGAAACAAATGAAAGTCTGAAAAGCAAAGCTCTCAAAGTGGGAACCTCCAGTATCCAGTCAGTAGATTTCTCCTTTGGTTGTGGTTACCCTTGTAGATAATGGTTTCAGCGGTACTTGCAACAGTGTGGATCCTCACCTAAAAAAAATGGAAACTGTTTGCACTGGGCATTAAATATATTAAAATATTAAAACAATTTTACACCAGGCATTAAATAAATTTCATATTGATACCAGCTTCTCCCTGTCATCTACCTTTCAGTATTTTAATACCATCATTTAAAAAAAAAAAACAGTAAAACTACAGACAAAGCAGAATTTGTAGTAGTATGTTCTACCAGGACAGTTGACCAGCAGTGTCTCTTCTCTACCTATGCTGAACACAAACTTCAAAAACTACTTTTCAGTAGTGTGGATATTTGCACGCAAGGTACAGTTACTGTGATCTTTGTGCAAATTTAAACAATAAGAGTATAGAAATGTCAATAATGTTTTTTGATAATTGGTAACAGATTAATTAATGTGTATTTCTTTCTTTGTTGTTTTACACTCCTTTAAAAACTATATAAATGCATGTTACCTTTTTTCTTATTATTGCCTTGACAAATAATTTTATTCCTTCCCTACTGAAAGATTTAGAAATGGTTATCCATACTTTAACCTTTATGTGACCCTGGCTAGCGGAGTTTGAGTGTCCTGATCTGTATACTGTCTTCAAAATGTAATGTGACTAGCCTCATCATGTGGAGGTGATCCTGGCGCTAGAATTAGTGACAACTTGGTGACCTGAAATAAAACCATGGCTATCAGTAATGGAAATCTATCCTTCGTTTTTTGTGTAGTAATTCCACTGGTAATAAAAATTGCACACCGATTAAAAGCAATGATTGTACCTGCTGTGCTCTGCGTGGGTACCTCTTCATGCATTAGTAATACAGGTACTCAATAAAATCCTCATCTGCTTTCAGCTGACAATTGTTTAAGTTTTCTTTACACAGAGGCTCATGTTCTTTTTTCGGTATGACAAAGTTTAATGGAGGTGTTGTGAAATGCTTTCATTGAAGATCTTCTTTAATTATAGATGTCCTGCATGTCAAGTTCTTCTTTAGCATATGTTTCTTCACTCCAAGAACATCAGTTTAAGTCAATGATCAAAGTGTAGTTGGGAGAAAATCAGTATATTAACAAATCCAACCTTTCTCTCCATGAACTTTCCCCTTGTCCTGAAATTTAGCCCCAGCTCACCCAAATCACTCAGCACATTTAAAGGTGCCATTCATACCAGGCACAGCTTGTTGAACCACAACAGAAATCAAAGCTAAGTTCAAATCCCTTTCTCACTAACTGCAAGAGTAGCTTGGCTACTCTTCAGTGTTTCTTGTGCAACAGCTCCTGCAAGATACCATATTATCTTCTGTGGGGAAAGGGTCAATCCTGTGTAACCGGTGACTTTGAAAGTGAAAAATTTCAGTTTAAATATTTTGCATTGCATCTGTATCCATTTGGCTCTTCGTAACCCACTTTTCTTTAAAAGACTCACAATGTGTTTTTTCAGATCAAATTTGAAAGTCTTTTCTACATTTTTCACACAGTTATATTTGAATGAATGTAAAGTCGGTATAGTTGGTTTTACAGTGTTTAGAAAGTTAAAACCTGAGTGTAGGCACACTGAAAAAATATTTCAACCATGCTTACTGCAAGTGAAAATATTAATTTACTATGTTTGATTGAACTAGGTAAAGTGTGACTTAAATGGATCTCACAAATCTGCATTCATGGTTTACCCTGGTACAGCATAGACGTTTTACTTGAAAAGGAGGGAATACCATCTTAATGACTATTCATATAACCTGAGTGACAAAATAGTTCTGAGGGACTATTAAATTTTCTTATCCTGTTTGTATCAAGAAGGTATCAATTCTAAAGTAAAAAGGAAGAAACATTCTCAAATATGGGTATGACTACTTTACACATTAGAAAGGTTTTAGGGAACGATGGGAAGTAATTACAGATGCAAAATACATGCTGGAACACTTTATTACATAACATAGCTGAGCTTACATGTGGTTAGAAACTGATCTTGGTTTGGGAATTGTTTTGGGTTTTGTTTCCATTACTTTGCAGCTTGTAGTGCTGACAGTAAGCTTTGCAGAATGTCATAAAAGGTCAGTGGTGGAGTTAGCTCTCAGCAGTAACTGTATCTTAACTATGAAGTAGAGGTTATAGAAACATATAAATAATTTTTTTTATGGCAATGTAATTTTATTACCTCTCTGACTATTGGGAGTCAATGTATTATCTACAGATGCTTATGCTTTGCACCTCAGAAGCTATATGTGATGCATTCACTAAATATACTGGTTTGAAAGTTCTTGTATGCTTGTTATATTCCTCAAAACTCACAGACATATTGTACTCCTCCGAGACTCTGAGGTCCTCACATCAATCCAGTTAAAGATTTAATTTTTGAAGGTCCAATTCAGAATATGGCATATCCTTGGGTAGTAATGTTATATGCTGCATCTATGAGATATACATGCTGTTCTAAACAGTGTCAGCTAGATAGTAAAAAATAAAACCAAAATGAACTTTCAATGCAAATTTATTTTTATTTAATTTATATGCTTAATTTTCAACACAGCTATTTTCAAGTCTTTGCCAACAAAGCACTTGAATAGTAAAAGTTGCAAAGCAGTTACAAAAAGAAAAAGATTATTTCTCATTCACCCAGTTAAATTCTTATAGGAAGTATTGTGAAGTAACAAAAAGTCCTCCTACTTACTGATCACATTTGTATAAATTAATCACAGACTCATAAGTAAATAAAGTATTAGAAGTTTAATATAATTATATAAAATCTGAAATCAATTAACTGGGCAAGGATTTTTTTATTTTCTCAAACAACAGAGATTATCCTTATTTAGTAAAAATTGTTATTGATCAACTGACTTCAGCAGACATATACAGATTTAAAAAACTGATGCTATGGACTAACACGTTAAAAGACAAGATAACTTTAACAACAGTGATATATTTTAAGAGGAAGCTATTTTAAATAAAACAGGATGTATTCCTTCTTGTTATTAAGAGACAGCTTGAAAGGCAACTTTACTGTCCAATGGAAATTCCAGTAACTGAACATTTTTCATAATGTTTCTCACAAAATAAAATAGAAAGTTGAGGAAAAGAAAATCAAGCCTTTTGACATATTAAGAAGCTGTGAGAAAATTCAAATCAGAAATATTGAGATATTTGTTTGCAGTATTTTTTATTTCCACAGCATTGTTCTCCACACTTGAGCTAAAACACTACCTAAAAATCAGACGTAATATCCTCAGGAACAAGTATATGTGGTCAAGGGCAACTGTTCAATTTTGGGTGGGAATATGGGTAAACTAGGGGAGGTCCAAAGGGCAATATCTTTTACAAGACCCTAAAGAGACTTTAACACTCTTGAGGGTTTTCTCTCTTCTGCTTTGTTGTTTTGTTTTGGGTTTTTTTAACCTCAGGTTATTTCCTCTTTCTAAGTGAAACAGTTTGCAACCTTAAGCTTGGGCCTTAGGTCTTAAGAATTTTATTATTCTTTACCCACTCATTCCCTGTTAGGCACATTTTATGTCTGAAGCCTTTACATTTTGCTCCTCCTCACTCTGAACTTTAGGAAAGAACTATTGTATTTCATTTTTTTTAAACTCTTTTAAGAAGTGGTGAAGATGGAAAGAATTGTGATTATAATGAGAAAAGCTAGATAGCCAGGAGTGACTAGTTCACATGAAAGGCTCACAAGAGAAAAAGACAGCCAGGTTCAGCTACTTTTCTTTGTTATCCCTTCTTCAAGACAGTCAACTGTAATTTAGAGAAAGAATACACTAGGTTTACCTAAGCTGGAAGTGAAGTCTGTAGTGTGGTTACCAAACAGGGTGTAAATCAGGGGTTGAGGACAATATAGTTTATCAGATCTCTTGAACCATTCTTTCCCATTGATTACAATCTCATGCATTTTTCACATATAATTATGTGTCCTGTACTGACAACAGCCCTCAGTCTGATCACTGTGTTTCCTTTGGTCTGTACTGTTTAACCAGAAAAAGTTTAAATATTTGATCTAATCAAGTTTTCTAGACTCTGTCTCTATAAAGGAGGAAGAAATATATATCTCCAGAGGTGAAATCATACCAAACCTAGGTGGAATGTCTAAAACTTGTACTTTTAGTTTCTTTTTACTTGAATTAAAAACAATAAAGGGCATTTTTAACTTTGATAAAGCTACAGCTGGGCAGATGAGCACCTGTACTGTGATTATATACAAGGATCACCAGGTAATGCTGCAAAAAAATTAAACATTCTTTAGTTGTTTTCAAAAGAAAATGTTTTGTGTTAACTTCTTCAGATGCCACACTTCTCTCCTGTTCCCCTTTGTCCCAAATAAGGAGACAGGAGAATGCTAGCATTTCACATTTCCCATGAAATATACATTATATATATGAAATAGATGTTGTGCTTTGCATTTGAAAAAACAAGATTAATTAAAGTAATTATTTGAAGTCAACTTTTAGTGACATACTTCACAGAATTATGGTTAGTCATTGTAATGCTTATGTTTCTCTGAGTAGATATTTTTTCCAAATACAAATCCAATTGAGTCATATTTGCATGCTTCTGGTGAATTAGTGAATTTAAGGTAGTTTGATTACTTTTACTATACATTTTGTTTGTTGGAATAGATTTCAGCTGTAACTTCTTAAAAGAATATTTGTAAAAATCTATCCTTTTAACTCTTGATGTGATTTTAGTTTGATAGTTTCACTTTTCACTTCTGTATATCCTATACCAATATGTTTGCTTTACAAAAAGAGCTCTCTGTGTCTTTCCTCAGTTTTATATCAATGTATACCCCATGAATCAAGGAGAGATATTTAGACTCTAAAGAAGTGAAAAAAAACTTCATGTTTTGACTTCAGAATTTAAATATTTGAATTTCATTTAGCGGCTTGCTGAACTTGTAGGAAGTCAGATCTCTCAGTGTTCTCTGTTGTAAACAGTACCATCCTGATATACCCTGACGGTCTTCAGCACAAAGTCCGAACATCTGAAGAACAAGTACTTTGTATTATGAATACGTTTTGTTGGTTTTTGGTTTTTATATTTCTCATGTCTGATAGTTATATTAATACTAATGTTTTAGCTTCAAAGGAAAAAAAGCTATTTTAATAACTCTTAGTATGGATAATTAGCTTACTTAGCACCATAATATTAGGAAATTTGGCAAGTGATTTGTTTTTTGTGTTGATTACAAATTTAAATATTTTTCCTTGCAGCTCAAATACTTTATTAAAGCTGCTCTACATTTTTTCCAAGTTTCATTTTATTTAGTTTGATGAGCAATTATTACCTCTAATGCACTTGCAAAATGTTGTAATTAAATACATGATGAAAATATTGTATCTGCTTTGATGTAGCATTTGATTCCTCAACTAAAGAATCACCATCTAAATGTGTTAAACTATATGCACTTAATGCAAGAGAAAGATGTAAATATGGACAAGAAAGAAGGATGGCTGTCTAAAATGCAACAAAAACATGCTTATTTTTCACATAAAAGCCTTAGCACAGATTAGTATTTAAAGGGTTTGTGTCTGACTTACAGGGAACTGTGTGAAAGAAAGCTTTAATGGTTTCATGATACATCTTTTCCATGACCAACCTTTTTTCCTTGGCAACTGTGTTCTGTACATGCATGACAAACTTCTGTGTATGCATTCATGATAAATTGCTTATACACATGAAAAGTAAAGCCTCCTGAAAATTAGGTCAGTGTGAACAAACAAATGCTGGGTGTTATAGAGGGTGAACCCTCTAAACATTTCTCTGAAGAAGGTGGGAAATAATACGAGAAAAGCTGCAAATGTCCTCAGATCCTTCTTGGTTTATATATCTACTCTTTTCCAGTTTTAAAAAGATGTCTAATAGTTTGGGGTTTTTTTGTTTTCTACAGAAGACACTGATAAAGACAGCATGCTTTTAAATCTAAAAATAGAGGTCTCCTGTGGACAGTTGGTTTCCTTTTACACTCTCCTGCAGTCTCTGTTTCTTCTTACATTTCCCTTCCCTTTACTCACAATTGTGAAAAGTCTCAAAGAGAATGCTTTTCAGTATTTTTATTTTTCCTGATATAATCAACATTTTTCACAAAGCTGATATGTCTTACCTTTTTATTTTTCTTGCACCTTTTTCTACCTCTAGTTCAATTCATTCAGCCAACAGCAGAATACCGTTCCCCTTGTATTCAGTCAGCTCACTGCAGAGCAGTAACACTGGTCCATAAATGTCCCTAATTACTCTCAACACTGTAAGAGCAAGTTGCCCTCTTACAGAGTTTGCAGTGGAATGAAATTCTTTTCCTAAAAAGACAAAAAAATCTTACAAAATCCAAAAGCAAACTTTTATATGAAAAAGAATGACAAAGGGCCCATTTTCGAAATAGGGAAAACTCGTCAGAAAGCAAAAGGTTTCCAAAGAAATCTTACTCTACCTACTGTGTCCTTGCAGGACAGGTTTTTGCTTCCAGGTCTCCTTTCACTCTGAGCTGTTTGCAAATTCTGCATTATGCCTTCTGTCCCTAGGATGCCTCTTTTTCTGTCGCTCTTCAGAATGTGATTGCTCCCTTTTCCTCTCAGAGGTATCTTTGTGTTTTCTTGTGTTGCACAATCTAAGCTTTTCATGATTCTCAGACTTCTCTTCCTGGAGAGCAAGATGCTCAAAGGGTAAGCAGCATCAACCCCACGCATCAAATACCATCTGACATAGAATCATAGAGTATGCTGAGTTACAAGGGCCTCATAGTTGTTTCCTTTTTTAAGGAGGTACATCATAGAAATGAAGACTAAATTCATCAAATAGATGGAACTATTTTTCAGTGTTTGTATTCTACCTCAGTGTGATAGTTTTCACCCTAGGCCTTCCTGGAGACCAGCTTGTAACCAGGAAGGAACTAGGGTAGTGACTTAGGAAGTATTCCATGCTGTTCCTTTCCGTAACACAACATATAAAAAGGCACAGATAAGAGAGTTCGCGCTCTTCTCTCTTCCGGTGGTTGAAGGCGACAGGTCTCTTTGCAGATGGTTTTTGCTTGTACAGGCCAAAGCCTACCTGCTCCGACCTGCTGTTATCTCCAGTCTCTCTGGGAGGCGTAGGGGAAGTTGGCTGCTGCCTTGCACAGCTCTGCTGTCCCAGTCAGGGAAGTATTTAATTTGTGTTTATATTTATTCACTAGCTCTCTATTAACGGGTATATTTAGGAGATATTTTTTTTTTTAGGTTTCTTTTTATCCCTGTTTCCCCCTCCCTTTTCCCTTTCCCCCCCCCCAGAAGCTCCCTGTTGTGGATAATATATTCAAATTGTATATATATTTTTGATAGAATTCAGTTTGGTTCAAACTTCTTTCAGTTCTTTTTTCCTGTGGTTCGTTTTTTTCTTCCCTCTCTGGGAAGCAGGCCTTGTTGTCAAGTTTTGGAGACTTGGCGGGAAGCCAGCTCGAAACTTGCACACTCAGACACAAGGAAGCCTTCTGCTACTATTTTGTTTCAACAAATTGCAACCTACAGGGCAAACTGCTTCAGTTGCTGGGTGTGATGGGCTCCCTAAATCACATGACATTGTTTATTCTCCTTAATAGACAATATATAAAACCTGAAAAGCAGAATATCTTAAATACTAAGAAGCAAAGTTCTGTACATTCCTCTTCAGCACGTGAGCATGGTCACTGTGGAAGTGCTCTGCGTTTGTCTTTGGAGAAAGTGCAAACTAAAAGCTTAAAATGCATATAGAGTGGATTTTTAATCCTGACTCAAGCTATTTATTTGAAAGATCTACACCTTTTGCACCACAGGACTGCCTACTGCAGACATTTCAGGTTCATTTTAATTAGAATACATTGGGAAGGCTAACAAGGCCAACATCCTAATGGGATTCTGTTATAGACCACCCAACCAGGATGAAGAGGTGGATGAACTATTCCACAAGCAGCTGCTTTTATAAATACCTTAATAGCAAAAGGAGGGGCAAAGAAAACCTCCATTCTTTATTGGACTCGGAGGGAGGCAATACCATTTCCAAAGATGAGGAATAGGCTGAGGTATTTAACACCTTCTTTGCCTCAGTTTTCAACAATAAGACAGGTCGTCCTCAGGCCAACTGACTTCCTGAGCTGGTAGATATGGATAGGGAGCCGAATAGCCCCCCCTATAATCCAGGACAAAGCAGTTAGTGACCTGCTGAGCCACTTGGATACTCACAAGTCTATGGGAACAGAAGGGATCCATCCTAGGGTGATGAGGGAGCTGGCAAAAGAGCTCACCAAGCTGCTCTCTATCATTTGTCAACAGTCCTGGCTAACTGGGGAGGTCCCAGCTGACTGGAAGTTGGCCAGTGCGATGCCCATCCATAAGAAGGGCTGGAAGGAGGATCCGGGAAAATACGAGCAGGTCAGCCTGACTTCAGAGCCTGGCGAGGTTATAAAACAGATTATCTTGGGTGAGATCACACAGCACCTACAGGACAGTCAAGGGATCAGACCCAGCCAGCACAGATTTAGGAGGGGCAGGTCCTGCCCGACTAACCTGATCTCATTCTATGACCCAGGTGTCCCACCTAGTGGATGAGGGGAAGGCTGTGAATGTAGTCTACATAGACTTCAGGAAAGCCTTTGACACCGTTTCCCATAGCATACTCCTGGAAAAGCTGGCAACCTATGGCTTGAACAGGGGCACTCTCTGCTGGGTTAAGAACTAGCTTGGTGGGCGGACCCAGAGAGTGGCGGTGAAAGGTGCTGCATCCAGTTGGCAGCCGGTCACCAGTGGTGATCAGTCTCCCAGGGATCAGTGTTGAGCCTACTCCTGTTTAATATCTTTATTGATGATCTGGACAAGTCTACATTAGCAAATTTGCAGATAACACTGATTTGGGAGGAGTGTCAATCTGCTGGAAGGCAGGAAGGCTCTGCAGAGGGACCTGGACAAGCTGGAGAGATGGTCTGAATCCAACAGTATGAGGCTCAACAAGGCTAAGTGCCAGGTCCTGCAGTTTGCCCACAACAACCCCATGCAGTGCTACAGGCTGGGCACAGAGTGGCTGGATAGCAGCCAGACAGAGAGGGACCTGGGTGTACTGATTGACAGGAAGCTGAACATGAGCCAGCAGTGTGCCCAGCAGGCCAAGAGGGCCAATGACATCCTGGCCTGTATCAGGAATAGTCTGGTCAGCCAGACCAGGGAAGTGATTCTTCCCCTGTGATCAGCACTTGTTAGGCCACACCTTGAGTGCTGTGTCCAGTTCTGGGCCCCTCAGTTCAGGAAGGATGTTGAGGTGCTAGAGCAGGTCCAAAGAAGAGCAATGAGGCTGGTGCAGGGTCTGGAGCTTAAGTACTATGAGGAGCAGCTGAGAGAGCTGGGGTTGTTTAGCCTGGAGAAGAGGAGGGTCAGGGAAGACCTTATCACTTTCTACAACTCCTGAAAGGAGGCTGTACCCAGGTGAGTATTTGCCTCTTCTCCCAGGTAACTAGCAATAGGACAAGAGGACATAGTCCTCTTAAGCTGCACCAGGGGAGGTTTAGGTTAGACATTAGGAAGAAGTTCTTCACAGAAAGAGTGATAGGGCTTTGGAATGGGCTGCCCAGGGAGGAGGTGGAGTCATCATCCCTGAAGGTGTTTAAGAAAAAACTGGATGTGGCCCTTAGTGGCCTTAGTGATCTCAGAGGTTTTTTCCAACCTAGTTGATTTTGTGATTCTATGAATTTCTACCTTGAAGATTTTATGGCTAACAGTGAACATCAGCTGTTCTAATATTTCTTCCAAGTTCTCTCAGGGCCTCTAGTCTGTAAGTATTTTGGCTATTTTTACTGCTTTAGAATGTTGACACATCATTGACTCTGTTCACCATTTAAGGCTACACTAAACATGAAAAGAATATTGTTTGGTCAACCCTATGAAAGTTTTGTTCAAACTGCTTGCCTCTGCTTCTGTTACAGCTTCCTCTGAATCCTTAGTCTGGTCCAGGCACATGTTATTCAGTTATGTTAAAAATGAAGAAGGGCTCTGGACTAGACAGAGCTGTTCAAGAGCTAGCTAAAGAAAGCTCTGCCTTTTGGTTATTCAGAAGTCAAAAGGTAGCTAGGAGAAATGGGACTGTCTGTAAATATATGTTTATTTAAGGTATAATATAGCCGGCTTGGAATCACCTGGGTACATTGTGTTATAAAGAAGACACATAAGGCCAATGGTACCAAATAGAAAAGGTAACATGTCACAAATCTGTGTGAAGCCAGGGTTCACCAGTTTCACAACTTCACTGAATAGTTTTTTTTCTCTTCCTCGGATTTCTAACACAGTATTCTAACTGAATAGTTTTTTTTTTTCTCTTCCTCGGATTTCTAACACAAGTATATAGGCCACTTACATTCCTTTTACATTCCAAAATGTAGGGAATATGGGAAGATAGCTGGGGTAAAAATTAGAGGAAACCGAGAAGTTATATTCACACCCTAGCAGAAGTTATAATAGTACAGAAATTATAGGGTAAAATGCAGCTGCTGGTCCCTGGGTGGTATGTGGTTGGAAGCTCCACGATGATTCCCCGCACAACAGTAAGCACCTGCTAAGAGGGATGGAATGGAGGGTGAAGCAGAGTGGAGACACCGTGGCCAGCCTCTGTGGAAATCCTTGCAGAGAGGGGAACTCGATGGGACTTTGTGGTTGATAAACCTCATAGCACCTGTCAACCAAGGGAGATCGGAGAAGATGTCCTGCTGCTGAACCAGCAACTGTGACAAAATCTCTCTCTTCCAATGAATTTGGTTCATTAAAGCTTAATTGTAATATTAATGCACAACCTCCTGTTTAGAGCAAGGACATATCAGAAAGGTTTCTCAGGAACAAGAAGGTAGAGCAACTGGAAGAAAATATGCTGTACTGACTTATAGCAATAGTTTATTCTCTCATTAGAACTGGTATAGCTTGTATTAATCTCCAAAATGTTCTGAATATTCTTCAGATGAAAAGCAAGTTAAGGAATGGAAAATCGGAGCTTTCTTCTGCACCATCCAATGGAAACTACATTATGTGTCTAAGACATTGTAGATTCTGGACATGAAGACACATGTACTTGTATGCATATATATCTGTGGAGTGTATACACACAGAATGTAATAAATGATGTTTTGAAAGTTCTGGCTCTACATATGGATGTCTTAAACATTCAGGCACTGGGCTACATTAAACACTGGGACAATGGAGCCTGACAGTACCTCAGCTGCACCACTGATATTTTTTAATGGTTGTTCCTACTGTCTGGTGTAATCTTATTTGATACTTTCAACAACGCTTTAAGAACTCCTTTGTAGAAGTTTCAAAGCTTGCATCTGGGTAACTTACTGAAAATGTAACCTGACAGCAGAGTAGAATCTGTCTTAGCTTCTTTTCGTAAAGGGATCAATAGCACTTTACACCTAATCTTTATTTCAGCTTTTAGGCTTTTAATGCATCATTTGCTTCCTTTTGACACATAGAGAGAAAAAAGTGCTACAAAACAACAATATAATTTTTCCTTCAATATAATTGACAGGAAATTTTTTCTTTAGCTCTGTGGAAAGAAAAATCTAAGAGTTAGGGTCACAGAAAACATTTATTTTGTTTCTCAGAAGACTGGGCAAAGGAAATGACTTTTCAATCAATATAAAGCTAGTCAATCAGACAAAAAGACAAAAAAACCACAAAAAATGGTACAGAGGAAATTGAAGGGCCTTTTGCACTCTATGCACAGGGGTGAAGGAAGCATTTTCCCTAGCCTATGCATGAACAACTACTCTGCTAGTTGGCTTCCCTCATCTGAATCAGCAGGAGCCAACATGGGGAGAAAGGGAGACAAAAGATGTTGTGGGTCATTGAGTTAACCAGGCTTGTCATCATTAAAGACTTCTGTTTAGGGTCTCCCTCTGTTCCTGCATGCCACCCTGACGACAGTGGAAGGGACGCTTGACATTTGAACTACGAAAGGAAGTCATGGTCTGGGAATTTTTGTCAAATAAAGGAGTCATAGTGAATATTTTATTCAACCATGTTCTAGCTTTCCACTAGACCTGTTAGAAAGGGATTTTATTTTTTTTTAATTTTGTGAATGTATATGATGATTGGAATGTCTCTATTTATTCACATTACAAACATACTTAGATGGGCTTCTTAGTTACTTAGCACACTTTGGCATTTTGCAACATGATGAAAAATGTTGAATTCATGATTGCAGAGTTAGAAGTTTCCTCATAATAAGGAACAAACTTGAAGGCAAGGAGAAAACAGTAAGTACCATTTCTGCAGAAGACAACTAGCTGAGCATATTATCAGATGTAGCTAAAACTATCTAAGCCCTGAACTATGTGATGTCTCTCAGTTCCTTTTAGGTTTTAGTTTACTTTCAAATACAAGAAAGTCAAAGCATTAAATCAAAGAATACAGACAATACAGCATCATAGTAGCTATGTGAGAAAAGGAGTGGAGACAAATGAGAGAATCTATCACTGCCAAAACAATACAACTAGCATTTTTGGATGCTCTCTTGAATTTTTATGGTACTATTATTTCACTCATATAGTAATAGGAATCCATGGCATTGAAATTTGTAGGGTCCATTTTGTACCTTTCACATATTTCTCTGTGATAAAGATGATATTCAACCATCATTACTAAAAGGCTGGTGCATTTCCCCAGTAGTCAGACTTGGAATTCTTAATAACAAGAGTTTGGAATTACAGGATTTTGTATAAATTGACTTGATCTTAAGTATGACAAACTTGTTTTCCCCACAGATTTTGACAGTAATCTGTCAGTTCTTAAGTACCAGTTTCATCTCTGCCTTGCAGATATCAGTCAACTTTCACCTTTCTTATTCAAGGATCGAGGAGATGGGCTAAACCACCAGCTCAGCCCAGGGCAGCTATTCCATTCTCTAGCCAAGATATTTATGTCAATTTACCTATTCAGGCGGACTGCACTTCTGGACCATTCCACCACTTTTGCACTGCTTAACCTGTAGGTGTAATGCCAGCCACATACCTGGAGTATGTGGACTGTTCGCTGGCACAGTTCATCAGGTTGCTGCTCCCCTACATCTCCTTTAAATGACAACTTCTCAGGCTGTATGGCCCCATCCATCAATGCACAGAGTGTGTAAAGAGAGCTTTTATAAAATTCTTTGCATAACAAGACCATTTTCTCCATAAGGAAGAAAGTTTGTTTATTTTTACTGCTCACAAGCTAATAAGAAGGTGAATTGTAAGCAGCCAGGTGAGAGTTACCATTGAAATCCTTCTCAGCTGGTGCTTCCTATACGCACCAAACAATCATTTAAACTTCCACATTTCAGTTAGAGTCTTTAGAAATATGCATGGCTGCTTAAAGCATCTTTGCTAGCAGGGAAAGGAAACACAGTACACCACAAAAATATATGGTTTTTTTCAGTTACCCCAGTTAATTGGAAAACTTATGAAAGTTCAGGAAAAGGTTATACAGACACTGATTAACCCTCTATCTGCTCATAGGACGTTGTGTCCTGGATTAATTTTTTAAGAAGAAAGACTAAAAGAAACCTCAGAGAATTTACCCAATTTTATTTAATCTATGAAGTAGAATTGAAGAATGCCAGATAAGATACAAAGTAAGAACACGAACTAATATAGATTTTAAAATAGGAATGGGGAATATGACCCAGAAAGGGCAAAGTTAAGAATATTTATGCCAGTATTTCAGCATAAATGCTTACCATTAAGCAGACTTTCTAGACTAATGCAAAATCAGATAAAAAGTGTAATTTGAAATGCTTTACTGGGAAAGAGACAAGAGGTTAAACAACGTAGTTAATAAATGTAAATAAGCAAACCAAGGAGATTGAAGTTCAGTTCATGAATCCTGATTTAAACCAATACTTTTGAAGATGCCTAATGGGGACATGTTGTAACGATGACCACTTATTTGAAGCTGATCATTTCAAAACCACTTAAAACTCTTAATATCAGACACTATAACAAACAGGTCAATGCCAGAAGTACAAGAACCTGTTTCCCACCCTTACAGAAAACCCAAGCTATTAGATGTCCAAATCCTTTAAACTCAGGTGTTTAATACAAGAATCCAATACAAGGCATCTGGCTCACAAGAAGTGTTGCAGGATTGTCATGAATGATCTACAGCAATTATATCTCCCCATTCTTCACAACAGACTGTGATTACCATGCTAGGGAGAAACTTGGTCAGAAAATAAAGGTTCTTTCTGAATCCAGAAAAACTGCAACTGCCTAAGGCAATGCTTTCCAGCCTGGAAAGTAAAGAAAGGGAAGGGGGTACATACCTTTTGTGTTCATATGTTTCAGTTCATCCTCAAAAGAGAAAGATTTGAAAGTATAGATATTAAGTTGGACATTAGGTTGTCTGGTCCTCTGTTTACATTGCGAACAAAAGTCCTGCTGTGACTTATGAACATATGAAGGTTTTTATACAAACTTGCAAAGCCATGACAATCCAGCATTATTGAGAACTACTATTATTTACATTAACCCTATTGTGTGAATGATCAGAGCCCTTCAGGCGGTTCCTGAGCCAGAACTTCACAGTTCCTCCTTGACTCTTCCCTGGTCAGGGGGTTTGGTGGAGTCTTGCCTTCCCTCAGAGCCCAGCACCTGTCCAGAAGGACCTGATACAGCTGCATAGGAAGGAACATTCCAGCCATCAAGCACTTGAGCATTATTTCTGCACATTGACATACATTTTCTTCCATTGCCATTTTCCATCCAGCGTTGCACCAGTCTGAAAGACTTTTTTAAAGGGCTGCAGTGCAACCCTCTTTGACATGTACACAAACCACAGCCCTAACTACAGAACAAGAGAATACAGAACTGAGAAGAAATTTCCACAGACAGAAAAAATTTCTCCAAATGAACTTGATAAATAATATTCTGTTTCTTTCAAGTATAGGTCCTAGATTTTATTCTATCTATATCTAGGTACTTGAAAACTGCATGCACAGATGATTCCGTGTGCACAAAAAGAGGCCCTTTTAGTAAAATGCATCTTCATATTTTTGCAGTCTCTATAGTTGATACTGTTCAAACTCCTTTCTTAAGAGTACTAAATATTTTCTGCATTGTCGAGTGATTTATAGGCTTTACCACTGTTGATAAAGATGTTTGCGAATTAGTCCTTGCTTTTGATGTTTGTAGACAGAACAGATCCTGAACTTCACTGTTTGTATAATAACATTTTAAAGCGCTATCTGTTGAAGCCATGGGTTATTTCTTAAAATAAACTGATTGAAAAGGAAACAAACTATTCCAGGACAAGGAGTATAGAAAATAATTAGACTAGTAGTCTTAAAACAAAAGCTATTTTTTTCCAAATTTATACAATTAAAATTGTTGGAAAGTAGTAAGTGCATTAAAAGGAGTGTCAGATTCTCAGTGGTAAAAAGCATTCTTTCCAACATGAAGTCGTATGAGACACTGACTTTTGTCATCTAATTGATCCACTTCACTTTCATAAATACTTGTTGCATTTGAAAATTATAATTTATTGATAATTATATAACTAGATTAAAATTTCTTTTTTTTTGTGAATAGTCTTATGTTTTATAGACTATGACCAATTTTGAAAAACGAAAAGATAAGTAGACTCTAGAAATTTCCAGTACTCAAGTTATGTAATGAGGTATTGTACTAGCGTGCAAAATTGAAATTTAAATAATAAATGAAAATCAGAATTGTTTTCCTGAGAATCAACAGAAGTTTAGCCATTCATTAAGTGGGAGCATGATCAGACTAGAACAAAATTTAGCAACAGCATTGCCATGGGAAGTCTGGGAATGACAGGGAATTGCAGGAGCTCATTTTTAAAATGATGCTGGAGCACCAGTGAACCAAAATAGACTATGCATGTTCGTTCAAGAAAAAGACAATCTTTCCAGATCAGGTCTCTTCCACGGAGAAATATTGTTATACATTTCAGTGGCAGCTGTTTACCTTACCTGTCCAAAGTGGAGGTAACACAGGGAAATTTGGAGAGAAGAGTGCTAGAAGGTACAGATACAGAATAGGAAGATATGCCTTAGTCTTTGCTGGAGCCAGCAGATGATCATGAAAGTGTTAAATAATCCAGATAATTTTTTACTTTCCTATACTGAATTTCCTACATCCTGTGTTTCAGTTAACATGCTGAAGTCGATGTAGTTTTGTTCTCATGCTTTGATGGGACACAGGTTTAAGTAGCTGGCTGAACCAGAGACAGACCAAGATTTTTATTGACATTATTAAATGTAAAATTATCAAGGCCTTTTAAAAAGATCAGTCAGAGCATCTGAAGGTATGAATTTCTATGGCAGTAGATTCCCTGGACTAGTTATATACAGAAACTAAATAATTTAGCATACAAAAAGTCAGCACTACAAAATGGTGTAGTTTAATTAACGTTAGTGTGAATGTATTAGTGTATATAAACCACTGTACCATTCATCATTCTCAAAATCACATAAAAAGTTCTTTTGATTTTAGTGTATTAAAGTGTTTCATTTTCTACTTCACTCATTTCATGTCAGTCCTGAAATATCTGAGCTGAACTGTGGGACTGTAATGAGATGTACATATATTATAGAGTACTGCTTGTGTAAAAAGGTTTTTCTTGGTTTGTTTTTTTATGGTTGTTTGGGTTTTTTTCCCTTGGCCTATTGAATTTTATAAAATGTTTACTGAGAGATGACCAGTACTCTCACTTCAAATAAAGCAATCAGTTCTAAACAGCATTGACTCAGGGGGTAGCCCTCAGTGATAAGCACTAGTCTATTTAGTCTGTTCTTTATTCTGTTTAGGCATTTCTTCATTTCAGACTACATGGGGTAAGGGCAGGAGCAAGCACAATGATGTGGCCTCAGTGCTAGGCCTCAGAGCGTACCCTGTGACATGGCCCCAGGCTCTTTTCTATTAAGCTGACCTTATGTCTCAAAGCCTTATGACCTGTGACACCACTCAATTGTTATTTAATCAATTCAGTCAAAATTAAAAAGGTGTATTTTTATTTGCCTTAACACCTTTTCTTTCTGGTATTTGTTTTGGTGACCTTTGAGTATTGGATTTCAGCTGTCGATAACACACCGCATGCCAGATTGCTTTTTCTAATAAATAATGAAGCAACTTCTGAGGATTATTTAGATTGCACTGATGTGGGCTAGAAATAGTCTGCAAACATAGCCCAAAAAGAACAATGCAGCTGCATGTTCTCAGACCATCTCACAGGAAACGCAGCAGGAGGAAAGGACTGCAGACACTGACTAAAATCAGAACTCTTCAAATATTCATACAATTACCTGTATAGAATCTTCACCTTGAGCTTGAATTTAAAACAAAAGGCTCTCTTCTGCTTTTTAAAAAATAAAGATGGGAGAGGTCAGCAATAGACAGGGGGAAAACAAATATGAATTTAACCTTTTGGCACATTTTGTAAAAAGGCTAAAAATCTGCTGTCTCTACCATAGATGAATATTCATTATTTATGTATATACCTGGGAAAAAAAATCATATTTTTTTTTTCCTCTTTGTACTTTAGAGTATTACATTTAAAAAATATTTCATTTTGCCCCTTATATCATATACCTAGCGTCTAGTTTGGAGAAGCATTTATGGCTATTGTTATACACGTGTGCTAGACCCTCTACAAAAGTGTGATAATTTTCTGCTGCAGAAATGTAAAGTCTTACAATAATAAATGAAATAAAAGTTAATCAGAATTCTTAGAAATTTAGTAGCAATGACAACAAAAGAGATGAAATTCTGAAGAATGTTTGCATGGTGCTGCATCTTGTTGACTTTCCCCATACATGCACAAGTCAGGCTCAAGACCAAGCCTGACAACATAAGTGGTTACCTTTTAAATTTCATCTGGTGATACTTTCTCTTTTTAGGCATTTCTGTGCCATTTTACTCTCTCACCTCAAGTTGCAATGTAGAATTAAATTCATGCATTAACTCCACTTAACTGTGAATTAAGTGACAGATAATCTTCATTCCATTGATCTGGTAAGTGTGGCTTTGAATTTAAAACCTTTCCATCTTGCAGGTACCTACATGCAGAAACACATATTTATTGTCTGTATTATAGAGCTGCAGGCTTTGAAAAGGCATCAGGAACATGGTTTGACAGAGAAACTTTGATTCCAATGTGCCTGAACATTTTTCCTTTCCTTATTTAGAGAAAACTTCAATTTTTTTAAGAGTGGCAGCAAGGAGTAAGTTCCAGAGCTGCTCTTTTCTGAACCTAAACTATATTGCACTGTGCACAGTAAGTAATAGCTGCATGCCCTGGGATTTGGTAAGAGCAAGTTTTAATCTCTTTGAGCATCCCCAGGAGCTACAAACGGGAGTGGAAAGAGAGAGGATTGCACCCCTGTTGCCCTTTCCCCTTCACAGTCTGTGGTCCCTAGGGTGGTACAAGTATTTATAAATTAGTGACATTTATTTATAAAATGCCTGAGATATGCTACACTTTAATGTATTAAAAAATTACATTAATGTAAACTCAGCTTCATACATGACTGAACATTATTAATTGAGTGTGGGGATGTGTGAAGAGGGATGGGATAATTAAGACTGACTGTCTTTTGAATACCTGCAGCATAAGCAGAGGAAGTAGCACAGACTGAGCTCCTACAAATGTTTCTTGGTAAAAAGGAAAGAATTGAAGCAAAAAAACAAATAGTGTGATCTTCTGTGTTTAGCTCCAGAGGTATCTTTTACTCAGAGAAAGACTAGAGCCTGAGGACTAACCGGGTCAAGGACTTTTCTATAATCTATGTAGGAAACAAAATTCTTAGAGTCATAACATGGCAGAAACATGATCAAAAATACTTTTTAGTACAACACAGCTTAAATGTTAGGTTGGGGAATTTGTAGTAACTGAAGTAAAATGTACCCCAGTGTGGATATGAACCATTCTTTGTACTAAAAATGATTAACATGCAAAGTCTTCAGAGAAAATCTTCCTACCCTGAATATTCAATCTGTACAACTTCAGGTCATGAAAAACTATATGAAATGATAGAAGCTTTTGATCTAAAAATATTTATTCTATTATATACTTTAACAGAGGGTTGGCGTATTGGTATGCCTGATAGCTTAAAATTTGAAAACAGTGTACTCTTTTTTTTGCCACATATTTGAGTGATGGACTTCTGTTCAACTTCACTTCAATGCTTGTGTGCTTTTTCACTGCTGTTTCTCAGATGACACAAAACTGCAGCCCCACCAGACAGTCTGTTCCATTCCTATTCTCTCCCCCGAGCACAGTTTCATAAAGGTCCAGATCTGTATTCCTAAAAAGACCTACCTGAGACATTGCTGTAAGACAGTGATTGAAAATTGGATTTCAAGGAACAGCCGCAAAAGAACACAGGAATACACCCTTGCATCCCTAGCATCATACAAATGGAAGATATTCAGATATCAAACATCAAAAGCATGGTGCAAACAGGAAGACCAGTAAAACAGGTAAAGCTGGAGAAGCTGAAGATTGCCAGAGGAGATACATATAACGCGGGTAAATGGCTGAGTGAAGAGAGTGGTGACTAGAGTGTATAAAACAGAGGCTATTAGTCTAGAGTATGGTCCAGTTTTGAGACATTTTGGCAAGGCAGTGCTTGTACTTTTTTTAGGGATCTTACTAGTGCACAGCAGTGTCGATAACACCAGTGCCAGGACACATCATCAGTACAGAGGAGAATCGGGGTATCACAATGAAAGAATCAGATAGCCTTGAGATCGACAGGAATAGAAATAAGATGAAATTCAATAGCACAAAGTACAAGGTCAGTCACTCAGGGACTAATAGCACAAACTCACTATAAGTTGAGAGCTCATCTGTAAGAGATCACCAAGAGAGTGACCGAAACCCTCTAGCTGATCACAGTATGACCGTGAGCTGCCAATATGCTATAGCTGTGAAAAAAGGCAAAGGTACAGTATGGAGATATTTCCAGAAAGAATAAGAAAGCATTAGTATCACCATTCAACATTCTAATAAAACCTAATCTGGAGAACCATGTACCTGTTAAAAGAAAGTACTACTGGAAACAACACAGAGAATCGCTGTTAAGATGATTTGGTACATGAATATCAAAAAGACACAAAAGTAATTTGGCAAGCTTAGCCTAACAAACCAGAGCCTAAAGGAGATTTGATTGTTGCCGATAAATACATACAGAGATAAACTCAAGAGAGAGGGGAAAAATATTTAAGCTGAATGCCAGCTTTAGCATGAAAAGAAATAGGTAAGTATATTTATGCTGGAAATTAGAAAAAAGGGATCTTATCTACTAGAGGAATCTTTCCCTGGAAAAGCTTCCCAAGCATAGTAAGGGTGCAGTGACTGAGGAACAAAAAACTAATTACTTTTAAGGTGGAATTTGATAAGTGTAAAAATATTATATGATATGGTTGCTTGCAAGAGCATTGAATTGGATTTAGTCCCCATATTCCCTTGCACCCCTAGATTCCAAAGGTATGCCACAAATCCTGAGAGCTAAAACAGGAGGTTTATACCATTAAGAAAGGCAGATTTCCAGAGTTGTATAGACTTAGGAGCAAGGAGACAAATATGAAAATCTTCTCTGATAAAATGCCCTGGATTAGTTCCTGTTACATGGCTGAATAACAGCATCAGATATACCTCAAGGGGAAAAAATCCAAACATCACTTTACCTTAAAAAATTCTCTTTATAGAAAAATCAGTATGACCTCTGGTTACTTATTCAGTTAATTGCTGTCACTGTTTAAAAAAATTGTAAAAGTCTTATGTCTAATTCAAATGCTTCAGGCTTCCATCAACCTGTATTAGTAACACTCAGAATACATCCTCTCTTGTAATATGCCAGTATATTTTTATTCACATCTCTGTTTATTTTAGGATTAATTGCATAGAAATATCCCGCTTATTTCTCAGGCTAATGGGATGGAAAACCCAACAATTTCCAAACATGGTGTTCAGTATTTGTCCTTTGCTTTTAATGATAAAGGCTTAATTACTACTGGGAGCTGATGCAACAAGCATGCAAGAACAGCATTACTCATACAAAATGTTGGATAGTATTAGACATTGGTAATCATTACTTAGCTGTTCTTCCAGTTATAGGATTGTTGATGTGCAAGGCAACAGGGGCAATAAACTTATCAGACTGTGAGGTAAGGCTAAAACTCTGTAGATGTAGCAACTACCACTGCTACCCCAGTGCTGGCTTTTGAGTGCAATTCTGCAGAAACCTGCTTATTATTAAGATTTTCCTAAGCAGTGGGAAAAAATAGGTTTTGTTTGGAGGTGAACAACCAGCCAACATTAAGAAATAACAACATTCCTGCTAAATGCCAGAAGGGACTCTAGTGTTATCATAGGTGTGGAACAAGACTGAGTATGAATGTAAATGACAACAGATAAATAATATTTTGTTCTTATTTTTGTCATTGATATTTTCTTACAGTTAAGGAGAACTATGATTTTAGTGTCTGCAGTTCCTTCTTTTCTCCATGTGTCTGTGTCTGCCTTATTGTGCCTCTGTTCTCTTGGTTACTTGAGATGGGAGTTCACAATGGAGACCACATTGTCCACCTTAGGAGCTTCTTGTCCTCAGTGAGTTCTCAGAAGGTGACCATCCACCACTACAGATGCACTTAGGCATCTTAATAGCTGTTCTTCAATAGCCATTTATTTTAGCTACACTTATAAGTTTCAGAGGCATCTGCCTTGACGACTACCTTAGCTGTCAGCAGCAAGAGATAGATAACTCTGTTTCATAGGCGTATGTGGTGTACTGACTTCTTACTCTGTGTTTTCTAAAGTCCTATGTATGATGTTTTCCATCATCGTTACTTTAATTCTATGTGTGAAATTTTCTGATCAGGTTACATGGCAGTGGCCCAAAACAGCTCTGCATAACTGTTCCCTAAGCCTTGGCAAAATTCTCCTTGTTCACATGCCTTGGAACAAAACTCACAAATCTTCTAGAAGACATGGTTTATATGACTTGATTGCACTCAAAAATTTCTGTTCTAAAATGTTTAAAGAAAGCTCTATTTTTTTTCAAAATGAGGAAAAACTCAAGGGTACTAGTATTGCCTATCATGGTTTAGGAAAGGACAAATAAACTAGTTTTAATCATCAGGAATTTTGAGAAAACATTGGCTTTCTAGAAATTCAAAAGTGTGGAAATTGGCTTGTGTTAGGAAGAAATCTGTTACTGCCCTGACTAGATTAACCATGGTAATTGGCACTGGGTTTTTTTTAACATATTGTGCAGTGCTTTGCAGGCGGTAGTAATAAATAATGTGCACTTAGCTGCACTATTGGTCATTCGCAGTCCTATCACAGCAACCTCCCCCCATTCAGGGAAGATAAATGTGATTTAAATTAATAGCCAGTCCTAAATAACTCCTCAGCTGGTAAACGATGCATTTATCAGGACCAGACAGGCAGTGTCCTTTGATTCATGGTCCCCCCCTTACAATGTGAAAGGTGCGTACAAAAATTGTTATTACTTTTTAATAAAGTGTAGCAGTCAGTCTTCAGTCATTTATCAGAAATGGATGCATTCTGACAAACAGAAATATCTTAGCAGTGGATGAATGAGAGGGATAAAGGACACATTTCTCAACAAAAAAAATCACTGACTAAATAATCTCATAAAAGTCAGCTTCTAAGTACCTTGAAATAAATGTATCCAGCTGAAAGATACAGACTCCATGTGCTATTAAACTAAAACCTAAACCAACCATTGCAATATTTACCTGCACACAAAAATGGAAAAAAATTATTTTCATCTTCATTCTATGTGACAGCAATTCAAATACAAACAGTGGTCAGCTAAATAGCAAATTTTCCAATATATTTTCCTTTTGGTTTCTGAGACAATAGCTCAAATTTATTTCCTCATTTATAGTTTTTAAAGTAAGCAGTCACAAATAAAATAAAGGAAGTTTGGAGATGGAAAAAAATGATAGTGGATGAAGCAACTTATAACAAAATGCAATTTAAAATGCTTCATAGCTTATGCATTTTTTTGTATTCTTTTAGTATTTAAAACTTTACTGTTCTTAAAATTTAGGCATCTGCTCAGGATACAGCAATGCAAGGCATTCCTGTGCAGGAAGATTGCTTGAGGAGATTTAGATGAGGCAGTTCTTTGCAAGTGAGCATACATATTAGTCATACATGAACTGAGGGCAGAGAGTTCAACCTGCCATTCATCCAAATGATTTGCTTGTGCACAGATTTCAACTCACAGCTCTTCATACAGAAGTGGGAAGGCCAGATCTTGCACTTTAACACAAACTTTTCTGCAATTGTTAACATGGGACTTGATTCCTCTAAATGCTACATAGTTGGGTGGGGTATTACTGCTCAAAGTGAGGCAGAACTTATCCTGTTAGTGAAGTAATATGAGGAGTGTTTGACTGAAATGGTCAGAGCATGCCAAGGGTAAACTTTTCTATCAGTGCTTAGCGCTGTTGAGTGCCCTCTTTGCTATTGAGCTCTGGATGCACAGCACCACTGCTGCAGAAGGTGAACCACAAGGCACTATTCACCCTTCCATCTCACTGTGCTCACCTCTCTTCCACCTGTCCCTTCCCACCCATCCCCCTATCCATCTTCCAGCAAATCCCACAGGGGATCAACTAGATGGGTTTGCTGGCACAGGAAACATGGGAGAATTGCCTGTGGCTTCCCACCAGATTTCTCTACCTCTGACTTCTGGGAATTGCAACCCACATCATAGTCCAGATTCCTCAGAGATCAACCATAGCTCCTGTACCTGTCATATCAGAAGTGATTGGAGGGGTGTCCTGATGGAGGGTCACACTTGCTATAGCATTGATCAGCTCAATAATCTTTTAAGTCTGCCTTTGAAGTACTGTAGTCTGTCACTGTTTATAGGCACAGTTATGCTACAGGTAAAACACTATGGACCACCTCAGAAGTACACAGCATTCTTGGGTTTTGCATAGAAACACCATGTACAGTAGTTCTTGGTGGGAATTACAGTCATTAATTTTATCTCACAAACACACCAAAGAACTGCTCTGGAAAATAAAGTGTTTAAAAATAATTGGTCTTTCCCCTGTCCCTGCTTGTAGCCTTGCTGATGATGTTTTGAATTCAAGATTGACACTGCAGGCAGAGGTGGCTGGGAGTGGCCACTGGCTGCCTCTTCTTCCCTTTGGCGCCACATGGGGGATGAGGAGATGGGCTGGGATGGTGGGGTGGCACTGGGGGTCTAAGAGGATGAGGAAGGATGAGAGACACTTGGTGGGACAGTGGCTTGGGAGAGGTGAAAGAAAAGGGACGAGGAAAGAGAGGACTAGCAGGACAAGAAACAGGGGGAAGTAGGGGTGGGGGTGGCCAATTATGGATTTTAGGACAAGGACTTTTGAAGAACTGGACTTGGAAGTCTCCTTTCCATGGCTGTCCTATCTCAGCCCAGCCAAAGCTGAGCCAGAAGCATGTGGAGCTACAGCTTTGTCCCTTAATTTTCATTTCATACTTTACTGATAGTTGTTGCTTGATAGCCATTCCCCTGTACCTTGTAACAGTTTTCAGCAGTCGCAGGCTTCTTAGCAACCAATGTAACCAAACTGCTCTTAAATCTTATTCAGGCAGGAGCTCTTATGGTGCATCAGTTGACTTTTATTCCTCTTTCCCTGTTTAACTTTTAATATTACTCTGGTTGATGCCACAATTTAGGAAAGAAATACAAAGTCATCTGATAATACCCTTCAAAAATGGAGTCCTGGTCAATCCCTCTATGGGCCATTCACTTAAGAGTTGGACTTGATGATCTTTGTGGGTCCCTTCCAACTCAGAATAGTCTGTAAACTTCTACTCTGGAAGACTGGCCATAAATACAGTTCGGTCTCCCCTTGTCCTCATAGCCAGAAGGAATTGCATCTTTTGAGTTGACACAGTATTAGGAATGACCTGTCAACCATATAATTCACTTGTATAGGAACATCTCCATCATGTCTGGTCCTCACATCAGCATCAACAGACAGGTTGTCTGCCCATATGAAGTGCTGCTTTTCAGAAATCCTGTTATATTCAAAATTTCATTTGACATTTGGATTATCCAGAACAGCTCTCTGACCAAAAGAACCCTTTAGAGTAAGTCCCTTCACTGGAATCCTGAAGGTCATAGGAAGAGTCAAAAATTGCATAAACAAGTTCCTAAAATACAAAAAATAAATTGAATATTGAGGCACCCATTTTTTACAAACTATGTCTCATTATCCTCTTACAGTATGAAAATAGTTACACAGCTTTTTATATCACATTAGTGTCTCATCTAACAATCTGTATCTGGGCCCAATGCCACTGACTTGAATTAAAAAAAATGGAGAGTTCATTCATTTATTTTCACTGTGAGAATTAGCTAAGGATATATAGTAGTTTTCTGTGCTTAATAAACAAATATTTAAGAAATAAATACATTTATAAATACGAAAAATTAGTGTGAGGAAGTGATAATTAATACTTATGTTGGGTATAAATAAGGATTAGAGTACTCTGGTATGAGCAATTGCTCATAACACAATCTTACCAGCTGCAGCTGGTATAAATCCGTGAGGATATAACCCAGTCTTTGTGACGAAAAATTATTTGAAATAATAGATAGGTTATTAAAATGAGTAATGGGAAATAAGTTCTGGACAATATTAAGTTTCACAATAGACTCCCATGAAAAATGCTGGAATTCACCTGAGAAATTTAAAATAAAATTGGGCAAAATACCCCAAAATGAATGTTGGGGAATGATTCAATATTGGCAAAGAAGGAGAACAACAGGTCATATTTGAAGGAAGGCAATACTAAGCCATTTTTAAAATGTCAGTTGTTTGAAAGTTGATATTCCTTTAAACTAACATATTGCTAATTACTCTTTATTTGGAATTCTGTTATGTATTTCTTTTGATGATCCTCCCTCCTAAAATTCCAAGTAAGCAAGAAAAGGATGTAAGTTTTAGGTTACAGTTTTTGAATATTTGGCTGATTTGTCTCTTTTTTCTATTTCTAGCTTTCATGCTGTTACTAGTTGTTTAGTTTTTCCCTGAAAACATGGTTTAATCAAGTGGAGGTGGTGTTTAAGAAAATGTTTAGATAATGAAATGATCATGATGAAACAGTTTCTACAAAATTCAAAAGCCACAGATGACCTAAACCTGATATTATTCAGTTTCCTTTCATTTTAAATGCATTTGTCTTCTGTCACTGTTTCTTCTATGGACAAGATTTTACTTAAATTCACTCACAGGGAGAACGCAATGTGATTAGTTCTATACCATAATAATTGGCTTATATTGGTGGCAGCATAAACATATAAACATATAATTATAAACATTATAAATACCAAATATTTTTGCATGTTTAGGATGGCATAACCAAAAAACCCAAATAAACAAACAAAAAAACCCAAACCCAAAACCAAACAAACAAAAACCAAAAAACCCAACATTGAATATGTCGGCTTCTTCTGTTTTTCTCTTGAAATTAGTGGAGATAATCTGATTTTACTGTATAGACTTTAACTTGACTGAGCAATTTACAAACAAGGAACTCCTTTCCCACTTTATGTTAACTCTTTATAGACAAGTTGCATGCTGCTCTGCTCACTTGAAACTCTTCCAAAAATTTGCAGCAAAAATTTGCATTTAAAATATAACTATTAAACTATCACTCTAAACTTTGTCTAGTTTCCTTGAACAACACTGAAATTCTTTTATCTAAGATTTAATTGAGTATCTTCAGCCAAACATGCCATTTTTCGCTCTTCAGAGGCACAATCACCTTATATCACACTGTACTGGAAATAAATGGCAAACATTTTGAATTAAAAATGTGTCCTTGTGTATTAAAACAACAACAGCAGCAGCAGCAGCATCTCACTCTTGTATGCTGGAATAAATTAGCCCTTTAATTTAGTTTCATGAAAAAAATACAACCTCGAAGCAATTCTCTTGTGTATAGACCAACATTAAGCCTCATACACAGGTAACAGTCAATCCATTAACCTTTGCTTTGAGCTTAACCTGTGTGTCCCTCGCATCACAGTTGTTCCTCTTTTTAATACCTTTTCCTTAATAGTTGCTCACCCACAACTGAAAAGGGCAGAGCAGCTTCTCATGACATTGACTGTGCCACCGCAATAATAAGCTTCTCTTTTCTTTTTTTCCCACCTCCTGCCTCACTATGGTGTCAGCAACCATTTTTTGGGGGGGAAGGTAATCTAAAAAGAGCTGTAGAGGCAGAGGTCATGTTAAACTGTAACGCAAATGTTATTCCTCGATTATCTAGCTAGGGTAAATGTCAACTGCTTCAGGCTAAAGCAATTGGAAGAGCAGAACGTGTGAATCTAACAAAGGGAGAGAGAGAGAGAGAGACACAAGGAGGGTAAGCTGGGGGAGGGGGAATTTAAACTCAGTCTAGCACGTTGGCTGGTATGTTAAACCAACACTTCTGTGTATATCTTTTCTCCGGTGGATAGCAATGCCATCAGCTGCATGCAGTCTGAGCCCAGCTTTCCTCACCCGTTCTTTTGTAATAAGCGTGTCTGTAACAACAACTATTGTGTGCTGAGGCAGTGGCTTCAATGGCATTTAAGCACTTGAGAGATCAGTGCTCATCCCACTTACTAAAGAAATAAGTAATAAATTATGTGGGAAAAAAAGATATATTTAATCCTATAGAACAATGCTACAGTTTGAAATTCTTTAATATACCATGCCCTTTGAGAAAGTAAAGTTTGATACATTTCTTATAGTTGTAGTTTATACAACTTGAAAAAAATAACATGGTAAAGTGAAAAACTTTATCGATAAGACTGAAGAATGGGCATGCTTGTTATTATTCTCGGATAAGGATATATTCATTAGCCATCAATGGATACATTCATTACAGAACATCTCAGATTCTTTTCTCAGTTTTCTATCATCATGTATCATTACTACTTGTGCTACTAATTCCTACACCAGATTACAAAATGGGCAAATAAAAATATTGAGTGCCAATGCAAAGTGATTATTGGAAAGATAAATAGGATGAATCAGAAATTCTACATAGTTTCTGGGAATGCATGAAAAAACTCATGAGATTTTAGTGTCTCCCACCTTTTAGCCCCTCTGGGTATGGTGATTTAAATTCTGTAAAGAAGGGGTTACAATTGGTGAGCTAAACTGACGTGAGCAGTCTGATAGCATTGGCAATAAGTTTTGGGAAATTTAAGGAATTTCTGCTTATCAGTTGAGATACAGAAATCACTAGCATGATTTGCCATCGCCTATTTAAACACCAAGTTAAGTAGAGGGATTTAAAATGTCGCTGGAAATTTACTGGTTTAATAGTCAGCTAAAGACAATCATTCTTAAACTACCCAAACATAGCCCCCAAATCTTACCCATTACATTTTTGTGTCCTAGGGCCCCAAGTTCAACCAGCAGTTGGATAAAGGGGCAGATTCATAGGTAATTGGTTCCCAAAAGATTGCCAGTGTCCCTATTTCGGGCTGAAAAGCTATTTCCAATCGCCAGAACTTTCCCCAACACGGAATCATGTTTATTTGTATCACATATGTGTGTAGCAATGATCAAATCATATCTAGGCTTTGAAAGTGCTCTTCACTCCAGTGAAGAGTGCTCTGAAAGTGCTTTGAAAGTGCTCTTCACTTCATCCCAGCATAGCTGGGATGACAAAATCTCCAAGTCAATGCTGCTGCACTCACCAAGATCTATTGTTGGTTCAGTAGCCAGTAGATCCAGGAAAATAATTATTTCCTTTGGCATGGCACCTATTAGACTCCATCTATCCTCTTTACACAAGAAAGTTATTGATAAACTGGAGAAAGTTCAGCAGAGGTCACCAAGATGCCTAAGGCTCTGGAACACTTGACCTTTGTCAAAAAACTCAGAGGACAGACCAAAAATGAGGTTATTAGGAAGTCGGAGACAGACTTTTGACTGACTTGCATGGTGACAGAACAAATGACGATGGTCATAAATTAAAATAGGGGACTTCTGATTTGAGGCAAAATATTTTCATCTACAGGACATTCAAGCACTGGAGAAGTTGCCTAGATGTTACCCTGAGAGACTGTGCAGTCTCCCTCATTGGAGGTTGAAGAGACTGGATAAAACCTTGGGCAACCTGGTCTGATTTTATAGCTGACCCTGCTTTGAAAATGCAGTTGAACTGGAGACCTCTGGAGGTGTCTTCCAACCTGATAATTCTATTTTGTGATTCTAGCTTGTGTTTTTGTAAAGGAGTTGTAACAACAAAAACAAACAACAAAACAAACAAAAAACCCCCAAACACCACAAAAAAATCCCCTCCCCAAAAAAACCCCAAACCCACAACAGCTCAAAATACTTCTGCTTTACAATTGTGTAACCTCATATGTGAAAGTAGCATGAGCAAGTCACATCAACAGAATACGTAGCATTTATATTATGTCAACAACAATTTCAGTTTTCATTCATTTCACAAATATGACTTTTCAGTCATTTAATAGAAATTCTCTTAGCTTTTCAATAGTCTTCTAGAGCCATGTTTTATCTTTAGCACACCAAAACACACTGGGAGACAAGAGACCTTGAGTGACGTTGACTTGTGTGAATGCTTGACTCATTGGAGAGCATACTTGAATATAACCAATTATTTTGTAGAGTTGGAGGGAGAAACAGACTAGGATACTGTCAGGGCTACCATGAAGGCCATAAAACCACAGGCAAACAATCACGTAGTATTTTCAGCAAACGTTGAATTTGTCTAACATCTTCTTCTGAAAAAAATTATGCTGAGGTTCCACACTGTTTCTGTGGAATGGAAAGCAATAGGAAGAAGCAGGTAAGTGGCAAATTCACACTTTAACTTAGGCTTGGTAGTGTAGCTTTCTGTGGCAATGGATTTGCCATATGCAGGATGGAAAAAGTCCTGTCAGAAATGGACTGGTGAGGAAAACAGCTCAAACGTTATGGAGACAGAAGTTTTTACTGTGGTTTAATCATGTTTCAAAATGGCATTTGTATTTTCTGCAGTGTCACTGTCTCCTTCTTCCAAACACCCCCTGTGAAGCTATTGTCTCACACAAGGTGTCCTGGGAAGGTGTCCTGAGGTGTTTCTCATTGGTCCTTTGTTAACCCCTTCCTATGGGCTGTTTGACCCTTTACCTGATGGTTTTTTCTGTATGACCCTGAACTTGTGATTGGCCCCCTTTGACCCTCCTAAAAGCCTTATAAACCCCAACCCCACAATAAACTTCCTCTTTCGTCCGTCCCTCCCAGGTGGTCTGTGTGTGCTCCTTGCGGGGTCACCGGGCCACGTGCAGGGGTGGGGGGAAGAGCATTCACCTCGCAGGTAATGGGGCTAGCATCTTAAGGCCTGGAGGTCTCCCCAGTCCCACTAATCCACTGTAGCTTTCTAAAGTCAAAATTTAACTGTGGCCTTGGCTTTAAAATCTACTTTTATGCCACTGTTTTCTTTCCTTTTTTTTTTGAGATTATTGTGATCAGCTGAGTTGTCTAGTCACTTGCCTACATTAAGCATGCCTGAAAGTTGCTTTTGGGTTTCTAGATTAAGTGGTGAACTCATTTTCTGGTGGTGACAGGAGCTAACAAAACAAATATACAGAAAACCATTAGAACTAATTCACCCAAACAACTTGAGTGAATCATTCAACGTTCTTCCTTCACTGGTGAAAGAAATCAATGGCTTGATGATAAAATTAAAGATTTTTTTAAACAAAGGAATGCTGTTGGGTTCTTTTTAATGATCATAGCACTATGATGAAAAATACACAGCACTATATCTCAGCCTTCTAGTCTGTTTCCTGTAAGTAAATATGTGCATCATTAACTTAGCTGATCTAGGGTCATCCCTAAGAAAATGAATACGTGTTTTCATATGCTTTAAAAAAGAATCACACTTGTAAAAGGCACTATCTTAAGGGTTGAGTTAAGAAATTCAGAAAGAAATTCAGTGAAAATTTTTGGAAGTTATTTGATCCTTACAGCCATAAACTTTGGATGGAAAAAGAATTGTAGTTTTAAAATGAATGGTACTACTTCCTTGGTATGGTAATTTGTTGTTAATTATTTTAAAAATTATTGTAATTTGGGAAAGCATAACTCTTGCAAACAGAAGACACTGTGTAATGATCTGGCAAGCATTATTAGGTCTTCTAATTTAATATATTTTAATTCATGAACTAATAAAAAAACTAAAATATTAAGACTGACTTGTGAAAAGAAAGGGTTTAGAACTTTTACTTTAAACTTTCCTGAGTTTAAAGCTCGGGAAAATGAAACATTGAATGGTGATAAGAAACGTGAAGAGGCGACTGACAAAAAATATCTACATCACCAGAAGATCCCTTATATTTTATGACTCCTAAATTTAGAAGCAGAAGATGATATGATGGAAAAACTGAAAGCCAAAGTTTGATGACTATTAGTAAGAAATAAGATACGCTTTTGCACTCTAATAAATATATTCTAATCCAACTAAGAGATTTGGACCTGATCTGAGAGTCACCTGGTAATATTCTATAAAATGAACAAATCAGGATTTCAGACAAGGTAACTATGAAAGTCTATTGAATTTGTGAATCAGAGCTGTGAGTAGTTGTGCTTCCACTAACTGCAATGCAGAACACCTGGCTAACCAACAAAAGGGCTGAGTCTTGACATGTTTCGATGTAATACTATGAATGAATTCTTAAGTATATTAATTGACATGAAAAAGCTTGCGTGCAGTAAACTGTTATCATTAATATTGTGGACTTCACAAACAGGACACTGGAAATATTTATGAAACTCAGACATCAAAGTAGTTTCTTTTTATCTCTCCCTTCACCCAGCTCTAGTAAAGTCTAATTGAAATACAATAATTATAAATGAGCTTAGCTTCTCAATTTAATTTTCTTGTGAGTAGTTTCATTTATTTTTCTTAGGCTTTGTTAACATGCTTTAATTAAAAGATTTAACAAAGCTCAAGATACAACGTGCCATTAGGTATGGGAACATAATGGGACATAGACACAGAGAACTGGGGAACCTCTTTTTATAAGTTTTCCTGTTGGTGCAATTGAGAGAGTAAATTTACTCATGAATCTTTGAGGAACACTATCATGTAGGAAGCCAGGTCCCAGAAACAGGCTTTTCCAAGTCCACTTCAAAGAAAATTTGACAAAAAGAATTCTGCATCCCTACCACTAGATTTTATTTAATTTAAACATAAATTCCACTCAGGGAGAGAAAACCTTAAACAATATTAACCACAGAAGTCACACTAAAAAGGACTTTTTCAGCAGCCACAAAGTGTCATCTGTAAGAAGGTTGACCCCAGATTAACCAAATACCCACCAAGACTCATTTACAGTAAAAATACAGCATACAAAGTCAACTACTTAGCTAAAGGCACTAAGGGGGAGATAAATCATTTCAAACATCAACATCTGTGTGCTACAGCTGTCTTAGTCTTTTCAGCCTCTTGCTGAAAAAAATTAAAATGAAGCACAGATATGACTTTACTGGAGAACTCTTTAAGATGTAAAGACCGCAGAAGCATTGGAAGCCTTGGTTTAAGGAACTAGTTGAATATATTAATATCACAATATTGAGAGACTCAACCTGAGAAGAAGCCAAAGGAGTGTCTCAGACTGCCTTTTGGAATTTCTGTGTAATTATTACAGGCAATATTGTTATAGACAAATAGATGCTCTTACTCTGGTAGACAGAGGGAAAAATTTACCACATAATTTGTCATTACAGTTTGAACATGCAATAGAAACAGGTTTAGTACAAGCCATTATAACTCCCATAGCTTTTAGATTGATAAGATTATTTTGGGATTGAATTTTTTAAGAGCATGAACTCAATAAAAGAATATGTGGTCTAAGACTAAAGAGGCAAGTTTCTCCAGTTCTTCTAGCAACAACTATCCAATACACTCAAAAGTCTGTGGTATCTGAACCAAAATAATAATTTAGATAGGTCTCCATGAAAGAAAAACTTATTATGATAAAATATTGAATTATTTATTCTTATGAAAAACATAATAGTATATTCCCAGAAGGCCCCATCCTTGTGAACATTTTCTGGTTTAATGTTCCATTATAAAGTCTTGAATATGTAAAAATATCCATGCATGTCTCATGTTTAATGTATGCTTTGTGTGAACTTGGATTGCATAAAAAGAATTAGGCTACTGTCACGCATGACTCATTCAAAATGTGCAGAAATACTAATCTTCCCATTTGCTAAGCATCTTTATTTATTTGAAATCATACATGCATTCCAAAGAAAAGAACAACTGCTCTTTGCTCTCATCAGTCTTTTGCACATTTAAAAAAATATATCTGAACAAGGAGATTGAAGGAATCTCCCTTTGGCCCCAGTACTCAAATTATTTTTCTTTTTAAAGTTCTGCTTTGCCCCATCTCCAGTTTCAATGAAAATAGAAACAATTTACTTGAAATTTTTGCCAGAGCAAGTGATTTCCCTGTGAAACCTTGTGCTTCCCAGGTCATGTAAGCAAAAAAAATGAAATAGATATTAATTTCTGAGGTTTTGCTAATTTGCTTTGTTTTCAATTTCTCTGGAATGTCTGGACATCAATATTTCTTTGTAATTTCATCATGATAAGCATAATGCTCTCACCAATTTGTCAGGTGCATAGATGGAAGAAACATGTTACTGCGAGAAAGTCTTCAGTGAAACAAAGCCAAGTTAATACAGAGGGAATACAGTAGATCTCCTTGGCTCCTTTAAGCTTTGTCTAACATAGTACAAGCCAAAAAGAGTCTGCACAGGCCATACATGCACAGCCAAAATGTTAAAAATCTCATAAACTTCCATCGCTCAAGAAAATGCAAAGAAAGAAGGTTATACATACAGGTGGGAAACAAGCTGGTGAAGCCTAGTAAAAAGCCTATGTAAACTACAAAACCTCCACTTGCTCCTCTAAATAGATGGCAGGTGCAGTCCTGAGAAGCACTGCTTTCTGCTGAAAATCTTTCTAGCTATTACAGCTTACATATAACTCCTGACACTTCTACAAGCCTGTTTGCTTTGTTTTAAAAAATGGAAAAATGGAAAGAGAAATAAACAAATCATAAGGGCCAGAGGCTTTCTGTGAGAGCTCATAATCATGAAATACATTTTTGCTTTATAGTCTTCAACAAGAGCAATAAAACAAGCAAACAAACCACAGAATCATTATTCTCCATTTACCAAGTCTGGAATAGAGTCCCTGTGGCTGATTCAAAGAAACTCTTCCCACCTATTTGTTCCTTGGATAAAGCAGAGATGATGCTTAATCTCTCTGTACTGACATTTGTTGTGCCTGCACTCCTGTTCCTGGCATCTGCTCCTCAGTCTGCAGCATGACCAGCATCTTCCTTCTTGCCATGCAGAGTCTTGCTTGGAAGGAGTAAGTCAGTGTTGGTCCTGCTGCCTGTCCCATGAAAAGCATAAAGTAGTAGACATTTTCATGTAACTAGTCAGCCTCTGAACAAAGGCTGTCTTCCAGACTGTGGCAAAAATTGAAGCTCCCATAAAACATTTAAAAATTTACATAATTAGTCAGTGGCTAGAGAAAATGGCATTGCTAGCTGTAGTTCTCATCTGGAAGCAGTTCAAAACCATGTCTCTCTTCTCCAAAAGCACTCTTTAAACACTGCTAGACAGGAAAAGGAAAACATTTGTTCTCACATTGAAATTGCTGGTTTACATAATACATTTAAAACCACATTGGTTGGAAGAAGGTTAGATTTGAAAGTTATTTGCTAGCCTTGTGACTTGTACTTTCACTCAGGAAAGCAGGGAGAGGGGAGAAAATTTGCCTCTAGGTTCTGCTAGAGGACCTCTTCATGGGTTATAGGCAAGACCTTTGTAAGAGCAAACACACAACTATTTAGAACTAGAGTTTAAAATGGGCTGTCTAAACTTTCAAGAGCCCCTTCACTTCCAGCATCCAAAAAAGATCAGAGGGTGAACACAGTGGGATGGTTAGAGTGCACAAGTTGAGTTGAGTTTTATTGTGGACTCCAGCTACTTGTTTATCCAGATAAACACACTTTTGACTTTATATTCCTAGACTTGTCCTATACAAGGAGTATTTGTTTATATTGCTTTTAAAAAGATAATATGATTTATGAATTCATGTAGTCATATTTTATTCATATTAATGATCTTTTCAGAAAGGGTCAGGTGCCTATTACACCATAAAGGGAGTGCTTGTGTACTAGCAGTCAAGCCCTTGCTACTAGCACTGAAGCTAAACTTAAAAAGAAGAAAAAGTAAGAAAGGGTAGCAAAAGAATTCTTTACAGAAAGTAAAGGTAGTACTGTGAAGCCTTGAGTGACTAATTAACAGAACTGACAGAAGCAGTATACAGTGGAAAATGCTAGTACCTTTAAATAAGCATACAAGTTACTTCAGCTCCCTCAGTGCTGGATCAATCAAAGTTATGAAAGGAACGTCTATGAGAAGACAACATCTCCATGTCATTGCACATAGGAATGTGTTTGTACTACCGTATTGTAACATGGAGCTTTCTTACTAATACTCTGCCTGGGCTTCTCAGAGAACTAATTTAATTTTACTGAGTAAGAATGTCATACAGTCAGATTTTCAGTAAAGCTCCTTGAGCATGAAATCAATGAGGTTGCATTTTGCCAGTGTCATTGGTTTTAAAGTCCCTTTTCTAAGAATGATAGTGCCAGTCCAGGTAAGTCAAGCTCAGTGGGTTTCCAGATAGTTCTGCTGGCCTGTAACAGTGTTCACAGTGTTCACAGCAGCATTCAAAGTGTGAACTACTTGCACCAATGGCTTTACTTTGAGTCTTTCTTCCTTTGGTCACTCTGAAGGGAAGATGTGTGCTTTCATTTCCTGGATCTAGGTGCCCAAAAGAGAGAGAGAGTAATTTGCACTGAGTAAGAGGGCCTGTAGCATGCCCCAGGAAGTTTTTTCTGGGGAGCAATTTTTTTTTTTTTCCTGGTCATTCTCCTAATTCTAAACAATAATTATCTGGACAATTGGAAAATGGAAGTGCATCAGGTGAAAACATCTCACCTACGGAGACATTTTGTGCTGCAAAACAGCTCCATGATAAATAGCAGCACAGTTGATGGATATCTACCCCACCTCTTCACCATTTTAGGTATTGTTAAGTAAACTGTTTGCATTGTTTTGTGTTGTTCTGTTAGCTACCTTGGTACAAAGTATACCGTGAATTTTTTTTGGAGAGTGGTTATCTCCTAGCTCATGAGCTATCCTGACAGCTGCAGCTTGGCTGCATGGAGACATTTGCAGGCTGATGTCTGCGCAGTGGGGGCTGTTGCGAAGCAAGGTCTTTAAAAGTACTGCTACATGCTTTAGCTACTTCTACAACCACTGTCAGTTTAAATATGAATGTAAAGAAAAACTAACAATGGACAAAGTAGCATATTGAAGAGGGGCTACTGCTCCATCAACAGAAGTGTCATTTAGAAGTTGACCTGGCTAGAATGATTTTTGCACAGTTTTGCTGACATGGATGCATAGTTAAGTCTATCTTGTTTAGAAAGGTAGCATAGTCTACAACGTGATTAGTGTACATAAATTCTAGTTCTCCATGTAACCAAAAGTGCACAAAGCTGTTGTGATCTTCACAGTGATGAACACTCTAAGACTGGAAGCTTCACAGAGCATTAGTAAAAACTTCTGTTCATGTAGCAATCTAAATATGATGGCTTTTATAACTAAAAAGTCCAGGTATGTATTTATCTATCAGAAGTTAAGAATACTCACTGTCTGAAATATTGTATATAAGGTATTTTTGTTTTCAGATAAAAAAATCGAAAAAGAAGATGCAGTGATACAAAGGGTGCATAATTCTGCATTAAATGGTGGAATTAAGAATAAGAGAGTGTTACCCTTTTGTAATACTAGTGTGGTAAAACTAGACGATTTGCCACAAAGTGAATATTCACACTGAAAAGTATCGATTGAAAAAAAAGTACTAAAGATAATAATTTTCAGAAGAGACTTATTCAATACATGCTGGGAAAAAAACCATCTGCACACCATTTCCTGTAACAAAGGAGTTTTGGATGCATTCTTAATAGCAAACTTCACAGAAAACTACAAAACATGGATGTTTATAATTGCTCCATTTTCATTCTTGGAGCATAAAAAAGGAAAGATGCATAAAATAAATAGGAAACCATTAACAGATTAAGAATAAAAATTAAAAAATTAATTAAGAATTAATTAATTAAGAATAAAAATTAATAAATCCATTCTGAACTAAGTGGCATAGATTTATTGCATCTCAGCTTGGTTTGGTTATATTACTTAACTTATCTTGTGTTTACCTTATTTTCTGTTGTAAAACATTCTCTTTTTGCACTAAAAAGGACACATGTGTCTCTTTTGGGTCATTGACAGAACTCTGATCCCTTTCAAGACCTTGCTGGATTCATAGTTTTTTAGTCCCAGAAGGACTACTTTGGTTATCTGATCTACACTCTTTGAGTAGAGGAGTCATAACTTTACCAACAATATTTGAAGGAATTCCTTAATTGTGCAGGACTATTCATAGCATGGAAAATTAGTGAATCGTGTCATACAAGTGTTATTTTGCAAATATGTTTTATGGAACATTTCCACATAAACTACGAAGATAAGCTATGAGATAAGCTATGAAGAAAATCATAGAGAATTGTGTTTCTTATTTTTAACAATAACCTAGATTATTTTTCACATAACTTTTGAAAAATAAGAACAAACTATTACCATATTTTGAACTTGTGTAGGCTGACAGTATAGTTACATGTAGAAATATATCCCACATTAGACAAAGTATGAGATAGAGAAAAATTCCATGAGTCATGTCATGCAACAAGCACAAATGGCAACTCCTCATACATTTTGTTGCAATAAAATTACAAACACTTTTGAACTATGAATCAGAATTAAAAAAAATAAACCTAATATCAATTTCCTTTTTCCCAGCAGAGGAACAACTTATAAAGAAAAGATCATGAATCTTCTCAGTAAAAAAATTCAATATATGAGATCTCAGAATACTGAAGTTGAAGCTGCACATCTGGCTGTTTTTAAATGAACAGTCATGGTATTTGGTGTTTAAGACAAAGTATATTTCTTGTCTTTTTTTTCTTTCTAAGGATAAACACCCCGATTGCCTATCAGCGAGAGTAAATATACAGAGAATTAAAGTACATACATACTTTTTTTAATAGTAGTATGCAGTTGCAATGTTTTGCCTTGAACTAGCCTGCATCGGATGGGGTACAGTGTATTTAATGAAAAGAGTTGACTTGAATGACAGCTGAATACCACAAAGAAAAGGGCAGCACTGCATGGGTCATGACTGAAATTGGCTGCTGCTGTGATTTAGTAAGAGCTTTTCAGTTGGGAAGTGGATATTGTAACTCACAAAAGGTAACTTACAGCAACAAATTGAGCTGAATAGAGCTCTGAATTAATTCATGGTTTATTGAGTTCCCCTCTTGTCACTGATAGCCAACAGTTAACTGAAGTGATTAGTTCAATATTCAGTCACAATGATGTACAGCCAACTTTCCAGCTTACAGAAGTCAGGAAAGGTTTAATGTAAATCCTGGTAAGTACATAATTTAAAAACAAACAAAAACAAGCAAACAAACAAACAAAACCACACAAAAACTAAACAAAAAAACCAAACAAATAAAAATTACCCCAAATTTGCAGCATGGAAGAGGTGAGTTCAGCACAGACCAGAGGATGATGGTGTTCTTGAAATGTATTATAAAATACATAGCAGCAATTTCAGTCTTTGCCTTTATTAAAGGGGGTTTAAATAGTTCTTGTTACTGGCCAGCATTACTCGATACACCAAGAAAACATCTGAAAATACATAATAATTAAAATCTCTTGGCTAGTATGTACACTAACCCTGAACTCAGAGTGAGCTAGAAACTTCCATTTTCCTATCATAGAGAGAAGATGAGAGTGAGTTAAAATATCAGTAGCTCTTTGTAACATTAACATGATGGATAAAAAATAAACATGAGTTCATATCAGAGAGCAGCTTTGCAACAACAGGATTTATAAACAGAAGCTTAAAGATCAGACCTCATGCAATAAGGGGCCCCTGTCTCATCACAAGTTGCACTGAGGTTCAGTTCTGTTGTTCCCTCAACATTTCCAAGTACGGTTGTATCTTGGTCCTGGAGGCAAATACCTAGTTAATTCCTGTGCTCAGCAGAAGGAAGGTATATTTATGTGTGTTTTTTCTATGTCTACCTGCCATTGCTTATCCAGATTGTGTAATGAAACATGTAAAGTCACACTCTAAAGCACAGAAGTTCCCTATAAACACCTAGTAATATCACAAAAACCTCTGCTTCATAGAAAGCTCTGATTGGCAAGAATTTAAAGCAGTTCTATCAGAAAATGTATGCATTCCTTAAAGAATGTGAAGAAGGTTTGAAGCAAAGTCGCCTTTTAATCCTGATTTTAGAAACCTTTTATGTGATGTTATTGGGCCAATCTAAAGGAAATGGGTCCCTGCTTTTGGCTAGAGGCATGACATGCCTTTTCAAAGGCATAGACAGCACCTAACACTATTAAGAAGGCTATCTTGTAACCATTTAACCGTAACCTCAAAGGGTCATACAGTGGGTTACTCCATGAAAAAGACCTCAAGGCAAAGCAAGTGGGCAGTCAGAAGACTGAAAAAACCCCCAAATTTTCAACTTGTGGGCTTAAAAAAAAAAGTACGGGAGTATTATTACTGGGATGATTGGAATTACAGAAAGAGGTTAGAGAAATATGTTAAAGAACAAATGTCAAAAGGTGTTGAATTGTTCAAGTACGTACGTATTTAAGTAATAGGGAATCAAAAGCATATTATCTCATTTTTGCCCTACTTATTTTAAAATATACAGTAAGAAAAGGACAGATGGGCCTCAAATGTAGTCACCAGTTAATCTGTGATCCCTGGCACTATTCATGAGTGCTGAGAATCAAATTTCTCCTTGCTGTAGCACCCCTGATTTTAGTGGAGTTTTATCTGTAAGAAGTTTGGTTTTCGTTTAGAGCAAATTTCATGTTGCATCTTCATGTATAAGAGCATCTTTTTCATAATGGCAGCAGTTTATCTAGCCCTATCACATTATCATCCTGTTTCTCCTGGTAATAATAGCAGGAGAGTCATGAAAATAAGGGTAGATAAATACCTGTTCCTGTAAAGTTGTAAGTGTTCATATAAATCTAATCAGTTACATTCATACCCACTTGCAAAATAGGAAAAAAAAATTCAATATTGAGAGAATCAACTTATTTTAAAATATCAAATTATTAATACTCATAAAGGGAGCTGCTTATGGTTGGTCCACTAATTTAAAGAACATCCAGCAAATCAGTGGAAATAAATAATAAATTCAGAGAAATAATTAGTAGCTCACTGATGTTCTGCAAACAGTAAACCACATCACATTTGCTGAACAAGTTAATTTAGAGTTAACTATTAAATTCTTCAAAGTAATATGTCTGTAAAATCAAGCCAAACTCTCAGGCACATGATGAACTTGAGGAATGTGAGTGGCCTGACTTAACTCAAGTGATTACACACATTTTAAAATTCACAATCTTCTTAGGTATTTTGTATTGAAATCAGAAGGTTTCTAAACACACCATATGAAAATTTTGCCCTTCATTTCTACAGAATAGGTATAAGGCCCTAAAAGAAAGTTGTTTTCTTTTCTTTATGTCTCACTTCATGCCACTGTTTCTTTTTTTGTTTTAATGGCACGTAATTAGTTTTCACTGCCAGATCTCTCCGATTGTGTTTCTGCCTGTGCATTTCTGAAAATATCTGAATCATCATATGTCACATCCCAGAGGTGGGGAAAACAGATCTTCACTAGGACTTTAAGATTTGCCTTGAGATTGCCGTGAGTTGCCTCATCACGATTGCAAGGCAAGGGATGTACAATTAAGTGTACCGGTGGCAGTCCAAAAAACTGTATAGGACTTACTGCTGAGCTATGGATGTAAACTAGCAGGGAATTAAAAATTATAATCTAGTCTGATTCAATAGGCATCCCAACCTCCAAAGTTACACAGAATTATTTTTCAGAATCACGAGAGAGACATTCTCTAGTACTGTACAACATGCATTTTCACTGTTTATGTAATTTGGAACAGGTGTGTTTTTTAATTGAATCCTTTTTATTACATCTTTTATGATGCTTTTTTCAGACTGAAGAGTGCCCAGAAGAACAAATGGTAGTTATTATTTTCAGATGAAGATGAAACTCAACAAGAATGAATGCGTCAAAAGAGAACCTCACTGTGCTTTAGATGCTGACGGGTGTTCAGCTCACAGGACCACCTTAGACCGAGTCTGTAGGAGTCCCCCATACTGGCATCTGGTAGACCTACTCCTAGGGTACATCATTATTTCTTAGTTTAGATATAGTTCAGTATGTCTAAACTGCTTCGGTGCTAAGCAGTAGATTTATTCCAGCTGAACTTTTTCTATAGTTTAAACTGTTAGCAGAAGGTTCTTTTTAAAGATAGGTGTATGAACAACATTCTAAAACTTTACAGAATGATTCAATCATAAAAATAATTTTCTACCATTTCTGAAGTCAGATAAGGGGCAAGGATTTGTTGACTTTTTGTAGTGTTGTTTAATTGCAGTCTCCTATTAAATTCATGTTCGCGACTTCTTAAAAACTCCGAAACTTCTTAACCAGATTGTCTTGGTTTTGATAATCATGAAATCGGCTCTATAAAAGGAAACGGAATGTGTAATCATTTCAACTTTATCTGTTAGCTACGAAGAACAAGTTTAATCATTTCATTAATCAGCCATCTTTATAGATCAAACTGTATTCAGTCTTCCCTACAGATTTTATTCTGTAACCACTGTATGAAAAACTAAAATGGTGAACAGGAAATTGAAACTGTTATTATACAGGAAATAACAGCACTCTGTCAAAATCTACAGAAGAAACATATGTTAAAACTTACTGTCAACATCTAACATATCAGATCAGATAGAGAGAAAGACCAAAATTACAAGAATCATTATAATATCAATTGAGGGCAAAGTTCTACGTGAAAATAAATCCTTTCCAGCTTCACAAAAAGGAGCTGGACACAGAGTATCTGATGGAGCAAAGATCCTGTCATAATTTCATATACCAGTGGTTCATATAGCAGAAAATTCACTTCCCTTTCCCATCCCTCCCTATTTTGTACAGTCACAACTATAATATCTAATGTGTGTAATGAACTCTATTCCTTTGTTATCTATGCCTAGTTTGCAAGAACTGCTCTGTTGTTTATTACCAGCCAGGAACTGGGTGTTTAAGTGCAATTGTCTCTTGTACAGTCCTGCTACTACGTTTTAGGATTTATTTGAAAATTTAACCAATAACTGATTAAAGCTGTTAGTAAGCGTTGAGATGGAACAGAAATTCAGGGATAATACACCAGCTTGTGGGAATTGCTGACAGGGTTTGTGAACTTTTGTAAATGAACTGAGAAAAAGGTACTCAGTGATAATCTTTACTGCCTCGGTACTTAACTGTGTTATCTGTATTTGCTTAAGCAATCTACTCTTTGTATCGTAACTCATCACATGGAAAAATGATTTGCATTCTGAGGGCAACCTTTGCATGGCAACAGGTGGAATGAGAAACCTACTCATCTAAGGGACATGCAGCATTTAGTCACCAACTATAACATTTATTTTCCACATTCATTTCATTTCAAACTCAAAGGGAAATTTGGAACAGCATAAAACACCTGGGATTTACCAGCCACAGAGTTTCCAGGCATTTTATTGCCTCTCCTTTCTTAGCACTTGCTAACTACAGCTGCTAGAACTAAGTTTTTAGTCAGAGTAATCTTCAAGATGCTTAGTACAGCACAGGCAGAGCAGCAATTCATTTTTCTGCTGGTGAACACTATTCAGACATGTCTCAACTTGCTAGAGTACTGAACTATGTGCTCAGCATGGCCTCAAATATGTTTATGATAAGAAATCTAATTAGATATATTTAAGTAGGCTCACTTCTGAGCGTGAGTACTCTTCTCTCCCCACAGATCTGTGAAGTGGTAGACCATAAGCTCCCCAAGCTCTCAAATTATCCCACAGAGTTGAACTAGGCAATACGAAAACAGTAAGCAGTACCCAAAACAAACAAAATCTTGTGCAAAACTAGTTAGAAAACCATATACACTAACAGAAACAAAAGAGAGCTTCTGATAGCTTCTGACTCCTCTGGTAAGCACCATTGCCAACATTTTTGAAGAACAACTCTTAAAACCATAAGAAAGAGATTGTCACCTTTCACTCCTTACCTTTTCAATGCTTCTTGTTATTTATGGGCTAACTTTACTCTCTCATCTCTTTTAAATCAGATTTTCTACTATAGTGAACACAACTGTGTTCTCTCCATCATACCAAAAGCAAATCCATTTTTCTTTCTTTTTTTTTCAGCACCTAGGCCTGAAGTTGGCTCTAACAGCCTTGTCTAGACATCTAATTCCTAATATTTAATATAATCCAAAATTTGAGAGTATGCCTAGATCATTGATTTATTCCATGAAATGTGGACTAGCCTTTGTTTTAGAATATTATAATATTAGTAAACTGAAAAGCTAAATACGTCTTGCTTAGAATTAATGAAGAAGCATATGCAAATCTGATTGTTACAGATCACCCAGACAGATCAGATTTTTAAAATTCAGGACAATCAGTCAGAGCTATTGCAAAATCTACTTTTTCTGCTGATATCATGGAAGGTTTCAAAAAATATTGAAAGAAAAAATTAGTAAAAAAAAAAAAAAAAGATAAAACATGCTGTGACTTCTTTGAGACCCCTCTTCTAAATCTGCAGGATCACCAAAGACCTCAGATTACAAAATAATTCTGAATAATTTTTGCTAATACAATCTGAGGTTTTGGTGGCCTACGTGGGCCACTACTGGCACAGCCATCGGGAGGCCGTGCCTGTGCTCTTTTCCTGATGCCAGAGTAATACTCTTCCACTCTTATCTGGTATATGGATGAATAACATCGATTATTGTCTTCACTACTTACTTCAGGTAAAGGTAATTGAAAATATATATTTCTTATCTCCATTTCTTTTCTCCACTTCTACTTCTATATACCCACCAGTTGAATAACGTTACTAGTCTTAGAGGCTAGAGGGTGTTATAGAGAAATGGAAAGGAAATGGGAAAAAAACCTTGAAGTATAAGCCCTTCCACACAAAAGAAGGGATATTTAGGTTCTACTCTGTATGGTTGAATTTACTGCCACAGCATGGACCCAATATTATTTAGCAAACCATATTATTCCACCATTCAGAACAAGTTTATTAAAATTTGCACAAATATTCACTAAATTTGCAGCTGTAATCTTGATGTAGGGTATTAACTTGTACATGCTGATAAAACATTTGGTGAATCAAATTTTGCTTTGCTGAAAAAGGCTACAGTGACTTGCAATAACTTACTTTGAGAAAAGGAAAATGTGGCATTGATTTCATCTTCATCTGCAGGAGAGATGTCTGCTCTTATACACTGGACCTTGGAAAATTACAGTATTATCAATACCATGTTTCTTTTAGTTCGCTTCTTGAATACCTCTCTAATTCTGACATGTGATATACTATGTCACCTCCATGTGTGGTAGACTTACTCCTTTCATCTAGCTTTCAAGGTAGAGGATCTGAACTCAATTTCTTTTTTTTTTTTTCCAGTCTGGTAAAGGCATTCTCCAGTTGAACCATAATAAAAAGCAGTGGTTTGTGCACCGCTGAAATAAGTTGTCATAAAAAGAAAACTGAAATTCACAATATATGCTAGAGTCAGTATTCATCCTATCTTGTATGCAGTCTGTGCAAAAATGAAATTCACTGTCTTTAGATTGATTGTTGTGATATACACCAAGCTCTAGTTCTTCAGAGTCTGACCACCTTGAATGATATATGTTAATGACTTGCTTTAGCAATGCACCTAATATAAATCTTGCTGTCATTGATGAAAGGAATAAAAGTTTTATTTGTTAATGAAATATGATGTAGTCTTTCTGGTGCTCTATTTAAACATCACCTAGGAGTAGATCATGTTTTTAGAAGTCAGGAGTAGCCCCAGGCCCTCCATAATTCTAATTGATGTAAATGAAGAAAATAATGAAAGCTTGTGTGTGCTGACCCTGTTATACAGGGTGGTTTCACCTCAGTTAATCAAAGAACCTTTAGAGATGTTGCAAGCATCTGGCCTGAATAGAGAGTTCTTCAGTCTCTAATACTAAACTGGTTGAATTCAGCTGAGATACTTTGCCCAGATTTCCAGCAAAACTGCTTAGTTTCCAAATGCTGACATTTTTAAAGGAACTGCTGTGTTGAAACTAAATTCCTCTCCTCAGAAAACTTTGTCCTTGGTGTTGGATAAAAATGAGATGGATGGATAAATCTGAGAACTCATTGGTCCACTTGGAATGCTTGTGTTCCTGCTAAGAAGTTGAAAGCACGGTGAAAATTTTCATTCTGTATTTGAAATGCCAAATACCAGGTTTATTACAATATTATAAGTGTATAGAACAAAGCATAAGAATAATGTTTGCTTTTCAGTCACTATCTTCATAAAACTGACATTTGTAAAAGCTAATGCAGTTCAGAACTACTATTTATTTTTACTCTTTACTAGCTTATTATAGCATTTTTCTGGAAACACAGATACTCTGGTAGCATGTTACCTTTGTCATATCTGATATGTATACTTTCCATAAAATGACCTTCATGCTATGCAGTCAATAATGTCTGCAAGTAATGTCTGAAGACAAATGAAGGTCTGTAATAACACACTGGAATGTTATGTTTATTGATTACAAGACTGAATATTTTCACGATGATATTCCTCTCTCATAAAAATGCAGCAGGCAGACTCTTTTTTTCCTATTTTTTTTTTTACAACCAAAAATATTTACAATTGTTTTAAAGAAGTGGTTATTTAATTTTTCAGTGAGTTCATAGAGTGTTCAGGATCAAAGCAGTAATTCTAAATACTGGTTATGTACAGAATGAATTAAAAAAAAAAAAAAGAAAAAAACAAACCTTGTGGAGAAGGTCCACCCATATGGTACTCATACAAATTTAAAAGCCTACTTTCTTGAATACAAAAAACTAGATAATGAAATTTCTATAAGTTTAATGCCTTTCAAATGTGTAAACATAGACTTGTTCTTGCAAGAAAGGAAGAGGTAGGACAGAAAAAGTACGAGGGTGTGGTGAAGATTTACAGTAACAAAAGGAAAACAATGGCAGGATAATATTTTGATTAAAAAGCAAAGGAGCAAAGAAACTGTTTAGTACTAACTGTAAGTGGTTTTGCTTCTCAGGCACAATAACTTCTTAATATCACAAAAATTCTACAAAAATTGTCTTATTTTCTATGAACACCCCTTCTTTTGAAAAAAATAAAAAAAAATGTTTTCCTACTTATTTACTGGAACTTTTGTCAGGTTTTTTTGTCTTCCTTTTTGAAGAAATTTCTGCAAATACAATGTTGTAACAACTTGAAAATAGTTTGAGGTGAAAAAGTCAGATAGGCAAAAAGTACCACTTTTGTGTGTTTTCCTAGGCCTGTAGATAGGGTCCCTCCATTAGCCTGAAGGTAGCATTACAAATCCTTATACATCAGCAAAGATCAAAATATGAGGAGAACCATCCTTTCCTATTGAAACTAAAATAAAATACAAAGCTGAGTAGGAAAGCCAAGCAACCTTTGCAGGAAAGCCCTGCTGGGCTGAACACACCTCTGTGTATCTCTTTCTGACATTTGCTTGTGCCATTCTGAAAGGGAAATTAGAAGACTGAACCTAATTAACCCTCATCATTCTCATTCTCTCCTTGACTGAAAAGGGCCTTCTTAAAGCTATGAGGCATTTTCTGAATAAGAGAAAGAAGGAAACTTAAGCAGTAAGAGCTGGGTCTACTCTTCAGGAAAAGAAAACCAGCTATCCAGAATAAGGAAGAATTGCAAATTTTGTCATGAAAAACAAAGCTTTTGAAAATATTGTATTATTTTGAGGGATTTAAACTTCCTTTGGGTCACTAGATATTGTTACAATTGGTTTCACTGTGATTAATTTTGTATATGTAAAGTGAAGAAAGGAAAGCCGTCACTTGCACAGTACTGAGGTTTTTTAACTGTATTATAGGCTAAATATACTAAGAAACAAAATAAAATGATCAGCCTTCTTGCTTCCACTCCTTAAAGGAAAAAAAATATTTTCCTGATATATTTATTTTTAAATTGCGTCTCCAAGGGGCTTGTTTTTTGTAGAACCTGTGGGATGAATGGATGTCCGTGAAGGAAGTGTAGGTTATAATCACAGCACAACAGAAAAGTTGACTGGGTTTCTGATTTCTCCGTTGACCTTTGAGTGCAATTGCCATATTAATACACGACATTAATATTGACAAAGGTCCCAGGAGGCACTTTTGATCCTGAGTGAAAGCAAGGACCATTCCCTGAGGGGAAAAGAGGATGGAAACTTGAAAAGGTGCAGTGCCCAGAGATGTTGGAAGTGGAGTGATGTGCTAGGTTGGGAAGGGCCTGCAGGCAGTCCAGGTCCTGACTTCTCACTCTAACCAAGGTAAGGGATAAAGAGTGGGACAGCCTGACCACACAACTCTCCTTTGCCTAGCATGGACATCTTATGGCTCTTCTTTTTTGGACTAAGCAAGTCACTGTAGTTAATAATATATAAATGTAGTAGTAAATGACATAGCAAAAGACTCCTTGGGCTTACAGTACCAGGCTTTCCTCAACCAGAAGAGTGTTCTATTCAAATAAATTCTGTGTTTCCTGTGAGGGTCGAAATTGATGGCTTTCTACTTCCCGGGTAACATGTATGAATTGTTATCAGGTACTGTTCCTTGCATAAGTGTATTGGTTGTTGTACATTTCTGTGCTTTTACAGATAACCCACATGAATATGAAGGATCTGGCTCCTCTTTTCAAAGGGTTAATCTTAATTTCTAGTCACATGCACTGTCACAGAGGCATATTATAATTAAGAGCTATTAAAAAAAAAGCAAAACTTAAAATATTCAAAAAGTAAGAAGATTTTAGCCTAACCCTGTGAAGTACTCCAGATCATTAAATCAGTTTAAACAAGATCATAATTTACTACTCCAAAGTCTTCCTTAAACAGAACTATGATTTGCATCATATTACATGAAACTCCCCATTTTTGCTTTTTAATATAATGGAGCTGTCATATGAGACATTTGTTTTGGACAAAAACATGCTTCTACTTGATTTCAGCAATTCATTCTGATCCAGTCTCATATATTTCCTGCACTACATTTTTCCAATGAAGATTGCACAAATCTTCTTGTGCATGTTGTGCATATATGTGCAGCTGCATATTTGTTGTCAGGAAGACTGTATGGCTCTTTCTGCCTAGGCAGGAAACACAAAGGACACAAGACATTGGGGAAAAACTAAACTGGAAGAAAGTAGATAAAATATAAAGAATATTGATTTACATGTATAAAATAAGCTGATATTTTGCATTAACAATATCCGTTAACTAGCATTTACTACAAATCATTCTAGATAAATGAAAAGAGGTCTTTCTTTTGCAAAGCATTTGATTTTTCCAAAGAACTAAGCTTTCTTGTGTTTTTCTTGTGAACAGAAAGATCTATCACATTACTTTCCACACCACCCAATGACCACTTTAAATTACTACTTTGTTTTCTTAAGATAAATTTATGAGTAGAAAAAAAATCAATACAAATGAATAACAATAATAAGAGAGTCTGTTTAATTGGTGCCTATATGAATGAACAACTTGCCATGTTATTAAAGACCCATAGACTTCAGTGTTTCCATGAGAATACCTCAGGGTTTTCTGTTTTCTCACCCTCTGTAGAAGTCTACTCACCACTTTTTTCAAATGTGAATATACTAAATTCACAGTTGAATTTATTTGTGTTTTCTATTATTGTTGTTTTCCTGTTATCTGAGCCAAAGCACACCTCACTCCTATCCTTACGGCACTCCCCTGGAGTAAAGTGAGAGATAAACCCAACTTTGATAGGTGATGTCTGGACAGCAAGTGTGCATGACCTGTTGTGGTTATACTTGACTAGATTCGTTGACATTTTTGTACAGGGATAACTTGATCCCTCCATCACAGTGTCTGCAATGCCTCTGTATAAAAAAACTTAGGTTTAAATTAATTATTAGAATGATTGGCTTTTTCCTGAGTGATAAACACATATGTTATATTGCAGGAAGTTTCCAGCCTGCTTCATTCTAAGAGCAATACATCTGTCATTTAAATACTTACTGCTGTGATAACCAAACTTCTTTTTAGACCAGGTCTGCCAACTGACATTATTTCCCAAGACGATTTAAATATCAGGAGGTGTTAAAACTTACTTGGTGATTATCTTATCATTAGGAACATTAGGAATTAAAGGTTCTACTCTCATATATCCTGAGCAGCCTAATCACTAAACAACAGTATAGGAATGAACAGTGCCATCTGAATTTTTCATGATAGAAAAAGCATATTATGATACAACCATGTGTAATGATACTATTAAATCAAATATTATAATAGGCTAATAACTGGATAGTAGGGAGCAGGGAAGGCAGAGTATTGTGTAACTTCTGGTTTTAGTACATTTTTCCTGATTGCAAGGATGAGTTTGGATAAGTCCAAAGGTAGCTTTTATGTGGAAGCTCAGCTGGCAAGAGACAAGGGACGATACAAGCCTGTGAAGACCTGGGTATAAACTGACACCACTTATTTAAATACACTGCTGTCTTACCAAGTGTGTTGCCCATCACTATTACAGAGTCATGTTCCTCTTCCCTTGCTGTCTTTCCAGTTCATGAATTTTTCATTCCTTTGTGCACAGTGAGCTGAGCTTTAACAGGAGCACTAAGGGCATGAGTTGAGGACAAGCTATTTTATACAAAATACTCATCATATCATTGTGGTCGTTTAATTAAAATGTTCATGACATTTATGATTAACCCAATTGATTTAGCTTAAATGTCCTCTCAACCTGACCCCAGGTTCAGGACTCTCAGAGAGCTGAAGGACTTCACTGACCAACCTGCATTTTTAACTTCCATACATTTGTTAAAGGGTAATGGCAAAGAAAATCTTATCCAAAGCTTGCTACATAATCAGGTTCTCTGCTAATGACAGAGAGACTACTGTCTCTACTGTCACAGTTGAGATATATAACTAAGAATAAAGATTTCCTGACTTACATGTCTTAATGCGCGCCTTTCCTATTTTAATATACTTAATTTTTGTCTGAGTAACTGACACAGCATTTATGTACAGAAATCCATGCAGAATAAAACAGCTGTAGTATCATATCAGCACCCTAAGCTTAATATCCTTTCTTCAGTACTTGCTAGAAGATTTAAAGGTAGCAAAAATTCACCAAAATAGCCCCCTTCTGCTCATTCTTATGAAGCATTTCCTCCTCACTCCCACTGATTAGTAGATGTACTGAAATATTAGTGTTAACTTCATCATGATGTGAGGTTGTGTATCATTTCACATTTTTTTCATCAGCAATTGATTTACATTTTTTTCACCAGGGCATTTGTCAAAGTCCCTTTTTTTCTTTTTTTCTCCACACAGATCTCTGGAGCACCTCGATAACTCCAAAAGTAAGTTTTGCATCTCTGGTGTATGACTCCTCTCACATTGGTCCTTAACCTCTCTGAAGCCTGGCTATACAGTAAAGACACTATCAACTACCTGCAAATAGCTCAGTTGATTAGAATATAGTGCCGATATCACCAAGGTCATATGTTTGATCCCTGTATGGGCCATTTACTGAAGAGGTGGACCCAATGATCCCCGTGGGTGCCTCCCAACTCAAAGTATTCTGTGAAATATCTGTGACACTAATACTTACTTTGCATTTAAAATTAGGATGATTTTTCTACAAGCTATTCCTATGTTCATATATTTTATCCATTGGTCTATTGATGGGAATGATGACATATCAAAACACTATGCATTTAACAAAGAAATGAAAGCTTTCTGTATCTATTAAATCTTATCCTTCCACTCCTCTCTTTAACCTCTCCTGAAATTCCATTAAAAATGACAAATGCTACAGCAAACAGTTTAATTAAATGGCTATCAACTGAACACTAATTTTCAAGAAATCATTGGTTTATTCTTTGCACAGCAATTGCCTAATCCCCCACTGACTGTTTCATATGAACTAGCAATTGACACTGCTACTGCTGTTCAGAGGCTTGTTAATGTTTTCTTTTGATCATGAATTTTAGGATTTGTTTTCTGGTTGCATGTCTAGCGTACACTTTCCATATTTTTTGTACCCCAAAAAATAATAAATGAAATTAATTATTTCTATTAAAGATCTCTGTGTTATTTTACAGAGCTTTACAAATCTATCTCAATTGAATTTGAGCAAATAAATCTAGTTTCATAAGATGAGAAATCAGGTGCATAAGAATCAGCTTCTGCAGAACATGCAGCAAAAATACCCCCATGAGTAGAAATTATAAATTCTAATGAAAATAATATACTCCAAATCAAATACAAATTCCTAATGCCAGAATAGCAGAGAGCAGACTGAGAAGAGAGGTGAGAAGAAGGGAAACAGAGGGGCAAGGATGATGGGGGAGGAAGGTTTGTCACTTGCTTGAGTTAAAAAGGAGCGTAGGGTTACTCCAGGGTGCCTTTGCTAATAATGACAAGATCGTTTGCTTTTCACATCTGTAGCAAAAAATGAAAGGAGAGGATGGAAAAGAGGTCCTGGGATGTACCAGCTGTTGATGTTAGTCCTCCCTGCTGAGCCCAGAGCGTTGTGCCCATACCGTAAGGCATCACAATCTGTTGACATCTCCAGCTCTCTGGTACTTCGGGACACTCAGCTGAATCTAAGATGACGATCATCTGGCTGAGTGAACAGAAATCAGTGCCTACAGTGAAAAAGCAGGAATAGAATACAAAGCAGATGGCTGGAGGCCTGCTTATTCCTGTTTCTGGAGGTGTTTACATTCTTAAGTGACTAATTTTGACATGTTATACTAGTAATGAAGTTTTTTGGTATGACCCAGTAAACCGCATACAGTGCAGTCTGGGACCACTCTAATTCGATGTCTGCAGCCCAATGCTATTTCTGATCTACAGAAAGTCAATTAAAATCATGGTGAGTGAGCAATCAAAGATGAATTTCAGAATGACAGCTTTCTCCCATAAATAGTACTTAAAGCCTTTGCATTTTCTTAACTAAAATATCTTGAAAATCTCTAACATCAGTACTTGTCCCTGTGGGACTGAGATCTGAACCATGGTACAGAAGATGTGCAGGCTTCCAAGAATGACATAACCATTCAGAAACGAGAAATTTTCTCTAACCTTTCCTATGTGAAAGCATACAGATCTAGAAACTTCAAGAAAGTATTATGTGATTAAAATGTTTTAAAAGCACTATTAAAAAAATATATATTGTTTAGGTTACTATCTAACTTTTGCTCACAGACCTAGAGGCTGTTGGGATTGCATTGACTAAGGTAGAAAATCTAGAACTAAAACATAGAGTCAAAACTTTAAATAATTCAAGCCATAATTAGGGGTTAGTAGAATATCATGGAGTTGTTTGGTTGAAAACTTACTTCATCCCAATCTGTAGTTTTTATTTTTTCTTCTCAGAATGCTATGAAGGATATTAATCATTAGAATCTCGGTTATGCGACAGCTATTGAAGTTGAAAAATAAGACAACCACATGACTCAGTCTGTAAATATCTCTTCTGCCTGTGTCTTAAACTCATCCACAGTAATGGTTCTGTGGGCGCTGAGGATCAGTAAATGATTATCGCATTAAGCAGTCAAAACTGAAAATAAAACTTATCAACAGTTTAAAGTTATTCTGGGGCTGTTACAGGCAAACAATCTAATAATAGTAATGGTTGAATGATGTTCTTTATTAAGTCAAAGACTAAAGAGCCTGTTTAATCTGGAAGCATTTTCGAAAGGGCTTGAATTAATATGAACAAAGAGAAAACATCAATTGTTTCTAGGAGTCCAGATGTGGACCTACCTTTTGCACCACTGGCTGAAATGGCCAATTCCTTAGTATTCCTCAGCTTCATGACTAGTGGAGCTTTTCTATTTTAACAAGGGCCACACCACTTCAGCCACATCCTCGTGGCTAAGTTATTTAGGGTCGAGATTTTGGGTTTTTATTTATCATGTGATATTCACTATCATTTCAGATTTGGATAATCTAAATTATAGGCCTAAATTATAGTCTATTATTATAGCCCTTCCATCTTCCAAGAGTATATACTGAGGTCTATATTTGTCCTATCTTTAGCAAAAATTCCTCATTTATGGAAGCGATCTCATAAATGGCAATCTGTGAACTATCTCAGTATCAGTACAAAATATTAGGCTGCTAAAATGGCACAAACTGTAACACAGTGACTAATCCCCACCTGGAGACCTGCATAAAACTTGGGAGTCCGCAGTACAAGGAGGATGTAGACCTGTTGGAAAGACCCCAGAGGGAGACCACGAAGACAACTGGAAAAATGGAGCACCTCTTCTGTGAAGACAGGCTGAGAGAGTTGGGGTCATTCAGCCTGGAGAAGAAGGCTCCAGGGAGAGAACCTTCCAATACAAGAGAGTTGGAAAGGGATTTTTACAAGAGTCTGTAGATAGAACAAGAGGGAATGACTTTAAACTGAAAAAAGGCAGGTTTCGATTAGATGTTAGGAAGAAGTTCTTTACTGTGAATGTGGTGAGGCATTGGAACAGGATTCCCAGAGTAGCTGTAGATACCCCATTCCTGGAAGTGTTCAAGGTCAGGTTGGATGGGTCTTTGACCAACCTGATCTAGTGGAAGGTGTCCCTGCACATGGCAGGGGGTTGGATGATCTTTAGTAGATCAGTAGATGATCTTTAAAGGTCCCTTCCAGACCAAACCATTCTATTATTCTATGATTCATTCCATGATTCCAAAATAAAATAAAATGGATGAGTCCCCTAAAGGTCTTAATGCAATCATCAGTCAAATGTATAATGCTCACAGAGACATTTCTCTTGTTTTATGATATGTAACAAAGACAGAAAACAAAGTATCTGTCAATGTTTGCATGAAACTTTTTGTTTCATTTGGTTTGCTTTAATCCTCTCTTTTTTTTTTTTTTTTCTCTCAGTCAGCTGAGAGAGTTGTGGAGTGCTCACCAGTATATAATTATCCAAACATTGCTTTGTATGGGGGTTTTGAGATCTCTTCACTTAAACCAATGCACATTTTTATTCTTCACATCCTTCCTTTGATCAGGAAGAAAACTCTGCAGAAAGTCTGTTTTCTCATTTAGACCTCCAAAGAACAGAGCAAGATAAAATAAAGCGACAAAAAAAGCCTCCTAAATACGATTTTTTATTTTTCATTTCTTGAGCTCAGAGGAAGGCAGTGACTGCCTTCTGCCACCGCTCAGGCATTTCAAATTTTCTGACTCCTGAGTAAAGCAGCTGTTGATTCATGCACTGGATTCATCTTCCCTCCACCATTTTAATCTACCTTGTCCTGGTACTCTCCACTCATCTGTAGAACTTGATTGTAACATTCAAAAAGTTTTAGTTATCCAAAAGGTGGAGATAATTTTAAATTTCCATTTTCTCATGTAATGAGTTTCACTATTCTAGTAAGAAATTTTTTCATGTGAGGACATTTTGCAGTAACTTTGCAATCATTCATCACAGCTGTAAAAGGTTCCAAAAAACCACAGGGAAGCAGGACCTTTCGCATCAGAAACTCAAAATATCAGATCTTCTCCTGTCACTATTCATATACTAATGGAGCACAAGCAATGACGTAAAGAAGGGATTAAAATTAACAGTGATTGATATCATATGAGGACAATGTTGGTGCCACATCTCTTCACAAAGCAGCAGCAAAAAAATGTGTCAATGTTCCCCTAAAGAGAAAGTTTAAATTTCTCTTGCATTTTCCAGGAACAGTGCCTAATGATGGAAGAAATTTTAGCCCAGTTAGCTAAATGGGACAAAATTCCCAGACCTGATAAGATAGTAACTTTCTGATGAGCTGCCAGACATATATGAAGAATGAAGTTCCCATCTTCCCCCAACAGGTTTATCACAATATATTCATTTGTATGAAAACTTCAAAGTGCCTCACCTTCTGCAGGACTTTACCTCCAATTATTCAGCTCAAGCTAATAACTCAACCTTATTTTATTTTTCACTGTAAAAAGAAGGGCAAAGATAAAGAAGAGAAACTCCTAGAATGTATGAACTGAGAACAGTGGCAGGAATGATATTTGCTGGGATTCTACAATCCTTTGTCAGCTTAATAGCTTTTAGAGGACTTTCCAGCCATAAGGTTTATCTAACTTCCTCTGGAGATGGAGCTGGCCATGAATTGTTCCCAAGGAGGAGAATTAGGGATATTTGTTCTTTAAATATGCTTTATAATTGTGTTTGATGTTGTCCAATGCTTGATACTGCATAGATATTAATTAAGTGTAAAAAACTATTTTCTCTACTTTGTTCAGTGAAAAAAAAAATCAACCCTGGTAGGTTTCACAATCAAAACTATAATCTTTCTCAAGCATGCAAATTAACAATTAGAACATCTCAACAATGGAATTCTGCTAATCCCTCCACAGGAGAAAATTGCTTATCTGCCTACAGCACCAATTAACCAAACTGCTGTTTAAACCAAAAAGCTGTTTAAAGCAGAAAAACAGACAGAAAATTTACTAGGATGGAATTATTTTACATCCCAGATAGACAAATTCTCCCACTGTGGAGCTGGATTTAGGGACGGGGCGGGGGGTGTGTGTATGTGTGCAAGCTGCTGCAAAAGGTGTTGAGTTGAGGCCAGCAAAAACTGAAGTTCATTGTTCAAGGAGGTAGAGCGTGGTCATTGCAAACTGGGTTCCCATATCCCATTCTACCTGTGGACTTCAGCACAAGATGATAATAAAATCAAAGTCCTCTGTAGCATTTCTTGCCCTTTCCTTTTCAATTATCTTACTATTGAGGGCTAGAGACAAGATAATGAACAAGCTGGACTACTGGGTGCATTCAGCTTTCCATTTCTTTAGTGCTAATGTTTTTGTTTACTACCTAATTTTGTCATACTACGGTTCTGGAAATCTCTGTATAATAGAATCAGTATCCCTGACATCCAGCAACAAACAGTTATGCAAAGTTCAAAAAATAACTATCATGGATCATTATGTCATATTTGGCTAACATAATCATTGTCAAAAAGAAAACATATTACCTTTGGGTGTGGTTAATCTCAGTACTAACATGCTTAAATTTTACCTACCTGAGGGGAACACCCATATCATTGATGCAGGTGATGCTGGGAAGAGGCGTGTGAAAAAAACTGCACCTACAGAAATGCTGTACAACTTGGCTGTCTTCCATTTCATAAAATAAGGGAAACATCATTTGTGCAGGTGTAATATAACTCATTTTGGTTGTATGTGGAAATAAAACTTTCATTCAGAAAGCACTACTTGCTCTAACATGATTTTGCTTGGAGTAGGAGTATAACCGAGGGAGAAGATATTAACATTCTGGAACAAGCCCACACGAACAAAAAAACCCATACTTTTTAAAAATTTTTTAATTGAACACAGAAGAAGTTAAAAAGAAAAAAAAGGATAGACTGACAGTTCTGGAAGTTGAAACCTTCCATCTGTGGAATTAATATAAAGCAAAGACTGGCTATGGATCTTCATCTTGTTGTCCGTTCAGCATGCCTTCAACTGTTGTGGCTGAGCTGCCTTTACCCCTCATTAAACTAAAGTAGAAATATTCTTCTTTAACTTTTATTCTTTTTTTTTTCCTTTGCAAGAAGGTATTTTTATAGCTGTAGCCATGGCAATTATGTGCAATATATGTTGGCTTTATTTTTGTTAATTTGGAGCTAATAACACCATAGTATATGACTGTCTTTTGCAAAAGAATTTGTTGAATGTAACTACAGAGTCCAGAGTCTTCTAGGTGCACTACAGATCTTCTGGACAATATGATTTAAATTCATGTAAAGTGAACAGTGAAATTGCAAGTTGTGGGTAATAATGTTTTGGTGATTCAGAGGATTGCTTTGCCTTCATAACCAAATGCTCAGTTTTTAAAGTGCCAAAGTTCACAAATGGTTCTTAGTTACAAGAATACCTTGCATCGACTGGAAAGGCAGGCTTGCTGGAATGGAATGTTTACCATGTTATCAATGTGCTTTAAAAGAGCAGGCTATTCTCCATTGTGAATTACACAAACTAAGCTGTACTTGAAAGCAAAACCTTGAAGGATGAAGCCTAGTTAGACCTGACTAGACCTCTGAGATGACCCACCCACCAGGTATACTATTGCTTCTCCTGAAATACTGTTAATTTGTATAGTCATCTTTGTGATCTGGAAGTAAAAAATATTTTGTTCCCCTTCCTTCCACCCCCTCAACCCCCAATCCACTAGTGTTTTGAACCTGTAGGTGCATCATTATATATTTCTAAAGAAGTCCAGCTGAAATGTCTACAACTAAATCTTACAGTTAGAATTGCATTAAACAATGAGATGCATTTAGGAAGCCAGAGAGAAACACATTTAATAACCTAGAGGCTGGGTACAACTTCATGTTGCTTCAAAGTAGTTCCTATTTTAAATCCTGGTATTGCTTGAGGCCAAAAACCGACTTTATTACATTTCAAAATGAAAGAAAAAAAAAACAAACAAACAACCCATGCACCTGCTTTTGTAACAGACTTTTAAAAAAAATTACTGGCACTTATAGAAGGAACACATTGTGTAGATAATACATGTCATCAGTTTAACAACAATAACATGATAATTCATTCTCGAAAAGAAAGCATGGAGGTCCAACCTATGTTGGTTCACTGAAACAATATTACATTAAAAGTGGCTACAACTCTGCAGTATATTGTTCTGGCTCTGTGTCTGACCTGCTCTGTCATTTTAGGACAGATCTCCAAAAAGACATAGTTATTAAAATACAAACCATAAAGAATGCTAAATATCTAAGATCTGAAAGAAATGCAGTCAAGTACATAAAGCCACATTCATGTGAGATTTAAACTTTTAATTGCAACACCTTTAGAACTATTCCAAACTTAACCCACTTTATTTACAGCAATGTCATGATGAAAGTAATCTGAAAGGTGTGTGACATTGTCAGGACTACACACTGCTGCCCCACGACAGACTGTAAAGCTGAACCAGAAGAGAAAAAGAGGATACTCATTTAGTTTCAGGAAAACTTATCCTTTAGGATAAAATGGTTTATAGGTGCAGAGAATAAGAGAAAGTTTTCTGCCTTTTCTATGCTACACAGCCTGAGGGATGGCAGAAATGATGAATCTTTTCTCTTTGCTAAAAGAATGGGAACAACTGAGGTTCTATGTACTAGTGAAACTGTGGTAAAAGACAACTAAATATTCTCATTTCCCTTATTAGCAACTCAGATCATAGCTTCACATGTTTTTTTTCAGACTTAAAATAATTTAAAAATTTGAGCAACCAGGCTCAAACTTTTCTAAGGGGCAGAATGTGATATATATATACTCGCACATGGACACACATGTTATATTCGTAGACATTGTTACATTGAGACAGTAATATGATGTATAATGCTAGAGTATTGCAACAATACAGACTTGTCTTCTCACAATTCAGTGTAAACAATTTATATTTGGCCAAGGTGCAAAGATTTTGATGCAAAGATGTATCAGCTAAATGTAATATTTTTATTAAATTTTGTTAACAATCCTGGTGAGAATTCACATGTGCATGAAGTTTAATATAAAAGGGGAACAAAAATTCTGATTCTGAGATTCATTTATTTCAAAGAGGGGTACATAAGAAAGCAAAGGAATATTTATTTGAGGGCTCCTGTTAAATGTTATCTGTGAGAATCAAATAAGATAGCTAGATTATATAACATATATGTTTAAATGTACACATATTTTAAACAGAAATCATATTCTTAGCATATTAATACTTTCAGTAAAAATTTGTCACAATGCATTTAAATACATCCAGGATTCCACTACAATCTGTGAACAAAATCCACACAGTTTAGACTATTTTTTACTCAGTTTTGCATGTCTAGAACAACTGTAACATCAAACAGCTATAATTCAGCCTACACATTTGATAAAGCCACTGTGGGGAAGACAGGCAAAGGGTAAAATAATGGAAGCAAAGTTGTGACCTGCTGTGAGCTGGCACAGGGTCTGGGTTCAGTTTCTATGGAGAATGGCCACTCTACCATACTGCACAATCTCCCAAGCTCAAAGATAATAGCACTGGTTGTGGTCATGTAGGAGATGCAAGGGTTCTGAGGTGAAGGGTACTATTAGTTTTTTAATTTTAATCTGACAGTTCATTTTACCTAGAGGAAGTATTGACCACTCTTTTTTTTTTTTTTTTTGTAATATTTAATGCTACTTTTCCAGTAAGCACATAGTTAAATTGACAGGACTTCATTTGTAATCCACAGAACAATAGATGACCTCAGTAAAACTGTGCACTATCCTCCAGATGTTGTGTGCATTGAAACACCTGGAAGAGCCACAGGAGACAAGCAAGAATGACCGCTGCATTTGCTAAAGTAGCAGCTGTATGTTCAGCAGGCAGAACACATTGCCCTACCTTCAGCACCTATCACTTCCATGCTTTCAGAATTTATCAAACCCTCAGCTTAGCCCATCATATAGCTACTGGCATGTTCTGTTTCCCATAGAAAAGATCCTAGTGGTTCTTCCTTCCCTTAAGGTAAAATACTGTGAAACTATAAATATAGGTTTTAGTGCTTGATTTAGTGTAATCCCACTTCAGGTGTGGGCCTAACTGTTTTGCCAGGTTCACACTTTGTCTTGCCTCAACAGCATGCTTCTATCAAGCTCCAGTTTTGTGTGAGGACATGAGGAAAGTAACACAGCCTTATTACACCAAGAATTGTTTGAAAGGAGCCGTGTTGCGCACCACGACACTAGTAAAGAGGCTTGAATTAGAGGTATATAGGAACAACTCAAAGCTTTTTGTGAGATTTTAATTAAACTGAATACAAAAACAGCAGCAAGAGACTGGACTTCATGACCCAGTGACATTCCCCTATGTTTCATGTACACAACATCCCCATGTTCAATTATTATTTCTGCCATATTAAAAGAGTTTAATCTAAATAAGGTTTTTTAGTGTTCTGAAATGTACTAAACACATACTTTAGAGAGGCTAAATATAACAAGTCTCGAAAGTACAGACACAATTTTACTTAATTTTTCCACTTTAGTAATTTTAATAAAGACTTAAATATACAAGGTCTATGTAAAACTGAAGTTAATTCTTCATCTTCTGTGCAGTCCCTCATATCTTAGAGAGTTTTCTCAAAGAATCTTAAAATCTTATGGTTTACTTGTTGAGTATTTTTGCAGTGGCATGGTCCCACAATTTCACCTTGAAATTGCTTCATTTAGTGTTCTCTGGTTTTGCAACTTTTGCAATATTTTCTTTTTTACTTCTAAAAAATTGGGCGTCACTATGCATACTTTTTCATAACCAGCATATAATCACTTTTCTCATATTTTTCCCTTTTTCCTAGAAAACACTCAAATAATTCTGAGTTATACTGGATCCTCCACCTCTCAAGAAACAAACGTCTCTTGGTTCCCTAAATGTTCCATCTTTTGTTATATGTGTGCATTGTACAAAAGAATTATAGAAAGAGGCCTTGACCATAGGAAAAATATTCAAGCCAGTCATGGCTATGTGTTATTGACTGAATCATTATGAATCACTGACACCTGTAGTGGTTAGAATTACCTCTGTTTACCAATGGATGTGAAAAGGAAAATGAGCCTTCAGAATTTAGTTGTAAGTAATTGCCAGTCATGTAGTCTATTCCCAGTCCAATTACCATTCCAGTTTTTGCCCTATTCAGGCATGTTCAAAGACTATTGTCTATTCAGGTAGCCTCACTGAAATTAGTACTTTTCAACATAAAGCAGTTAGAATTCAGTCTTCATTTAGTGGATTTATTATGTCCCGTTGAACAAGTTGCTACTAAAACAACAAAAACATCACAGAGACACTAACTACTGAGCTCCTCAAAATTCAAAGAAAAAAGTATCAACTTAGGAGTTTGTTTAAACCCAAAATGTTCTGAATCGGAGTAAAAGACCCTGAGATTAACTCAGTTGGTTAGAGCATGGGGCTGATAATGCCCGTGAAAACCACAAATAAAGTTACATGATTCCTAATAGAATTGCATACTTTTTTCCCTGTACTGTCTAGTGTCAGCTTGCCTTCATTCCTCCACCAGTCTCACACCGAAAGACAGCAGCAGTCCAGTGGCTAGTCTGAAGTCACACATGTGCACTTCGATCTTCTCACACAGACAGCCTGAGAGAAGTCCTGGCTACCAAGTAGATGTGCTCCTTTGTCTTCAACAGTAGCCCAAATTTGTGTCTTCTTCCTGGATAACAGTTTTCAGGGAGCTCGTAGGAGCAACCTTGTCTCTGAAACATGTATCCTTCTTTCAGATCTGCTCGATGTAGGTAAATACATTATAATCATAGTAAGTAGGCAGGAACAGAATTGCAGAAGACAGATTACCTGATCTTATATGCTTTGTTTCTGTATCTTTCAAAATATGTTTATTTTTTAAATACTAGTGTTTTCATACTTTTTCAGCTTGACTGAGAAGCCAATATATGCATGAATACGTGTTGAAACAATTTCTGGCATCACATCAGAGAAATTCTTTGGAATCCACTGCAGCTTCATCCAAAAGGCCAGTAACTGAACAAAAACTGGGAATGAACTCTCTTCCTGAGAATCGTTACCCTTCAGCTGGTTTTTTTGAGCATTAATAGATGAAGACAAAAAACCTGCTGCTCATGTCCTACAGCTCTTATCCAGACTAAACCTAACTTGTAGCTAAAAGGACAACTTCCCTCTGATTGATTATCAGCCAGTTTTCTTTGGCAATATGCAAATAAAGTTATAAATATGAGAAAAGGAAAGAAATCCTAAAACTAGTTGGGTAAGAAATCTTTACATTTTGGTGTTTCTGGTTCTTTGCTTTTCTTTTTTTTTTTTTCTTTTTTTTTAAATGAGGTATATATTTTGAGAGTATAAAGTAACATAAAGACACAGATATTGAGAAATGTTTGTATAATATAACACTGCTAAGGTTTTATATGTCTTCAGAAGAGTTTCTAGCATTTCCCTGACAAAACTTCACATCATTTTCATTTGCAGAGCAGTTTGTAGAAATATCCCCAGCAGAGGGAGTGGCTCATCTGTTTGAGATGAAGCCTGAAAGATTAGAAAAAGCAAATTTTTACTTTTGTTTTACAAATGAAAAATAGTGTTAAATATAATAATTTACCTAAATGTCGATTAAAAAAACCCAACATTTTTACTCTCTCTTATCAACTTGAAAGAAGAGCATGGTGGTGTGTCTGCAAGAAGTGAGCAAAGAGACATAAAAAGTCCAATTACTGTAGTGAGCTCCAGAAAAAATCTTACATTTCCTCTGCTTTGTACTTCACTTGTTCATTGCATTTAATTGCATACAAAGTAGATATAAAATGACTGATTATCAGAATTTTAAGCTCATTTATCCTGATAGTAAGTAGTTATTTAGACCTAGTTTTCAAACAAATGCATAAGGAGATAGATTAAAATCACTGGGAAATTAAACCTCTAGGCTCAGGCTTTCTGGGTATAAATCAGTATTGACAGATGGGCTTTAGTGGACTTATTTTGATTTATAACAGATAAGTTATAAATCAAATAGGAACTTTAAATAATATGCAACATTTAAGTGAAAAAAATTCAAAATGAAAAATGAGATTTTTTTTTTGTTTGTAATTCCAGCAGTATTAAAACTGATGTCAAAGCACAACACAGGAAAACTTAGTTATCTAAAATGCCAAAGAGTGACTAAAAGAGTTGTTTTGTTTAAGCCAAAGAGCATTCCCAGGTAGTTTTCAATCCCCAATTTCATGGTCACCATTTCCCCATCAGTTTTAACATCATGAAAGTAGCTTAGTATTTCTTCTGATGCTAGAAAGTCCACTTAGTCTTTTCCAACCCAAATGATTCTATGAGTCTATGAAAAAAATTCCTAAAATCACTTGTTCCATTTAGTCATTAAAGTTTAACTCGTCACAACAAAGTTTCAAACCACAGCCAATACACTAACAAGGTACATAACGCATAGAGAGAGAGTTAATAAATACAGAAAATATTTATACAACCATAATGTAAACTGATTTGGACCTCCAAACATGGATATTTCCTCAGTCTGCTGTATTAGAAATATAGCATTTTCTCAAAAGTCTTCTAATGAGTCCATCCTTGAATTTTATAATTTAGGTATTTCCATCTCTCTGTGAGGAATGTTTTGTGGGTATGGCTTGAAACAATGACTTAAAAATATATTTTCAATTTTTTTTAAACACTTTTTCCTAAAGCAGCAGGATTAGGATTATGATACCTTTACCCACAATGGACAAATATCATCTAGATTTTTAAGAGTTTTCAAAAAGACTTTGATCCATATAACTAATTAAAATTTATCCTATTGGGGAAATCACTTACATGATAATGTTAGCTGCTTGTTCTTAGTATCCCTGTGGGATTACTATGGCTACAATAGGACCCTTATGTACATCAGGAAGCATGTAAAGTGGGTTGTGGTTGAAAAGGAAAACATTGGCATGGAAACAGTGGATATATTAGGAGTCAATGCCTGGGCTATAGCTGAGGAAGATGAGATCAAAAAAGAGGAAATTCTCAATAATAACATTTGTGTTTCCACAGACCAGGGGCCACCCTTCATGACTAGCTTTCTGGCTGTCAGTAGTAGCTATTTATAACACTTTCTCAAAGACTTTCTAGCCCACCACTAACTTTGTGCATGTCTGGACATACACATGTATAAAGGCATGCTCACCTTCCCCATATTCCTCTCCAACTCCTCATCCAGAAAATAAGGGCAGGTGGCAAGAACCTCTGCACCCCAAAGAGCACTATAGGTCAGAATCTCTGGAGAGGGACTCTGCTATGACAACGGTTTGTGAAATAGAAGGAAAAAAAATGTATAAAAATCTGTCTCTGACATATTATATACCACATGTTCTCAACCAGTACTCCAATGCATAGGACATGAATGTGAGTTTTTCACACTCTAGCATACATATAATGATGTAAATAACACAGAAGAGAAATTTATATGCAAATAGATTTGCAAATTCAAGATATTAAGAAAAATTGTGCTAAAATCCACTAATAATCTTGGTGAATGTGTTTTTCTTTCTAAAACCTGAGCTGATTCTTCAACTTGGGATACCCCTTTTCTTTTCAAACTCCTCAAGATCTATGTTTTTTCTCCCAGCTTCATGGGGCTATTCTCATTCCTCCTGACCATAATATAAGAGGAATTGAAATATCTGTGTTTTATATTTACCATTTTGAGTTATAGAAGAGAGAAGGAGGATGGACATCAGTCTCTTCATTAAATAATTTGTATGCAAAAGCCAGATTTTTCAAATATGATAAAAGGTGAGAGGAATAGCATTTTCAAGTGACTAAGTTTTGTGGGAGTTTCCATAGTTTGTCAGGTTTTGAAAAGAAAGAACAGTATATAATTTCCCTAGCTTAGTAGTAATTCTGTACTATGAACACAGAAATTTATGGCTTGCTTTGAGAGCATTGAAAAAATACAGGTCTGAGCAGGTACCACAGACACCATAGATGACCATCTTTTAAGGCAACTATGTACTGAAAAAAAAGCATCAGAGATTTTCTTCTTAGGTATGGAAATCAAAAGAGCTGTTTTATACTAGTGTTGTGGTAGATCCTGGGAAGGGTATCTTTGTGGCCCCAGATACTCTTCAGACCCTACCAGTTTGGAGAAGGCATTTCAGCAGCAAACAGGCAGATGTGAGGTCCTTCCTTTATCAGCCACCTTGCCTAGCATCCATTACCTTTCCATGAAGCACACATTGTTTTCTGCCAATATAGTTGCATTCCTAAGGGATGATTAGGGAAGAGGTAGATGTTTTCAAACAGGGTTTCAAAATCCCTGTCAGACACAAATGCTTGGTAACAATGTCAGTGCAATAGTTCTGCACTGGTAATACGTGTGAAAACCCTAGGAAAGGCAACCTTCAGGAACAATTATTGATGCTTCTGAGTGATGACACAACATTGATGCTTACCATTAATTTTGGTCAGATAGGGATACAATATTTAAGAAGAGGGTTTGCAAAGTTCCCAGTCTTTTAGTGCAGTGTCTGAAACAGACCACTGTGGACTGTGAGGAGTACCTCAATTTTCAGCAAGACCTAATGTATTTGACAAGTTTCCCAAGGACTCCAGGAGATGGATACACTCCTCTCTAGAGCTTCTCCTGCGAGGCTCCAAATTTGCAAGCACCATTTTTGTTATTCTCCCCAAACTCACTCAACTTCCCTACCAGCACCACTCACCTATTCAGAAGTACTTCCAAAAGCCTGCAGGGCTTTTTTGCACCCAAACAGCAGTATGCCATCCTGTAGACAGCCTGCCAAGCAGTCTTTCAAGCAGAAGCCTTATGAAGGATGCTGAGCTTAAGACCCTGGAAAGAGTGCTCTTTCTGAGTGTGGTAGATATATTCACACCACTCGTTCTCTTGCTCTCAGTTGGCAGCTCTTGAACTGTGTTGTTAAGGAACTTGGAACCAGAGGGCATGAAAGGTTGTCAGCTTGCTTCACACATGTAGTTTCACGTTTTAGGCCTGGATCTACAGCTACCATAGCAATCAAAGCATTTTGAGAACTGCCAAAGAACTACATGTCCTCTGTCCTTAAACAAAACTCAAGGATACATTTTGAGTTTGGTTGATTTTATCTCCAGCCCATCAGAGTATTTGAACTCAAAACCAGAATTCTACTGTACAAATGCATGTAACCAGAAGAGCTAAAATTTCTTACTAATGTTCAAAAGTAGTTGTTTTCATCACCTTCAAACATTCTGACATTCAAATATGAAACTTTTTTTACTATGTAAGGAAGAAGAGATACATGAAGCTTTCTTCTGTGGGGAGTTCTTCAAGGTCCGTGATGATTTTCCCAAGCAGAACAACCTAAACTTAAATTTCACAATCAAAAAGAGGGCAGGCTGAACTTTATTCCCAATTACAATACCTTTGATGACTCCATAGTAGTCACAGATAAAATCAGGTTAGGGAAAACAAGTTCACGTCTTTTGAACTGGAAAGCACATAACAATTACTTAGTAAACCATTAAAAATTATTAATTATACCACGGGATGTAGGCCTTGCAGGGCCTAAAGTATATGCACTGCTTGCACTTGTATATGCTCATTAATCACAGTCTGTTACTGTAATTTTAATGAATGTTTATCTTATTTTCTTTGTGTAATCCAATTACTTTTGTTTTTTTAACCATCATTAGGGATCTCTTTGTTTCCGGCATGCTGCCAATCAGCCCCCTTTAGATGTGAACAATTCAATTCATTATCATTAGGTTTCTCTTTTTAATCCCACTTCTGGGTGAACCATTGAAAGAAAATCCAGGAACAGAAGTCCTTGCACAGCAGGGGGAATGAAATGTGTTCTGAACACCTGAGCAATTATGTGCAACAGTTCTCTAGAATGGTACTCTAATGTCTTTCTAAACTTGTACCACATTAACAATTAGATCATCTGTCATTTCTGCTTTAGTATTAAATTAATTGCAAATTGACTTTAGGATTGAGAAAAAAATTAAACTGCTGGAGTGAATCTAAGCATTTTGTGTTTGTTTATGTTTTATTTGGCACATTGCACCTGTCCAAATTATTTCCATGATGCAGATGCCATTACTACAATCCCAGATGATTACAACAGACCCATAATAAAAATCAACCCATCACATTACCAGATTTACTGAAAGAGGTACTTCTAAAACCTGCAGATGTTTTCATGAGACATACATGAAATTATGCATTAAGAGTAGAAGACCAGCAAACAAACAACAGCATGTGTTGCTTTTACCAGGAAATCTAGGATGATGAGTCCTTAATCATAAAGGAAAATATTTAAAAGTATAAATAAAATTAAAAAGTTATTTTAGTTAATCAGAGACTAGAAGACTACCACGATTCCAGAGAACTCTCAGAGTAAACATGAGGTAATTGAGAAACATAAGAGTATGACCAAGGATTCTTTACTAGCAGAGATAAAGGAAGAAAAGACAAGTATCAGCACCACCAGTTTTGTGGGCTCAGATACTGGAAACAGAACAGGTGCACTAATGGGCTGCTAGACTAGATCCCCTTCCCTGCCTTGATGATACAGCTACACTAGTTCTGGTGCTCTCACTTTGCAGTGGCTCAGGGATCTCAGCATTGAGCATCACAGCTTAGGTGCTAGAGTGCTTCTTCGTACAGTGAGTACCACCCACTGACACAGGAAAGGCCTGACAAACTAAACAAGGAAGGCAATAGCTGGCAGAAAAGCCAGACTGACCTTTTTCCTCAGGCTGGTATATACTTTTCTTCAGAGCATTCTCTTTTCACATTTTCAACGTTTTCTTCTTAAAATAACTTCGAATTAAGTTAAAAGCTTTATAGGACAAAAATACTGGAATATAGTATATATATATAAAATACTGGAATGCAGTGATTGCATCATGAGATGACACAAGACACCAGAGTTTTACTATGTCCAGACGAAGAGAAGAGGAAGAAGTTCCTAACCTGATGGCCAGGTTTACAGGCCAGGCTTTGGACTCATATTTCTTGGTCCATCTGACCAACTGTCCCGTTCTCTGAAGCATAATGGTGTCAGTGCTTACCAGTTAGCTATCTGTACTTGTTAACTCCATCACTCTTTTGTCCAACATATTCAAGGTCCTTTCCACCTCTCACATCACCGGTTCTACCCGCAAGTAAAACTTGTATGTGCTAGCCATGGGCACTTTCTATGGTAAATGTGCCCTGCTTGACCTTTTCACCACTTCCTTCTTCTCTGGGGAGTGAGAAAGGACACTTCATTGCCATTTTCTCCAAAAGAAAGCAAAAAATCTGATCAAATTAACAGTTTCTTGCCACCAAATAACTCATTTATTTAAGGACCTAGTTTTTAAAATAATACATGGACCATGGTTGTTTTTTAATCCAGGTCTATCATTCATCCAAGTTGCAGACTACAAACTCTTTTGTATTTCACTGAGTAGAACAGTAATTCAGTGGGAGATTCGTCATCAGGATGGGTTATGCATGACAGGCAAGTCCAAGGTCAGAAAGCAGATAAGGAAAAAAAACAAATTGGTGCCCCTAACTGATTAAGAAACCAGCCTTTGTGAAATACATTGTTTCACCAACAAAGATAGGCAGGTATTTTTGCGAACTATAACTTCTGTTGCTTACAGGGGAAGTGTTTTAGGAAGGGGGATTTTTTAAGATCCACACAGTGTTCCTCAAAGACATCACACTCACTGACCCCAGGACTTCCGTACTAAAACTAAAGTCAGGCCAGATGAGAAAGAAATTATAAACATGCTGCTCAGGGAATTGTTCTGTGAGCATGACACTTTCATAGTGACGTACAAGCTAAGGCAGAAAACAGCTGTTTTCTCCCCATATGCAGCTATGTGAATCTGCAAAAAAAGTGGTCTCAACCACAGTGCAACAAATAGCAAGAGTGTAAAAAGACTTTGTTTTATATCACAGTTTTTCTGACGAAGAAAGAAAAGGGAAGAAAAACCAAAGGAATCAAGATATAATTTTTGTCAGCTCCCCTCAACTTCCTGGTCTACCTGGTGGCAACATTCTTATCTCAGGTTTATGGGTTCTAAAACATGACTTCTCTTTTCAGTTTTTGGAGCTTATCTTTGCCTTTCTCTGTAAGTAAAAGTCTCTCCATCCAGAAACAACATTTTGTCCACCTTTTCCAAGTATATCTTCCAAGGATACATATAAAATAAAAAAAAGAAATCACTTCTCCACTACAAACCTGGACCTTACTGCTATGGGATGTTTTACATTTCAAAAGTCTATATGAGTTTAAACGCAGATAGACAACTTCATGGGAAAGGAGGTTCATCGAGGGCTACTAAATCCAACAGTTCAACTTTCCTCTGGAAGTTGGAAATAGAAATGGGCAAGTTACTATGGGTAACTTCGTCCTCTTTTAATATCTTCTTCCATGCTTCTCCCAGATTATATTGAATGGGAGCTAGTGATGTTAATGCACAACTGAGTTGAGCCAAATGAATGTTAGTCTCGAACGAAAATCAGTTGCAGTAAATATTGCCTTGATGTTGTCAATAGATTTAATGCATTTTTCCCACTAGTGAAAGATTCTGAAACATAATGTCCTTTTTCTCTCAGATCATACTCAGAAACCTATTGAGTATGTTCTTTCTGTTTCCGGTACTGTAAGGTAAAATGATTTTAATTCCACTGAAAATAGTAAAAATTTTTGAGTGACTCTCCTGCTTTAGTTCTAGTGTGGGGCCCACGAAAAAATTAGAAAAAGAAAGTAAAATAGTCTGTCATGTCTTCAAAATTAGCAGCTTTATGACCTCACTAGAAGACAGAGTTACAGTAGTCTGTGTGTCCAAACTGCGTATTTATAGTCCTGAATATTTTTTGTTAATTCTCTTTAAGTTTATCTTTAAATATTTTAATCCTGGGGAATTCATACTGGTTTTTGTAAGTTGTCAAAAATCTTGATTACTGTAATACTTTACTTTAAGTCATGTTTTCAAAAATCACTCTATTTCAATGTATTCATGACGAGAGGAATATAAAAAAGAGGAAAAAACCAGTTTGACATTCATGAACCTTTTCAAATGCTTGTATCTTAGCCCATGTGTTCTTTAGCTTTTCCAAACTTCTTAATATACAGGATTTTCTGTGGTGCTTTGCAGAAACAGCCGATCATGCAGTATTTGAAGACAGCAGCTAGGCCAATACTGATAGCCAGATGTGGCGTAATCTTGGCTGGGATTAATGGGATTTCAGAACAGTTCTTGACCTCACTGAGATCAGGTCAGGGAAGGCCAGGTGAAAACAAAAGAGGGGTCCTGCATAAAGAGAGTTGAAACAGTCTATTTGTGAAGGTAATTGCATGAAACCAGGGTTAGGAGGTAGCGGAGCAAAGTAAGGCATGACTTAATATAGAACATGTGTGCATGAGCAGATGTACAAGTAAGGGTACAAAAATACATTAAGATTGCTTGAAAGTATTGAGAAAGTAGTGGAAAAGGAGCTGCCTAAAGCAGTGTGTAAGAACCTTCACAAAGTCTTTGGGAAAGGTCCCCTTGTTAAACACAGTGTTGCAGAAATGGCACCACTGACAGGAAAAAGGGGGATAAACAGCAAGTTTCATGGTGGGAAAAGAGTGAAATCAAGATACCCCAGTGTCCTGCCCAAAGATGAGCACTGCTTATTTGCATTCTAAGGATCTGGAAAAAGAGAGAAGCATGATACCACAAAGGTAGGTTTATCCTCACAATGATCTCTGAACCTGAATATTTGGAACAAGTTAATCTGGTAAAGTGATCAGGAACAATGAACTAGAAAATGAAAGTCATCCCTAATGAATAAAATATACATTACAGACGACTACTCTTATGTTAATGCATTCCTAATTAATTGCATCAGGTCAAGAAAAGATTCATTTTAGTTTGAGTGGCTCAAGAAGATTGTAGCACAGAGTTCAGCAATGTCTAAGTTACTGAACAAAATGCATGCATGTGAATGGAATTGGAAAATACCAAAAAATGTACAGTGTTTTGCTATACTCTGAAGATAGCTTTCACCTATAACTGTATGCTTAACCTTATCATGTATGAAAGTAAAGATGTAGCAGAATTAGAGGGTTAAAGAACTTCACAGATGCATCAGATGTATTGTGCCTGAATTTGAAGAAAAAAAAGGGCATTGTGAATTTCAAAGTCTTAATCTGCAAGGTGGGAATAGTAGCATTTAATCTTCCGAAAAAGCAGAAGGAAAAAAGAAATGTACTGAAAATGAAAACAGATATAGAATGAAAACTTCAGTAAAGGTGAAGCACTGACAGAAAACACTGTATGCCCAGGAAAGGACAACATGAAATGCCTTTGGCTGACTTACAAGAAATAGCATTTTTTTTTCCACAAAAGTATCTTTTACTGAAAAATTTCAGCTTCACTAAAAATAAATAATCTAACCTGAAAAAGTGTAAAAGGACTGAACATACTTGAAAATTGTAATGGATACAGAGCCATCTACAGCCAACTAGCAGACTGAGAAACAGCATATACCACAGAAAAGAAGAGAAACTTAGCTGAATTAATCTCTAGAGAGATACAATTTCATAAAATTAATTCTACTTGGAGGAATTTAGCACAAGAAAAAAAACAGACCAAAACCAAGCAAGCAGCATCAGGTTTGTGTTTTAAATTAAAGATGTGAAGATGGAAGGATATAACTGGACAATTCTTAGAAAATGGAAGGTATGATCATAAAAAAACAAAGAAAAATACTCTCAAATCCGAAAGTGTTAATGTGACTATAAACCTGTGATTCATTTTTACAAATAGAACCAAAACTAAGAAACTACTTAGGAGAACAGATGGGAACAAATGTTTCATGACCTGTTGTAGCTAGCTTTAGGGTAGAGAAGGAAATGGATGATATTAAGAACTTTCTTGAAGCAGGAAGCACAAGCTGACTTCTTAAATGTAAAGAAGAAACAAAACAAGTATCCTCAGAAAAATAAGACACACAGAAAACTAATCCAAAATACAAGCTGAGTCACTGAGACACAGTAGCAGAATGTAAAATAAAAAATCACAAGATCCAAAAGACAGAACATAGCAAAGAAAAAGAAAATTATGGGTTTGGGAAATTTCCTAGGTTCTCTGACAAAATCAGTACTGTGTCACAGCTTCACCCAGCTCTCTGTTGGGGTAAACAGCAGTTTAATAATCTCTTTTTCAAAGGGAATGTGGTTAATTTCCACATATTATGGAAAACAGTAAGTACAAGGAATATAAATTAAAAGACTTCTTCAAATTCAGGATGTGAGGTAAAACAAGGAGGGAAATAGTTTCAGAAGAGTTGGGCATCAAATACTAAAGCTCGAGAGTTAGGATGCATGGGAGGCTATACAAGAATGACAGTAATATCAAAAATATCAAAGAGAAACCTAGATTTTAGTCACATTTTATACTGTAAGGAAACATCATAATCTTTATTCAATGCAGTCAGTATTATAGCTGATAATTATAAATAATTTATAAAAATTTCAGGAGATTTTTAGTTTCAGAGGCAGAATTACACCCTGAAAGCCAAAAGAATAATAAAATTATGCATGATGGATCAGTTAGCCAATGTATAGCTTTGTTACAATCATTAAAGGTCTCAGAGACCCCAGAAGATTATTCTGTAAGTAAGAAAAAGAACTTTTCCGTTAAAAAAAAACCCTGCAGTGTTCTTCAAAAAATGCCAAGCACAGCCATGTTGGTAATCAGGCCATATAAATGGGAAAGGATTAGAACTACCTGTTTTGTCTTAAAAGACATGTTGCTTGCTGGACATAGAACACACTGTGATTACACTCAAAGCAGAAGCTATTTAGCAGGAAAACTAACAGTGGCTACTATGGGTGTCCCCATGTAAGGTCACCTCCCTCCTTTTTTGATTTCTTAAGATACTTCATAAACTTTGGGAGGAAGATCAGAAAACTAACTCACAGTTCTTCTGAATATTCAAGAACTGCACAAAACAGATAAAAATGTAGCAATATTTTTAGAAGAAACAGATCTGAATATTGGCCCAAGGTAGGATAGCCCTTTTTCTGACATCCATGCATAATTTGATATGTTCCTGTGGCAGGACTTTGTGTGGACTGAAATCTTGTAGGTGTATCTACCTACATGACCTCTGAAAAGGAACCCTAACAAGAGACCAAAAGGCTTCCAAAGCTTCTATGAGTGACACTGTTAATAATAATCTTCACAATAATTGCAAGAAGCATTATTTGAATGAACTCAAAACAAGCAGGGAAGACAGAATGGAAATGAAAATAGTTTCTACAATCAGCTGTCTGCCTGTTCTTTGTGTCTTTCTCCAGCTTTCTGAGTTGCAGCAAACTCTGCCTTGGTTCCCTCTGGGCCATGCTACATTATTTTCATCCCCTTAGAAGCCTACTTGTTTGATCCTTGCTCTTTCCTGTGGTCTCACAAGCTTTCTGCAGGAGCTGCACACTCCCAGTTTTATGGGTTTTTTCCACCACACCCTGAGGTCTCCAAACCTTTTTGCCCCAACATATTCATTTGCTCTGTAAGTGAAGAGGCAGTCTCTCCCTCCGTCTCTCTCTCCTGGTATTGCACTTCACCCAGTCACCTAGAGGAGAGTAACAGAAATGGGAAATAAAGTCTGCAGAAAGACTGTTCATCATAGAACAACAGTAAAACTTTTCTGTGCTTACTTCAACATCCATAGTTATGGTCACTGATCTAAATGAATAGTCTTCTGGCCAAGAAATCAAAAGCAAATCATATTTGAGGAGACTGGATAGGCCATTGCTGTGTTAACCTTAAGGGTAAAAGGGTTGTGTATGTATTTTGTAAAATAGATAAGAGAAAGTGATGAAAATCAAACGGAGAAGAAAATGTGATGATGTGTTATGAGATCAATGGTGGGAGTTAGACCAGAATAAAGTTTCTCACTTGTAGGAAAAAAAGGAAAACAAAGCAAGTAAGAAAAACAAAAGAGGAGAGAAAATCTTACACAACCTTACATTTCTGACTCATATAGGGAGTTTCTTCTTGCAGATTTCAGTTAACCAGAAAAACTAGGCAATGCTAGCTTATTTTGTTTCTGATACTTATCCCAAAGAAAGCAGCGAGGCAGGTTTTTCATTAAAACAAACAAGCAAATAAAGGACAGATTAATGCAAATACTTTAGTAAAGCATGCCTTCAAAGAATGGGTAGGGCTGGACATTTATTGGAGGAGCAGAATAGCTATTACTAAAATACATTTGCTCCCGAAATTTTTTTCAGGTTTTTTTCAATAAATTCATATATATTAATAACGATGTTAAAAGTTTGTCGCGCTCTTCTTGGTAACTTCCTCTAGAAAGATAAGAAGCATAGCATCACTGAACTCATGTGCAATCTTCTGTAGTCAGGCATTTTGGGATTCCCATCTCAGTGACACACATCCCACAGCTCTTCTGACAAATGTTGAAAATCACAGTGTGAAACCTTGTCTGAAGGTATATACTGAAAGAGGCTGAAAGTTGTAAATAGCCATCTACTTACATCTCAGCTGTGTGTTGGGAAAAAAATAATTACAGTGTAAAAAAAAAGTAGATAAACTTCTAAAAGTTAAATAATTGTATAATTACACTTGCTGCAAAGGAAGTGAGACAAAAAAAAGGGAATTGTTTCTATGCCCCCATGGAAAAAAAGGTTTTATAAAATACTTTGCCGAAAATACTCCAGCCACACACTCCAAAACAAGCTCTGCTGATAGAGGGGCTCCAGCTAGGAGTAAATGCTTGGATTCCTACCTCTCATGGATTTCAGTGACCAGATTAGTAACCATGCCAGTGCTTCTTACAATAATCTTTGTGTACATATGAACATATCGCTTAAGCGAGTTCATTTTATGCAGGATGATAAACTGGCATCCTCATTACCAGCAATGCAGATTACGCTTTGCTCCACAGTATGAGAAAGTGTCCTCTAGAAAGGAACATATGCAGAAGTGTTGCATGCAAAAGAGGCAGGTATTGATAATGAAGAAGCTACTCCATCATAGAAGACTACAGAAAGGAGGCAGAAGAGGAATAGTCGCACAGATACATGGATTCTCTGGTGCCAGATAATAAACCATCCTAAAACAGATATCTGGCCCTACCTTGAGTTATTGAGCCTCATTACAGAAGAAAGCATATAAGGATAGAATCTGGCCTGCAATTATTTTAATAAAGCACTTACATATTATGATGTCTCACATATTCTTTTAGGCTGTCCCTTTTGTACCAGCCAAACAAAGACTCAATTTAATTGCTTTTTTTTAATTAGTACTGTTTTCGGGAATAAGGGTGGACAGTTAACACAGTTTCTTCCTCTGCAGGTTCTACCCTCAATAATAATTAAAATCCAAAGGCCAAGTTTTGAGACTCTTTCAAGACACACTATTTCACTGCCACCCTAGAAATGTTAAGGGTGAGCAAGAGAAATTCTTCAAAGAACATCAGAAAAAATGCAGGCTCAGGACCATGTTAGTAAGAATCTAAATTATGAATTTATTCAAATAACCACAATGTTTTCTTGTAAATTCAAGATAAAAATGGAAATTTTAAGTTTCTATGCCTTTTTAGGAAAAAAAAAAGAAAAAACACAACCAAAACAAAACCAACAAAAGAAGGTACAAAATACAGGCAGATTTCTACCTCTACTCTGACTTCTACCAAGAATTAAAAAAATCTAAAGTTGTTGAGAAATTATTTTTTCTCATTATTAAGCTAAGTAACTGATGCCCTATAGAAAGCTAATATGTAGTGTCTTCAAGCTGAATTTGATTCCGTCTCCTATGAAATCTAACTCCCACTTCACAACTTGCCTTAAGTACAATATACTCCTACAGATCCACAAGAATAGGTCACACACACAAAAAAAAAAGTGGAAGATCTTCTGCAGCCTTGTTCCATGAGATACAGAGTGGGACTAAAATGAAGATTTGTTTTTATATTTCCACTGATCAGCAACGATAACACACTAAAACATACTGTAACTTCTTGCAGCAGACAACAGTAAAGTGATTTTCAACTGCCTTTTGTTAGTGGTGCGGGTAGGTATGTCTTCGCAGATTTCCGTTCCCAATACCTTTTGGTATTTCAAGAGAAAATTAAAAAATTATTTATGAAAGGGAGGGCGTACTTCACTTGTAACTTTTGGAGGTAGATAAGAAATGGTGTCTCAAACCATCTCTAGAACAGAGATTGAAAATGGGGAACAGGATTTTTCTAAGAGGGAAGAAAGGAGTAAGATTTCAGTGGTCCTCTTTTCAGACCTCTCAAGAGTCAGGAAAGTGGGACAGAAACTGTGTTCCCTTGTCTTTCTTCATCACTGGGTTGTTCTGTGAAGGTTAAAACCGTAGACGAAGAGGCTTTCACGAGTGTGAAAGTCAAACAAGGAAATATTTTCTGTATATTCAACTTTTAGCTCGCTTTTTATGGTAATAGTTAATGTTTTGCCCTGTAAGTTCTTCAAAATATCCCTCAATTGTGACTTTGCTCTTCTGATCTTTGCCTGATAGCAATTCATATGGTTGTTTCTGTGAGAGCCTATTAATGTTCTCACTGAAGTCAATATAGGAAACAAATGCACAACCCTAAAACCTTCTATTACAATAAAGACATGAAGTTTCTGACATGTAAATTTGTTCCGAAAATCAGTCACTTCTATCTACCAATTGATATTTTTCTTTGCATTCCTTTGAGCTACCTCTAATTTCTTTTTCTATTTCTAATAATGAAGTGACCAGAAAAGGATGTAATGTTACAGATTAAGTCACCTAAAATGGATAGGCAACAAAGGTCTCTAAGCAGACATTTCAAAACTGTGCTAAACTGCTTTTGCCTCCTTGTTGGATGCTTTTCAGGTTCCTTCTTTTTATCACTTATATATTTATACAAATTTTGGATTACTTTTAATCAGATGGATTGCTTTACTTTTGCATTTCTTACATCATGACTATATTAAAGATATAAAGGTTGCGTAAAATTATTTTACTTCATCTTCTCTCTGGTTTTATCAGCAATATCTGAGAGGTTTTTTTAGATTGCTTTTCCACATGTATCTTCAATGTGCTTTTCAGCCCTTTTGCATAGATAATTCAAGAAAACATTATGTAATATTAAGTATAAGAGTAAATTAGTTTGTAAAATTTGGAAAAATTTTATCAGAAAAACTCTGTATTTGAAAGAATCTTATTTTCATATTTAAAAAATTCATTTCTTGGGCATCATGAATTTACAGTTCTTGTATATAAGCATAGTGAATTTTAACTTATAAGAACTTATTTACAGAAGTACAAAGTACCTCTGTTTTGGGAAGATCTGACAGGCTTTTATTAGTCATTACAGACAACAGTGCCTGAAGTGCAGATAGAGCACTAAATGGCTCGCTGTGTGATGCTGAGGATCTCAGTTTGAGCTGCTAATTTCCAGCATTATTGTAAAGACTCCTGGCCATGATGCAAAACTGAAAGTTTAAAAACCTACGTTCCATGGATTTGATGAGAACAAAACAATCCCTACACAAAAAAAAAAAAAAAAAAAAAAAAAAAAAAAAAAAAAAAAAAAAAAAAAAAGAGGAAAAAAAAGAAAAAACACTTTAATGTACATTTTCTCCACTTTCAAGGATTTTTTCTTTTTAATTCTCACTTTGGGGATTTTAGATTTTTTCCCAGTATCTCAAGAAATTAGTTATAATTTTCATTGAATTTCAAAAAAGTCATTTATCTATTTTGCTAATTACTTAGGAACTTAACTTGTTCCAAGTTCTCATGCAGTTTAGCTTCTGTACAATGTGTCTCTATCTCTCAGCATTCAAAAATATTTCTCCACTATGACCAAAAGGAGTAATAGCAATGATCAAAAGTCATTCAATATCCAAAAATAATATCTTATTGTTATCCTGAATTCCTAAATTATCAATACCAATTCTAGTGGTTCCTGGTTGATCAGACAATAAAGTCATTGTTGATAACATCTTTGTTAAACATTGCAGGAATTTATGGTTATAGTTACACAGAGTTTTAGAAGATTTGAGATTTTTACTATAATAAAAATGAAAATACTTAGTATTTTAAAATGCAAACATGCATCTGCACATGTATATGTATAGTTATATATATATATTACAAGCAAGAATAATTAGAATGGTATGGGACTGGAGTTAAAAAGAGCCCTTGTGACTCAGAAGAATTTTGATTTCTTAATTTTAGATGTGACCTTGTTTTACAATTTTTAAAAAAATATTATTTTTTTCAAGGCTTTACCCAGGTTTGTAATTCTGCCAAATACCATTGCAAGCAACAGTATATAAGACAACTGTTCAATGACAGGTCCACCTCTACAGAGCAAAAGAGGCAAACAGTCTCTAGCAAAGCAGTAAGACATTACTGACTGTTTACTGACCTTTCCCTAATTGTGTATGCTTTACAAATAAACCACAGGGACAGGGGAGGTAGGAAGGCCCCTCTTCTGCATCTTTACAAAACGAGTTTCTTTTTAAAGTGAAACAGCATTATTGATCAAAGCAAAGGCTAACACCATATGTAAAGAAGAAACAGCTGGCAGTCACCTTTCTGTCACTCACTTACACACTTGCACACAGACCCACACTTATTAAAAACAGATCAGATCAGATTCCAGGTTCACCCTGCAAAATTAATGACAACCTTGCAATGAAGTAACAGCATGAATTTGAGCCTTGTAATACAACGTGATTACTAGCGTTTTTATTAGCTGGGTTTGAGCAGCAGGCAAGGCCGGCTGGTATTTGACACACAAACAGGGATGTTACCAGGTGCGCTGCTCTAAAGTGTCACATCAAAGTCACAGCCCTGCTGGCTTGGTTTACACCTGAGCCAATTAGCCTGAGAGATCAGAAGAGGCTGAAAAAGAATACGTCTTCTTATTTTTGTGCAGGAGAGAATCACTTGATCCCAAGTAAGACGATACACAAAGAACAATAGTAGATAAAGTATGGCAAAGGAGGAAGCGGGCACAAGGCAGGGGAATCGGTGAGAGGCTGTGATAAGAGGACTATCATCAAATAAAAAGCAAAGTGGAAAGTAAAAGTGCCATATGCCTGTCCGTCTCTCAGTGTGTTTGTCAGTCTTTTGTTGGCAACAAAGGGGCTAATTGAAATGAAACAATCTCCAGTCTGTTTGCTGGCACATCAAATATGCTGTAAGATCTGCTGGTTCTTGCTCCTCCTGAATTATTGAAGAAGCACAGCTTCTAGAGAAAAAAAAAAAGTGTGAAGGGATCTTCAAAATACCCAGGTTTTTGGGGTTTTTTTTGATGGATTTTGCTTTTTTAAGTGCTTTCTTCTGGCTTTTCCAGATTTTGTTTAGAGTAATGTAATAAGAGGCCTGTACAAAAGATGTAAGAACTTCAACTGCAGTGGTTAACTGGGGTGCTCCCATTCCAATTTAAGCGCCTGAGCCTGAACCTTCAGATACTTTGACTTTAGTACAACAAACTCTGTCCTCTGCCTCTTATTGCAGGAAAGCAGGTTGTCAGCTGAGAGTTTTGCCTTCTTTTAAATATGCAAACAGTTTAGGAAAACAGAAACAAAAACTATTTCAAGGTTGCAAAATCAAAAAGTATGATTTTTTTAACCAGTTTATTTGGCAGCGACATTCTCATTATATAAACATGAAAAGCAAATGCTGCTGTATATTAAGGCAGACATAAAAAGATTCAGAATTTAAATAAAAACTGACCTGGTTAAAGTTGAAAAGCTGAAATACTTGAAAAAAGTGTTTGCAAATGCTGTGTTTTTGTAAACACCAAGCTATATTTTAAATTTTTCCCAAGTCAGAAATCAGATGGAAAAAAAAGCAGATATTATCCGAACTGTTTTATGTGGAGATTAATTAGGAAACTGTTAATTAAATTAAATTTGATCTCTAGAGGGTGTGATTTACAGGTGAATAACTTCACTTTCTCAAGAGATATCTACCAGAGTTGATTATCATATTTATTCCCAAAATGTCTTCATTCCAGCATAGATTTTCAATATTTAATTATAGCTATTGTTGAGACCAATTGAAGCAATCAGAATTCCAGACCAAGTGATTGTGTAAGGAAGGGCAGAGAAAGAAGACAAGCAACTTCTTCTTACCCCAGATAATGGGGACAGATGAATGTCTCTTATGAAAGGTCAGATTTCTAGTTGGTCATTCTCTTTGTCATGTAGTGGGAGATGACTTCAAGGAGCTGAGACCTGGAGCAGCCATGCAGCAAGGGGGTGCACTAGCCCCAGAAGTTGAGAGTGTTTTCAACAGATACTCTCAGTTTACCCTCAAAAAAGAACGAACCACTGTGCCAGTGTACAGTGCACAAAGGGGCAAAAAGTGTAAGGGGCAAAAAGCAGCAATCTAGATGCTTCTGGGCCAGAAAAACTGGGGGATCTGACCTTTTCCCTATACTGTTTGTGGTTTCCAGACAAACATTTGGTAACTCTCTCTCCATTCTTCCCCAAGTCACCTGAAGAGCAGTAGCAGCTCCTCAGAACTCCCTGAGAAGGGTGGTGTCTACAGCCCATGCCTGAGATTTGGGTTCTCAAGCTCTCCAATTGCTGAAAAGTTTTACAAAAGAAGGATGCTCTTGCTATAGCCAGGACAGAGTGTGAGTGAATTACTGCCACTGTGATCATATCTCACAAGTGCCTCATTTTCTTTATCCTGTGCATTGCTTTGGCTAGGGATATGTGGAATAGAAAACACAACAAAGTCAACCTCAAGCACCAGGAAAATTCTTGTCAGTATGTCATGCCCCTAAAGCGACACAGGTAAACCTTGACTTCCTCAGTCCTCGTGTGTGTGGGCTCCTCCACTCTAGCTATACACATATGGAAGTTTAGGTACCTCAGAGATTTGATGACATACTGCAACATACAAATGAAGGGGTTTTATACAGTGCATAGGAGCACAACCATTCCCTTAACTTTGACACAGACAACTGTCCCTCATCTTAACAGACCTGGAACCTTCCCTGGAAGTGTTCTAGTTCTTTCAGGATTATTTCTCTCCTTTAGGATCTCTGTCGGAAGCATGAATATGTTATGCATTGATATATAATGAAAGGTTAAATCTAAGGCATATTCTCAAATTGCCACTCTTATACAAACCGCATTGTGCAAGAAATGTGAATTCACTCATTTGATTAATTTCAGACAGTTGATATCAGTTTAATCAAGAGCTTAATCAGCTCCTCTAGTATATAGAACTGATCACATATAGGTGTGAAATCATCTTGCTTCTTTTTTTACTGCTTGCACTCTGTAAAGTGACTTATGCATTTGCAAATTCCTGACTGAAAGTCTTTGAAAATAATTTATTATGATCTTGGCTCAAAGGACCTGAAAATGAAATCAAAAATTACAAGGATAATTTTTTCTTTACAGACTTTTCAAGTGTATTTATTTTTTTTAAATGTAAATTTTAGAAATATTTGTGTATTTCTCTTCGCTCCCAACAAAAACTTACTATTACATATGAATATGCATGTTTGTGTTCCCTCCAGCAAGTTTTCGTTCATTAGCCACAGTCATCCAAATCTGATAGAGGAGTAGATTTGTTGGAGAGAATAACTCTTACAAGCCTTGTCAAAATAGACATTGTTAGACATTTATTATTGTCCCCACTGAAGAAAAGGCTCACGTGGAGAGAATCCACACAGAAGGGAACCCAGTAAAAACTCCCACTGTGGGAAAACTTCAATCACATTTTCAATCAGAGACTGAACCTTCTTAAATGCCAACTTCATCAATCTTTGGTATGAATCCATAAAAAACAAGTGTCCACACTTTTTATGCACAGAGAACTACTTCTTTACTTTTTTTTTTCCTCTCCAGGCTGTTACTGAATTTCCCTTTGTTCTTTTAGCTTTTTTGATTGCATATAAAAGAAAAGGGTAAAAGGAGATGGGAGTCATGGAGAAAAACAAATTATGAAACAAAAGAGCATGTCCTCCAAATACACTTTAGAATCTGAAGTGCAAAAATTTCACTGGCAGATGTAGAAGTTTTCAACAATTTGAAGTTTGTGATTCTTTTATTTATTAACCAAAAATATCCAGGCAATTCCAATAATATTTTTTTTCATTTGTTTCAATATTGTCCTGGTAACTCCAGTTTTATATAGCATGTAACTCCCCTTTCTGCAAGCAGCCTGAAACAGCCTAATTTCTTAGTGCTAAAGACTATTTTTCCAGAGTTATTACCATCATGTTAAAGCTGAGTCTTTGCTGATTACTGAAAGTTTGAATATTTTAAATCACTGCACTTTATATGTATCAGTATCTGCTTAGGATCTTTTTTAAAATTAAAGACAAAATACAGTATATATTGTACTGCTGCTCAAGTACATTTTTTTCAATATAGTCTAAATGAAGAGAGAATGTAAACAGCAAGATGGGGTTGACTGGTGTCAGAACCCTCCCAACAAATCAATTAATGCTCCTCTACTCCCCTTAATGCTTTTAAATTAGATTAACAGAATGCTGACCCTCCTTTAATAAAGCCTAGTTTTGCCCTGTGGTGTGCATCTAGATACTAATATCAAAGAAACAAGCTTGACAAAGGGAGGATAAAACTTACCAGTAGCCCCTGGTTCCCTGCTATTAGCATAATTGCTCAGGCTGTAGAGTTGTTAAATTATGCTAAATATGCAGACTTTTTTTTTCTTTTATTCTCTGTGTATGGGAAGAACTCACTACCAGAAACTTTTGTGTATTCTCTGAGTGTTCCATTTTAAAGAATTTAAAGTTGGAACTAAATAACAAACAGTATGTTTTTTTCAGTAGGAAAAAAACACTATATGCAGCCAGTTGTCTATTGTAAATATTTCTAAACTGTCATATTTCAAAAGACACCAAGAAACCTCAGAAGCTGAAATAACATAAAGAAGACCCAACAAACAGCTGAAAATAAACAGCTACATCATATATACGTGAGTACAATGTTCATAGTATGTACAACATAAAGTATAATGCATTTAATTTCTGAAAACAGTGTGCTGAGATTTGAGAAAAGACAATATAAAAGTAAAGTGCCAAGTCCAGGAACTCAAGAATTGCAACATTGCTAGCACTATTTTATAATCTCCGCAACCATCTAAGTGAAACAGTAATTTCTTTAACTGCTTTGTGATTTCATATTCCAAAAGCTTTTCCCTAGAAACATTCCTTCAGCACAAACTGGGACTTTGTTCACAGCACTGAACTTGTGGTCATGTCATACTGGAGTTTCTGCCACTATCTTTCTATGGAGTTTTTTTTCTTGATATAAACATTCTCTCTAGTATTGATTTCTTTTTAATGATCAGAAGGTTTTGGTGAAAAATCCGTCCTCTCCTCACCTGACTAGGGAGAATATAAAAATTGTAGCCACAAGCATCTTCCTCTGTTTTCAAAAATATGGTAAAAGAGCTATTTGATATTTTTCATTTGTGACTTAGAGGGAAGGGTGACTATAAGCTGTACAGTCCAGACTTTAGTAAAGAGAAAGATTCAGCTTTTATTCAATGTTGTTTTCATGGTGAGAGATCTAGTTTACATGGACAAATGAGCCTTTCAAGTGAAAAATCAAAACATGGAAATAATCTATTGGTAAAAATGAAGCTATGCATATTCAGCTTAAATTGGGTTGGTGTGTTTTTTACATCATTGAAAAGACAGTTCAAAATGGTGACTTTAAACAGATGTTTCCATCCACATTCACACACCTTTAAAAATAACTGGCTGGTAGGCAGCCTCTAGCTATTTGTCATATTAAAGATGCTGATGAAAGGGACCACAAAGCAGTAGAGCTCCCCAGAATTCCTCTAATGGCTCTCAGAGAGTTCCCTGCTATTAACACTTGTACTGGCTGCCTGCTGAGATAAAGATATAGGACCATTAACCCCATATACTCCCAGCCTAGATTCATCTCTCCAAACTTTAAATGTTTAACAACAGGGCCTCAGTTAGGAATCTCCTCAACTATATTTCTCCTACAGTCAATAGACAGACACACTCACCCTTCTGAAAATTAATCATATCTTAAGTAGGCTCAAACACTGCTGGAAGAATCAGTCCAGTCCCTTCTCCCTGAGCCAGGGGAGCCAAGGACCCTGGATTGTGTTCATTACTGAAGATAGGACTCTGCCTCTTTCTGCCACCTCAGGAATACATCAGGTTGCAGCCTCTGGTGCAGTGTACTGCTGTCTTTTTCTGAACTCAATTCAACATAAGTTTTCCATCTCTCTGAAACTTCATACTTCCTCCCACACTGGAAGTTTCTATCCGTGAGCAAAGTATCACCTGTTCTTCACAAGGCTGCCCTTTATTACTATTTTAGTCCAGTTCCACTTAGCATTTTCAGACATACACAGATCCCTTCAGATCAGCATTGACTATACCCTGCTGGGTGCTGCTGTCAGCTCCCCAGGGAGTACCTTGCTTGAACCTTCAGCATTGTTCTTCAGAGGCTTCAGGTTATCTCCACTGACTAGGTTTGAGGACTTCCAGGGAAGTTTAATTGGTGAGTGTGACATGCTGGGCTGTTGTCTTCATTATTTGGCCCCCTTCCTCTCTGTGCAACAGTTACATGCTGTTCGTTTCTAAATTCTTGGCCATGTAAATTAAGATTGTTGCCTTATACTGCCTGTGGCATATCCCAATTGGCACACCATGACTAGAAGTGCATTAGGTCCTTGTACCGTTAACTATGACCTGCTAAGTTGACTCGACAATGATGGTCGATGCTGTTCACAAAAAGAGTACGATGAGAGAATAATTCAAGTGGAATATGTCAGACAGCATCTCAATAAGAATCCTGGATTTCTTCCTTAATCAATCTATGAAAGATGTTATGATGAAATGTTAATAGTTGAGTGCATTTTAAAGAGCCCCAAATAAACTTTTTTACGTCAGGCTCTGAAACAAGCAATGGGAGGATTTGTTGAGGTTTTCTTTTAATCCTTTCTAGCAGTTGGAGTAAGCTAGGAAAAAAAAAGCTGAAGAGAAAATAAACAGTTTAGTTCTAGATGAAACCAAACACTGTATAAGAGAACAGCAAAAGGACTAAGAAGAGGAAGCTTAACAAGATCCTCCTTACCTAGAGCTAAGACTACAGTAGTCTCCACTCGTAAAACGGCATCACACTATATCAGTAATTATTTAGGATCTCCCAGAAGACAAGTGGCAAACATTCAGGTGTGTTATGGAAAAAATAAAGGATTTCTGATACATGTTCTGATGCAATATTTTATCCCTATTTTAAAAATTCTTGGAAAACCAAACCTACACCAAAGATTTATGTAAGCCCCTTCCTTAGCTATGAAGACCAAAAGTGAAGATGAATTTTAACATTCTCCTGATGTCCTTGAATCCTGGTCTTCCCTTTAGGGTTATGTTACAGAATGAAATGTGGTTAACACAGTCACTAATGCACTTGACTTCCTTATTCCCCTCTGGAACATATTTTACTTCAACAGATGTTTTCAAAATAATTAAATGGTGGTGAACATGCATTATTGACAATGTCTGATGCCACACTAATGCACTCCACATTTAAACATTTGTCATCAGCAAGGTTGTGTGCTCAGGAATGTTGTGCTCTTTATAAATAACTTCTGTAAAGTATCTAGATTGTAAATGGGAAAAAACAGGGAAATTCTGATATCTGCTAAATATTAATAAACCATGGATGCAACCTCCCTTCTGTAGCCATGGTAACTGAAGTTTGGCTGTTATTATTTATACACTGCTCTTTAAAATAGAAGGCAATGCACCTTGAAGATGCTGTCTTCAGTCTCTATGAATGAAAGTATTCAGACTCTGAATTGTAAAAGAAGGGGTATGTTTTTTGTGAAAAATTATACAATGGTTGCTAAAATTTTCTGGTGAAGTGTTAAGGGGCTAAACATTAATGGAAAATCTATGGCTGATATGAATAAATGGTATTAGATCTTGTCCATGTACATTTACAATGAAAAGAGGTTTTCTTTTTCTTTTTTTTTTTTTTTTTTACTTACATACAAAAGGAAAAAGAAAGGGAAAGGAAAATTAAAATTATACAGCCTCTGCCATTACATTACTAGTTTCCCTAAAAATTGAGAAAATATCATTATCATACTGTAACAAAATCATATTGTGGGTCCAAGCTAAAATAAAGCAAAGTTAGACTTTTTCTCTTATTCAGATCTAATGATATTATTATAATTAAGCTTCTCATTAATTTTTTTCATGCTTTCTATTGAGTTACTGTCCCCTACAGATTTGGAATGAAATGATCATATAATTACAGCAGTTCATTTTTAAATGAGGATATTCAGAATATAGGTTTGCACCTAGGGTTTTCTGAAATTATAAATCATGAGTAGAATTAGAAGAGTAATTTTTTTAAACCTCATAATTAGAAAGAAGTGTAGAAAGAATGCTTTACTTAAAATTTATGGCTTAAAGTGTCTGATGCCCAAACAGAAGCATAATGAGAGTGAATATACATTTGTAGATATGCACGTGAACATTAAAAAAAACTAGCACTGACACTTGCTGCTTTTAATGTTGCAAAAGAAAAACACTCAGAATTATCAAGTCTCCCCATCCCTATGATGTCTCTAAGTGAAACTCTGAAGCTATAATATACTTGGGGTTCTTTAATTTTTCTTGTGGCCCTTGCAGTTATGATTCTGCTGAAGTTAATATGTAAGAACAGAATAGTTTTTTAAAGTAAGATTCCAAAGAAAGAAAGCAAGAATATTGGCAATAATTATTATGTAAGCCTAATAGATACCATATGTTTTTCTGTTAGGCATATATATTAAAATACTGTATCTCTGTATGTACACACAGCGAATTACTCAGAAACAGAAGAAATTAAAAATTAAGCACTTTGGCAATGTAAAGGAACCCTATATTCTGTCTCAGATGACAGTAAGAGCAAAAAAAAAATCCAAATAAAAATCTTCCTGAACAACTGCACAAAACAAAAGGCAAATATCAATTCTCAAGACTTAAAATAATGCTTTTTCATGACATTCCCGAAGAAAATAGTAAGTGTTGGAGGAATGTGTTCAAAGCATCATCATAGTAACAACTAAGAAAGTAGATTCTTGTTTCTTAATTAAAAAGTAGGCCATATTAAATTCACATAGTCCATATTAGACTTTAATGAGTACCTAGTTCATATAGAAATCCATCGAAAAATGGTAATTTGTGTAAGCTGATACAGAAAAGGTATGCAAAGTGATAGGAGTACAAGTCACTACTTTCTTTTCCAATCACCTCTGAAAATATTAGCAGTGTTCATGCAAGAAAATTCAAAGAAGATTCTTTACCTAAGAGAAAGACTAAGTCAGCTCAAGTTCATTGCTAAAATGAAAAATAGTGAAAACAATGAGGAAGTAGGGAATATGAAGGAACAACTTAGTCATGAAGGAATTAGAACAAAACACCACTGCAGTGTCTGAAGAGAAATAAAAATAGCATTATAGCAGAATTTGAAAAAAAGAAACTCTTTAAACAAAAGACTAATCATTAGGTCTTTGAAGAGAAACTGGAAACAGATATACAACTTACAAACAATACAAAAAGTATTGAATGTAAAGCAGTGAAAAAGATTTTAAAGAAAACCAAAGCAGAATAGGACAATCATTTTAAGAGATAAGAGACAATAATCCCACAGTAAGATATGAAAAAATTCTTAGAGAAACTAATGAAAATTTCTAACAGCACTCAATAGCAGATTAGTTTAAACTGACATGTGGAGCCTTCATCACAGTGTGCTCTTCTGTACGTACTGTGTGCAGGAATATGCAACACCACTTTCAGTCAAAATACAAGGTACACAACACGTGAATATCACTGGCAACAGTGTGATATTCATTTGGGGGGGAAAAAAAGAGCAATTACTTTCATTTTGTGGTCATATTTTTCCTACAGGAAGCAAAAATTTTCTTCCTAAACATGAAAAACAGAAAAATATATTGTTACATCCTTTTGAGATTTCACGCAGCATCTGGAAAGACAGGTGTAAACCACACAAAATGTCTGCCTGAAGAATCCCAAAGTTCTAAAGATCATAACAAAAAAAAGCCCCCACACTGCCATAGTCATTGCTTCTTCAGCGAATGTGTGTCTGACAGAGATAGCAGCTTGTGAACAGAGGCTGGGACAGTGAGGAAAGTACAGATTAAAGCAATACTGTTGCTATAGAGTCTCGATACCACTGGCCAAGGCCCCATGAAGAACACCTACACTGATAGATGGACATTTCCATCAGCATCCAACTCTTCATAAAACTATTAATTAAAACATAAACCTCCTCTCTCTTTCAGTAATGCCCTGAATAAGCACTCTGGTACCAAGCTTCATAAGAAATATTGCCAGACACAGCCCATATCAGTTCATGAGATTATGTACATCTGCTCGGAGTTCTGTAGAAGATGACACTTAAAAATGGTCAGCATCCCTTAGAGACTCGCTTTCTCCACTCTGGCAGATTTTAATGTATCTCTGGAGGAGGAACGGTTGTGGCAGAAGCATGCATTTGATTGGGACTGTGCCTTACCTCTTCTTAATGGGCAAGAACTAAGAGAATTTGTGGGTTTTTTTCATTTTAATGAGTGGTAGGAACACAGAATCAGAGTTTCGTAATGTGTTCTCTTAGTCTACAGCAACAAACTTAAACACGTCTCAAGTTTAAAGTTAAGAAAAATTAGCTTATCATGTCAAATGTTTCAAAATTCAAGCCAAAGTTTTGAAATGCAGAGAATACGAAACAAAAAAAAAAAATAATCAAACCAAAACAAACAAACAAAAAAAAAAATTTAAAAAAGTCACAACATATTTTCCAACTGTCCTTTTTTCATCAAAAAGTCCCTTCTTCAGACAGAAGACTCCAGGTCAATTTTCTGTGTCAAGCTATCCTTCTTAGTGGGAGGAAAAGGTTATTTCTGTCATTGAGTTCTAAATGTGACAAAATACACAAAGTCCCAAAAGAGAAAAAGAGTAGAGATCAGGAATATGTATTTTTGTTGACATTCTCAGAATACATGGAACTGAGTGGTCAGAGACAGATGCCTTTCACCAAGCAGGTCAGTGACCCAGCTGATCTGCTCTACCCTGGCTCACTTCACTGGGCTGGGTCATTGTGTATTCAGGCTTAGGCAGAACAGATTTGGGAAGCATCAGTGAGCTGATGTCCTTTGACACAACAGGTCTTTAGATGGAAAAGCCACCAAAAACATTACAAGGGAAGAAAATATGTGCAGAAGAGTCTTAACATTTTTTCAGGTTAGTTCAGTGATGGATGGGATGCTTTAAAACATACTGAGTCTCATAAGTGAAAGACAGGTGCCATAATGAAGCAGAAACACAATGGTTTTCCCTTTTTCTTTGATTTTTACCTTCTTCTAAAAATTCTTGGACAGCAACAGAAATCAAATGACAGATATAAATGACAAAATACTGACAATTCATCTTACCAGCTGCTTTTCCTTTGCACTTTCTGGTCTCACACTCCTGGTTTTATGACAGAAAGTCTCAATACAGCACTAAGTAAGGTTGCACACATAATAGGCCTCCTGATATTATTTTTTTTCCATTGGCTATTCCAATTTTTTTAGAAATATTTGAATGTCATGTGTTTCCTATGGTATTATTTAGAACTGAGACAGGACTTCTAAGCACCTGTTAATATAAACTGGAGATGGAAAGAATAAATTCAAGTGTGTATTAGATGCTCCACTCTTCAAGTAGGCAAATGAAGATGAATTGATGAATTGACACAGAAAGGTTGGTATCACAATTCCAAGTCTATGACAGATTGGTAAATACGTACTGAGGTGAAGATGGAAAGGTGTCAAATCCTATACAACAGGTTATAATGCCTTCTGTCCCAGCAGAGTAAAACAGGAATGGTTTCCAGGGAGAAATATACTTCTTCCTGAGGCTTTGTACTGACTGTTTGTGATCTTATTTTCTTCTTCTCCATATCATAAGTAAAGGATATATGTATTTGAATATTATAATTTATATTCTCCTCTGTTTTCTTTTACTTTTATTTTAGACTTTCATTGAAATGTTGATTTAAAATAGTCACAACTCCACTTGCAAATGAAGCTTACATCTTTTTTTCAACAAAGAGCAGGAGGTCTTCTTATAAAGGAAAATTATTTTCACAAGAAAAAGTCTAAAAGATTGGCCAGTAAACAAAAAATGCTCTTACATGTTAATCGTATCCAACATATCACACAGTTCTTTTCCTACTGGTTTGCAAGGCAAGCTTATAATTAATTTATAAAGACTTCTAATTAGTAGAGACAAGCAAGCTCTGAAAACCCCACATGATGAGAAGGCTCCCCTTTAAAAAACTCCAAGTTCTCCAAGTTTGTCAGTAATATACTGCTCTAGCACAAGCTAATTAAAAATCACAGCCCACTAGAAAGTTGGGGACAAAAATAAAACAGTCAGAAATCATAGAAATAAAACATTAGATAACTAGTTCTCTGAATTTTGCCTGAGCTTGGAGCAGTACAGATATTTTGATGTATTGCAAAGGATCTGGAAAATGTTTTGGACTTATCCCTTCTCCTGCTGACCTCGGTGGAGTTCCTCTCTGCTGTCAGCTGCAGCACATGGTTGGGCTGGACCCATCATGAATTCTGAACCAGTTTCCAAACAAATGGGGCTGGAGGTTGGGAGCACATCAATCTGCTAAAAGCAGTAGGACTGTTGATGTGTTGCAGACCTGCAGACCAAGCCTGCGCTACATAATCCTTTCACCTCTGTGCATGTGGGTGCCATAACTGTGTACATGCCACTGACACCATCTGCAGACGGCATCTGTTAGCGAGGGAAGGTCAAGTTAGGTATGAAAGAAGTGTTCATCTTCAAGTGAAAACACCCCAACATTGATGCTGATGGCTAAAATGCTAATCACATGGCTGAAAGAAAACTTTCTCAACAGTACTGAATCATTAGGGGTGGTGTAAGAGGAGGTCAAGCTGGTGCTAAACAGGCAAAATGACTACTCTGAGTATGAACAATGGGGAAAGTAAACGAGGGACAGAATAACAATAAGGGATAATGAAGTAATTGACAATGGAAAACGTTGTGTCATCCAATCCAGTATACTAAGACTCAAGGTATCCTAAATTCTATCGGTTGTTACTATGAGGTCTGAATGTGAATACACATATGACATCATTCTTCAGTTTGCCTTTCTGTATTTGTTTAAAACTCTGTGATGCCTTCATGTGACATGTTCAAATGGTTTGGGGTTTTTTCTCTGTGAGAAAAAAAATCTTTTAATGTTTGCATTTTTATGAATGAATGCTCAGATTCTGACACTATCAAGAGGGTAGAAGATGAGACTTTTAGCAAACACTTGTGAAAATCTTAAAAGAGTTGATAACCTTTACACAAAAACACAACTTCAATTTTTATCTAACTTGTTACCATTTAACATGCTCTAGACATTTTAATAGCTTCTAATGTTCTCAGTCTCACCAGTAGAAAGATAATGTTTGTGTTTTAACTCCCCTAACTAATCCAAGAAAGTACCAGACTTAAGATTGTTCTTTGCATACATCCAGACTTTTGGTCCAGTTTGTCAAACTACTGAAGCATGTCAGAAGACAAAAGGAGAAAAAGAATATAGTAAAAGGAAGGAAGGCAGAATTATGAGGACTGTACCAAGAAACAAAAGCATATAGGGGGCAAAGCAAAAAAACAAACCAACAAAAATAAAACCACCCCACAAGCCAAAGAAAATCAAAACATCGATATTTTTTCTCTCATGTGTGATAGAATATTTATTTTTGCATTAACATAATGATGTGATTAATGCTTATATTTCCACATACAAATTTGAATCTTCATAAGGAGAGTATTAGTTCCTGGAATGCCTGTGTGGAAATAGAGACTGTATAATTGCTTACTGCTCATGTTAATAATTTTCAATGATGTCACAAAGTTGTCAGCATTGATGAAATTCTTCACTACAGAGATACCAGTCAAACTTCAGATCTTGGACTATGACATCGTTCAAATAATGGGATGATTATGTGCAGCAGAAAAAAAATGTAGCTATTTGCAACACATAATTTCTTTACCTGGAAGCTTGATGAAAAAAATGACAGAAAATGATCAACAAATAACAGAAATTTGTTACTGTTGTGCTTGTTTGATCTTGGTACTTGGTTGACCTTTCAAAGTCTTAACACTTGGAAAGGTTTATAATGCTAATTTTCTAAATTTCCTACTTTTTTCTTTTCTGCTTTTGTTTGAAATTTAGTAGTACTTTCATATAATGGAAGAACTACTGATGTGTGGGTTTGAATGTGTTTTGATGTAGTGTTTTCAAAGAAAGTTAAGGTGAGGCCCTGGTAAAAATTCTGAGCAACCTTCCTCATGAAAAAAAGTATTTTGCAGGTTTACTTGACCTTTTCCTGTCTTCTGAAGGAATAAGAATGCTAGTGCTACCATAGCATAAAAAGTTTAGACTTTCTTTTCAGGGTAGCATACTCTGTCTTTCAAATTAACATAAGGCTGTAATAAAGTAATTTTATATATATAATTATTGACAGCATTCACTTTTGAAAACCAGTTGTACACATTTTTTGCTTCTTTTTGTAAAATATGGATAGTAAACCATTCACGCAAACCTATCTTGATCTAACTGGTTTACTAAGCCAAACGCACTATTTTTAATCATATGAAAATGTCTAAAGTAAGTTACTTTTAAGCACTCTATTAAGAAATAAAGTAGAATTTCAACCTATTATTTCAGTTCTTACTCTAAGAGGTTTTTCTCCCACCACATACACAAAGCTTTTCTTACTATAATCTCTAATACCACCTCTATTATGTTAAAATTGAAACACAGACCTCAGTTTCTAAAACATTAAACAGTTTGGGAAAATATCTAGTTAATTCATTTGGTGTTTTCTATAGAAATAGAGTGGGTCTTCACCATTAGCCTCAGGAGAAAAGGAGACCTGTCCTGCACTAGTCAGGCAAGCGATTTTTGATCATAATTGCAGCTACAAAATATGTTGCCGAATTCAACTGTGCTAGTGTAACTACTTGACAACATTTCATAGCATTCCTAAACCTGTGTTATCTCTTTATTATCCATGGGAAAATCATAGGTGAAGTATAAAAATAAATACACTTCCTCTTCTCCCTCCAGTTCTAAGAAGAAATGATGAGACAACGTGAGAAGCAATACGTAACATGCCTCCTAGAATACTGCAGCAAAAAATCCCAAACTGAACACCTCTAGGCTTGCTCTGGTTGCTGTACTAGTAAAGAGGTGTTGATTGAGTGAATTTGGCTAGGTGTCTCTGCCATTTTAACAGCAAAACTTCCTACAGTTCAATTATCTGCAAGAGCCTCCCATAGTATCACTGAGAAACAAATTGCCATTGTTCCTGCAAAACAACTGCTTTTCCTGTAAACTGGTGGAAAGACTCTGTAATGAACATTTATGAGCCCGTCAGCTGGAGCGATCCCTTTCCCTGGAGCAGCGTGACTGCCGGGGCGGGCTCCCCAAGAGGCGTTCTACCTGAGTGCACTTTGCCAGATTGATGAGCCTCCTTCCGACAGTTGACTTTTTATGTAGAGAATTTGTTTGTCATGCGCAAGCTGCTTACATCAATATATTATTAAAAGGGGAGGAGGGAAGGGGATGCGGACACTAACTTGAAGCCATGCTGCAGCTTTTCTAGCTGTGTTTGTGTATAAATGTAGACTTCTTTTAATCTTGTGTTTCTTCCTTCTTTTCTTTTTCACCCCCAGAGAAGCCATTTAGCTGTGCAGTGGTGTCTTTTCCACTTCTCAAACACACGTTTGCTCCTCAACGGCTGCCTCACCCCTCTCTTTCTAAGCAGCCCTTTTTTCCCCCCTAAATTCTCAGTGGTCCTTAGTACAAACATGCATAGAAAGGTTACTCAGCGGGTTTGCATAGTAAACACAAATGGATATTGTTCTTGACATCTTGTGAACTTGTCTCTCTCCCTTGTATCTTGAGAGAACATAGGACCTTCTGGGCCTGTACGAGCCTTGCTGCATTTTTAATGATAGTCCCTGAAATGCAGGGGAGCAAGATGTTGTCACCTCGGCATATTTTATCCCTGATCAAACATTAGTTGGCAGCTGTTCTAAACTTGTAACACTGTCTCTTCTACGCCGGCTGCTGGTTTGGTGGCATGAGTGCAAAATCTCACCCAGCTTCTTTTTCACATCCCTCTATTGCTCCCTTACCCATGCCTTGGAGCCTTGCTCTCCTCTCTAGCATCAAAAAAATCATGTCCAGCAAATTCCTATGCACAGGGGTGAGAGTCAGGAAGGAGACAGTTCACCTTATGAAGTAATACTTACCAAAAGCAGGGTAAACATGCCAATATATTAAAACATTTATAAACACTGCAACTAATTTCATATGCCCTAATAACAACAGACAGGAAGACAGGTTCAGTGTGTTACATACGGTGTATGTTTTTTGATTGCTGGTTTGTTTTTTTCTTTTCTCTAACTGGGTGGTTTGGTCTAAGTGCTGTTATTTTAGCTCTGTTTCTTTAATTATTTTTTTAAGACTATGATAGTTGTTTCTGAGAGGGTATTCTCTGCTAAGAAACCACCAATATGAAGGATTCTGGCAGGTGTTTACAATCTTCCATTAAAAGTAGTTGCTTAAGCCGTCAACACCACTGCAGACTGACAAAGTTATTTTGATGGTTTTGAAAAGGTGTGATTTCTGTTTTGCCAGTGATTTTTCATGATCTGACGGTCTTCATTATAAAGCTGGAGCCACATAATTTGAAAGTGTTGCTTGTTAATATTTGAGTATCATTCAGCAATCCTGCACTTTCAAGAAGAAGATGAATGCTTTTTTAAATGGTATTTTTCAATTCAGTGTAAGAAGTACGATTTATGGAAGCAACCTTTAATCCTCTCGTTACTATTCTAGATTAGAAAAGGGAGTATAAAACCTCAGAAGTTCTACTTAATATATCTGACATTGACAAAGAATGATAAAACACAGCTTCTCCATTTGAATCCCCTTTACTACATAATTATGTACTTTTTTATCTTGATCCCAAACAAGCAACACTTGTTCTGCTGTTAGAGACTTTGATGCAGTATCATCTCTGGAAACACCCAACTTTTGGGTGTTACACCTACATCTTCTACAACTTGTTACCGGTAACCACTGATTACAATTAGTAAATGTCTGTTTCAAAAAATTAACTGCAACTGTTTGTGTACGTGGCCAATGGACATGTCTATTTTTTATTCAAGAACACTCAAGACAGATAAGATTGATGAAGACACCTTAAAGACCTTGATGTAATTGTAATCTTTTTTCTAAAAATATCAAGATGTTGTAGAAAAATAATTTTCCTGCATAGGCCACTGAAATGTTATGCAAGTTTAGGAATCCAGAGGATTATGTTGAGGTAGATATGCTGAGATTATTAGTTGCTTTGGTCAAAATTTAAATCATTTTGAGTATTATGTTCTTTTCTCCTCACTGCATTGGGGGGGAGTTGGCGGGGTGGAGGGAAGACTTTGCAGTACTTGAAAAGGTAAAGAAGGGCAACAAGGCTAATCCAGGATTAAAGAAAATGAGCTCTGAGGACAGTCAGAGATATCTTTAAACCATATGGCCCAGAGGGAAGATATTTAAAGTGGGAATCTCTTGGAAGTGTATACACTGCCAACTCAGGTTATTTTTTCTGGATTTGTACATAGGCAAGACATATATAAATGCAAATAAGAAAAAGGTAGTTAAGGGGATCACAAAAATCTGGTAAGCCTGGGATCACAAATAATACACCGTAAAATAAACTGAAGTAAGGTGCTCAAAAGCAGTCTTTGCTGAAGAAAGCCAGGCCAGAGTTATAAAAGCTTGAACAAACACTCCAAATGTTTCCCAAATACTGTTAAATCATCATGATTTTATTTACAAGATGATGGCAAAATCTTGTGAGACCCTGTTGACAAAAGACTATTTTCATTCTGAAAGGAAGGATGTTACAATTCACTTGCAAGTAACATCTAACCTGACTGGATTAGCAAATGCATTAGAAAATATTTTTCCCCTACTGCAGTTTTGTTTTCTTACAAGCGTTCACTGTTTTGTCCATAATCTGTTTCATCTTTCCTCTCTTTCACTAAAACAATAGTGCCAGCTACAAGGAGACCTCGCATGAATACTTTTTTCCCCCAAGCTTTCAAAGTAGATATTGCCAGAGAAATGTCAAGAAAAGTGCCATTTCCAAGTTTACAGATGCAAAAGTCCTTTTCAGGGAAAAGGAATAAGAATCAGAGGAGTCTGTGGGCAGATCTCCTTTCACATACTGTATGATTACTTGCTGTGGAGCAGCAAGAAGAGAAAAAAGACTTCTCTATATAGTGTCAGGGAATAAAGGGAATCTAAGATGAGCTAACACACTATTTTGTCATAGAATTTCTGAATAAAGTGAAGTCATGTGAACTTGAACAGTTAACAGATGGATTAGAGACTCAATTATCTCTGGTACTGTATATGAACTCCAACAAAGTTGCTGTGAAAGAGGCAGACTGTGCCCTAGCAGATCTGCCTCAAGCCTGGCAAAATGGGCCACTGGTTTTTATTTGAGCCCTGGGACACAAATGGCATAGTACTTATTGCGCTAGTGGTAATGCTCGTGATAATAAAACAAGCTTTTGAAAAGCTGTTCAAAAGACTGTTTCCCTTTGACTGACTGATCTCAGACTGATTACAGCACAAGCATTTCATAGAGAAGGTTTGAATTAGATGAGGTTACAACCCAATTCAGTCAGGACTCATGCCTGCTGATCCATTTGATTCCTCAGAAGCCTGAGTGGCACTCTGATGGGGGATCTACAGCCTGAATTCCCAGAGTCTTAAGCTTCTTCATGGTTTGGTAGGAGATTTTGTATCAGGATATAATAAAAAATTTCCAGAACTGTCAAGCAGATTGCACTGGGACTCTCAACACTCTTCCTCTTCATCACTATTACCTTTCCAAGCCATGTAAAACACTTTGCAAATAGATTTCAGGTTTGGAAAGGTAGCTCTTCACATGAGCAGTCACGGAAACCCATTCATACATAAGACCTTGGTTTATGTAAACCTGCTTAGAATAAATTTTAGGGAAAAAAATTTATTCCAAACCCCATTTATTTCAAAGCTACTGAAATGTTCTGCTTTAATATTTTGACACCGTTAAGCTAGTTGCAGGCAATTAATGAACATCTGTACTTAAACAAGGTTTGTAATTCTGACTGAAACAGAAATGTCGGTGCTAAAATAAATCATAGACTCTGTATTAATTTTTGGTTATAATTTAAATGACTTAATGAAAATTATTGGGTATTTAGACAAGTAATTGTGGAGTTTCACATGGACTTAGTACTCTACACATCCTTGGCTAGCTAATATGCCACAACTGAACAAGCCACATTTTCAGTAGGGTAGTCAGAGTGTCTGGACAGTTTTGCTGCAAGGCTTTGGTCATGCTGGGCATCAGGCACACTCTGTACTTGAGAGCGATGCAACTGATGGTGTGCCAGAGCAGAGGACAAGGTTTGGCAACTTGACTGTGTCCTACCTGCCAATAAATACTGTGGTCCTTCTAAAAGATATATAGACTTTTGTTTTGACAAAGGGCAAGGGCATATTTCAGATTTTTTTGTTGTGTCTTTAGCAGGGAAATACAAATCCAGGCCACAAAACTGAAAACAGTGTTTTTGTAAACACTCTTATGAACAGTCCCTCAACGATCAGCATTATTATCTTCCTATTTCTTCATATCTGTAAATCAAAGCTGTCTACTTTGCTGGAACCTATGGATTCAGTAGGGGGCAGCTGTAGGAGATATAACAACACCCTGCAATAAAAGCATAGCAGACTAGAAACACCACTGTTTCTGGCTTCAAACTTGGTGAGTCTGAAGAAAATCAAGAGAAGCAGAATAAAGTGGGGGGAGAGGGAGGCTTGGTTAGAAAGTCACACTGTAAATTTTACTGAGAGGTCTAATCTCACTCATTACAGCAGGAAAATAAATTTGGCATTCAGTATGTCTGAAAAAAGCATGGCCCATCCCTGATTTGCAGCTTAGAAGACTGAAGAGGAGTCAGGGGAGGCTATCTCTTTAAAATGACATGATGGCTGACTGATAATTTGATGGCTACTCACAGGTCTAGGAATCATGGCAGCTGATCCAGATACATCATAAAATGTGCAATACATAACACAACAAATCAAGATAAAAGCTTTCTCCAGTGGACAAAATATACTCAGGCTATCACTACACTGGTGTCAGGTTAAAGTGTGTGTCAAACATGAAACACTGTTCAATGTAGCACATCACAGCTGAGCAGAGGGAAGTTTTCATTGTAGCCTTCTTTCCCCTTCCTTTTCCTTCATTTTTAAAGCTGGAACTACGACACAAAAAGCTCAAGATACTTTTTCCAGACTGACCAGAAAACACCTGCAAATTCCAGACACAAATCTACTTTAAACCAGTCTCAGCTGAAACTTTCATCCAGTTTGCAGTAGGCACAGGTGGTGATCCTTCCTGATCCTTATCAGAGCAGTGATTTTTATCCCCGACAAACCTCTCTCCCTGCCTCACTGTATTCTATGATGCAAACTCTCTTGCCGCAGCTCATTTAATTCCTAAGACACCTAAATGCAATGCTAGATACCAGTAAGTAACACCCTTGTCCTGGTTCCACTGAAGTTTTATGTAGTTTGAGTCTCAGCATTTCCTGCTGCTGCTATTGAGTGGGAATGACTCTTCTCCCAGCTTGCTAGCTTCTCTAAACCTGCTTTCTGACAGAGTTCTCCCCACACATTGTATAGGAATGTAATGTGTCCACCACTGAACTGGGCACTGCTAGATAGCAGAACACACCACAGTCAGGCATCACGATGCTCCCACCTGCCCTACCTTACACATTAAAATGGTCTCTGATAATGAGATCCTTATTAATGAGCAATACATCTTATCGTGTGTTAATTTATATCAGCATTATGTGTTTATAAAAAATGCAAGCGCACTTCCCTTTGGGTCTTCTAGAAGAATTTCTTTTTAACTTTTCTCTCAATTTATAGGATTAATTAAATTTAACGGAACTAATTTGCTCCATGTATCACTCCTTTTACTTCATTGTGTGGGCCTTAATCTGTACGTACACTTTGCAAAATAAGAAAAAATAGTTTACTATAATCTCAATTCAGAGTAGCTGATTTGACAAGTTATGCAGTGGAACTCATCGTCATAGCAGGCAGGAGGAAGAATTTTCTGTCCTTTTATTCAAAAAGCCATAAGAATGCTAATTCCTATTCTTGCTTTTTCTCTCTCTCTTCTTTTTTTTTTTTGTCTTTTTGGTAAGGGTTGGGGAAGAAAGGATCTTATGCATAATTTAATTGCTTTGTCTTTCTCCCTCAGGTCAGTATATTATATTATATTGAAAAGTAATTATGCAGCGAAAGTAAAATGTCAAACTGCAGATGTCTGGTAACAAGTAGTACAGATGTGAACGATTATTATGTGCCATCTTGCAGACATCTTTATACCTTTCCTCTGAAGCTTCACCCTATGTGCTTATACGTTAGAGTATTTATGCGTCCTGGATGAGATTTGCTTTTTTTTCCCCCCCTTTGCAGCATCTAGATCCCAAGCTGGGATGCCTTGTTGGCAATGATTGATTACCCAATATCTAATTAAACCTGATCCAATCACTTATTATGCAGAGTGGAACAAACAAACTGAAGTCGACTGTCAGACCTGTGATTGATGATACTGCCAATCCAGCTTTTGTTGCGTCTAATGTCCTGACACTTGTTACAACCAGCCAAAGCTGCGCTGGACAAAGCGTTCTGTCACTCTTCACACAAATTCACTCCCCTCCCCCTCCCCTACTTCTCTTTTTTTTTTTTTCCTCTCTTTTTTTTTTTTTAAAGAAAAAATTATTGAGAACAGCAGAGGTTCTGTTTGGGTTAGTGTGTACAATGAGATCAAAGTCCCCTAGAGATCCAGAGTCCTTAAGTGGCAGGGAGTGGAAGAAAAAGAGTGTGTTTGGGGGGAGGTGGTGGCAGGAGGTGCACTTGGTATGGTAATGAACCTACCTTGGGGAGAGTGACAGATATGACATTAAAGCAAACCTAGCAGGGTAATAATTTCTTTTCTATTGTCTGCCAAGCAGGATTCTCTTCGCAGCTCTCATTTATAAATTTTTCAGTTTTAATGTTTTAATTATTTAAAATGCAAATAGGTTCCTGAAGAAAGAAGCAGAAAATACAAATTCCCTAAACAAATTCAACTTCTGAAGTTGCATTCACACATTGTAAAACCTTTTTCTTGCGCCTTGTATTAGGTTAGGTTAGTTAAGTTTTGGGGTTGGTTTGGGTTCTTTTTAATGAGCCAAGAATTAGTTAAACTTTTTGTAGTTTTTCATGTTCATACTTTTATTAGTTCAAGCCAATTTTCTGTTTTGTTTTTAGAACAAATGAAATATAATGTCAGATTCCCTTGAGAATCAAAGAACTAGTCAGAAAAATATAAAAAGATTTTTTTATGCTGGTATTTCCTGGCATCATCTGCATTTCAAATGTTCAAGCTGTATTTAGTTATTAGGTAAATTCACATAAATTGATTATTTATATCACTTCTCAAGTTGAAAGTATCTGTTTAAAGGGTCCCTCCTCATATAAATTGTTCATGCTCAATGTAGGCAAGTCTCTGTGTACACAAGCACATGTGCATGATTCCCGTGTGATAAATGGAAGAACCAGTAAACGTATTTTTCAAAATCTTATGCAATTAATCATATGCTTGCAATTCCATCATCTGCTTCATAATCTATCTACAATTCTAAGATTCCTGACTCCTATAGAGCTTCAAACACCTGATTTTCAGAATAAAACTAAAATACAAAAAAACCTGAAACTCAATAAGATTTTAAAATAACTTAGCTTTAAGCTAGAATTTCCTTGCAACAGTTGTTCTTTCTGGAATAAAAGGAATAACAATATTTATTTTGAGAGCTCTTCTTTTTTGTACACAGGTATTATAATTCTAAAGTTTATTTGTTTCTTTTCCCTGCCAGGCCTGACACAAGAGCTCTGCACGTTTGGCCAAAAGCTGTAAAGGTGTCTAGGTCAACATATTTCTGTTCAATACTTCTTTATGTCTAGCAAAAAATCCACATAGATTATTTATGGGCATGTTTTAAATATTTCACTCTTCTGTCCTAACCCTTAAATCTAAATGGTGCAGCACATGGGTGGACAAGTGAGCTCATGAAATAGCTCTAGTATCACTACTGAAAACTCTTAAATCATACCAAAATCATGTATCTGTAACAAATTAGAAAGAAGACAGATTATAACAATAGTTTGCAGGTTGGATCACAGCATGGTTGAGGTAGGAAAGGACTCCTGTATATCATCTGGTCCAACCTCCTTGCTCAAGAGGGGCCATATAAAGCCAGTTGCTCAAGAAAATGTCTAGGTAGTTTTTGAATATCTCCAAGGATGGAGGCTTCACAGTCTTCCTGGGTAACCCGTGACAGTGCTTGGCCACCCTCACAGTAAAAACATGTTTCCTTACATTCACACAGAGCCTGTTGTGTTCCAGTTTGGACTCATTGCCTCTTGTTCTGTCACCGGACACCATCGAAAAGAGCCTGTCTCCATCCTCTTTGCACTTTCTCTTCAGGAATTTATATACACTGATGATGTTCCCCCTGAGCCTTCTCTTTTCCAGGTTAAACAGTGCCAGCTCTCTCATCTTCTCCTCATATGACAGGATTCCAGTCCCTTAATCATCCTAGTTGAACTCTCTCCAGCATGTCCACATCCCTCTAGTACTGAGGAACCCAGAACTGGACACAGCACTCCAAGTGCGGCCTCAGAAAATGCTGAATAGAGGGGATGGACATTTTATCACTGACACCAGATGATGGGCCATAACCATATATCAGAGGTATAAAGTGTCACCCAAACTAGCCAAAAATTGTTATCTTTTAGGCAAATACACTCACGGCATGTGTGTATATTTTTGTGAGAGGAAAAACTGATAAAATGTGTTAAACACATTTAAACAAATTCCTCTTGAAAGTCTGCAATAAGCACAAGCACTTGCAGGATTTTAAAGAGAAGTAGACAGAAAAGTAGGATACAGGCCTTATTTAGTAGCAAAGAAAGACAGTAATAGAAATAAAGACTGGAAAAGACCAACATAAGGAAAAAAATGTTTCAGAGGGTACAGATCTACAGAGAAAACAATCATGTAAATGTCCAGTGCCACAAGCTGCATAGTGCCCTTTATCTTAGTGCTCACAGAAGTCACAACAGTATCAGGTCCTCTGTCTTGATAGGAGTCTTTCTTCAAGACAAAGCACTGACATATTTGGAGGAAAGGGAAGAAAAGAGATTTGTGAAGTATAGAACTTGCACGTAGAGCATTGGTCTCCTAATTTCATATTGACACAACTTTAAGGATAAGGAAAACATCAGTTTTTCTATCAAATGCTGTGATTTCAAACTACACAGAAATATTCTTAAAAAAAACCTGAGGGCCAAATTAAAAAAGAAATGTGTAGCTGTGTAAAAACACTAGAAGAATTTCCCCAAATGTTTAGGTATTTCCATGAAAACCTCATCTTGCACAAAACATCTGGTAAGTACACAAGTGGTGTCTGTCTAATTCACACAAACATGTGAAATCAGCAAATCTGAGGAGGATAGTTGAATTGCCTTAGCATAAAGAGCAAGAAAAACAAACCTCTAGCATTCAGACTTTATTGCAGAGCTAGAACTAACACAATCTTCAGGTAGTGCTGATACTTAGCTTACCTAGATCTAATTTTATGGCTCAAATCTAGCTACCCATTCCCTTCTGTAATAAACTAATAAAAATTATATTGGTTTCCATGGAACATGCAGCATTATAGTGAGGTAAATGGGAGAAGAATTGAGCCTTAAATACTTTAATCATGCTGTTAATCATGAAGTTAAGAAAAAAATGAAAAAGAAAATCAAAGAAACAAAATAGGTTTCTCACAGCATTAAAAATAAATGTTTTACACCAGGGCAATAGGAGGCTAACATTACCAAAGGAAGCTAAATTTAGCCTGTGAAAGGTTATCTTGGGCGAGCACTTATGGTGCATTTCTCTAAATTTTCACTTCAATTAATCTCCAGAAATTCAGTGTCTGATCCCAGTGACAGTAGCCTCTGGCTTCTTCAGAGCGACTGCCGAGGAAAAATTATCTGACACATATCAAACAAGCAAGAAATGACACTGGACAACATTAATCAAAACTTTCTCATTTCCTGAAGAATTAAGCATTAAATAATTAATTCCAGCACTACAGGCAGCTGTAAAAGAGGCCTCGTGCCTCCCCGCTGGTAAGAATTTGTCCTTGTCTAAAAGACTAGATTGATATATTTATTATTTATCAGATTAATCATGGCCAAGAACATTATAGATTGGCAGCCAAGCCCAGCCAGTTATATTGTAGTGGCCTGTTACTGGAGCTTGGGAAGAACCTGGTATATCAGCAATATTCAAAAGGGGAAGGGTAGAAGAGTTTCACTCCAAGTATTATTTAAAAAAAAAATAAATAAACAAACAAAAAACAAGGGGAAAAAAAGCTCAAATATTTGGCGGGTTTTTTTGTTTGTTGGTTGATATTTTTTAAAAAGAAAAGGGAATTGGACAAAGAAGATGTCATTGATTCAGCACCTCAGTGGAGGCTGCAGGCTCCTGGGGTCATTTTTATTTCTGTTTGCTGAGGACTGAAGGAGGCCCTTAGGATGTGGGTCAGAATATCAGCTATTCTACGTGAAGCCACAATCATTAGTTTTAAAACAGAGTTTCAGTGACAGACAGATATAAATCAATTTAACCAGCACGAACAAGAAAAACCACTTCCAACCCTTCATTTTCCTCGTGTTTATCCAAGTACTGTAGCTGTGAGACTGATTTACAGCTTAGGTATTCTCTCATTATTTGCTAGCTGGCCATGGTACCAAGTAGCAGAGTAACTAGAAAGTTATACCTTAAGGAATCAGCATACCAAGTTTCTGTAGATTAATAGGTGTTAGGCAAAATAAACTTTATATAATTTCATATAATTTTACTATGCAGTCTTGGGATTTTTTTGTTGTTTTGTGGGTTTTTTTGTTTTCTTTTCTTTCAATTTTCCCCCCTACCGCTTCCATTCTGCCATTCAAGGAAAAAATATCTTATATGGAATTTTTCATTTTGAATAGAGGATTTCTTACTTCTTTTCAATAAGCATGCACACACACTCAAAGGAAATCATAACTGTGGAAGTCACAATTTAAGGATTGTTCCAAATGCTAGCTTCTCCTCAACATCCTCTTCTTTTCTTATTTCTGTGGTAGAGGAAGGATAAGTCAAATTTCTTTTGCCCCACAAGAAGTTTATTGCTGTGTGTGTCTCCCTGGCTTTGCTCCTTTGATGTTACATAATATTTGGCAACAAAAAAACAGGAGGCCTGTTATATACTTGATGAGAGAGAAGTAATGAGATATTCTTTATTGGCAACTTTGTTCCTGCATAGAACAGGAATTCCCTGCTAGTCTATATGAGAGGAAATTTCAGGATGGCTGAACACATTGAGCATTTTATTTTAATAAGTAAGAGAAAAGAGACTGACAGGAAAATAAAGCCCTAAAAAATCAGAAAGAATAGTCAATACCAGTCATGCTCCTTTGACCTGAGATAGACAAGGAAATGTTTGATAAATATTCTGTTAAACTCCTAAGAATGTTCACACTAGGTCACATATAAACTCCATTCAGTCCAAACAAAATCAAATTGTACATCTTAGGTAAGACTATAAAGCCTCCAGCTTTTGGAGAAACAAACAAAAGATTCCCAAGTTCTAGAAATCATGCAGCTAAGGGCTTCCAGTGGACTCAAGAACTGGAGGTCAAGGATTTCCTAAGCTGAAAGAATGAACCTTGAATATAACTAATCTAGATGGACTTTTCTACCATGACTTTTTCCTACCTGATTCTTGATTTCATGGATGAATAAAATTAGTAGTGTCCTGTGGCAATCAGTTTCACATTTGACTATGCACTGCAAAACAACCCCCTCTTTTCTGTTTTGAACCAGCTATCTTCCTGTTTGATGGCCTCCAAATCTTTAACAGAAGCCAGTGAACATTTCCCTTCTCACCTGTTCCATGTGGCTTGCGAGGCTACAGCACTGAGCATACTCTGTGTTCCCTTGTTAATAGCATTTTCTTCACTTTACATCATTATATATAATTCTGTGCTTTGGAGCACAATCGAGTCAGATGCATCAAGCACTGACTATTTCCTCTCATCTTTCTTAAATATTCTATTTCAGTGTAATTAAAAGATCTTTTCCTTATCAGATACTTCTGAAGAATGTTTAGAGAAATATGCAAAGTAGAGGATCAAAAAGAAAATGTTTGTTTATAAAAGTACTTAAATCTTTCCAAAGGGGGGCAGATATTTAGTAACCCATAACTAAGGGACACTATATGGCCAACCAGTACATTTTACTTATGATATGACGAGACAAATCACAGCTTTTGTGTAAAGAAAAAAAGAAAATAAATCAGATTGAGGAAAAAACTTAAACACACGAAAAATCAAAAAAGTAAATGTAAAAAAAAAAATATCAATAGAAATAATTATTCTTGGAACAGTCTAGCAATTTTTGAAGACTCAACTGACGTTGTTTATTATTTTAAGCAGAAAGCAAGAGGAAAAATGTACCTTGCCTTCTGCAACACAGCTAATTCAAAGATAGTCTTGGACATTAACCTAAGGATGTATTGAGTACTTTGAAAATCAGATCATTTACTGTGACACGTTTTAAGGTTGCACAAAAGCATGTGGGAGAGTAATTAAACGAAACTTAAAAAACTCAGTCCTTGTTTTCCACAGAGACTATATGTGTCTGATTAAATTAGCTGAGTAAACTTTCACAAATATGTGTAATCCCCAGTGACAGCACTATGGACAGCATCCTTTTTAATAGGAGACAACAAGCTGCTCCTGAAGGAAAAAGAAAAAGAGGCTGGTCCCTGGTGGTTACCATCCCTTTGTTTACATCCCTCTTTGCCTCTTGATGCACAGTAGCAAACCCGTGGCTACTCCAGCCCGAATTTTGACAGAGGTTTGTGCAATGCTCCCCTGATGCCCCTCTACTGTCAGCAAACAAGCAGCTTTTCTGGAGGATCACCTGGGAGTGATTTACACCGTTGACCACAACACCTCACCCTTCTGGTTTTAGCATTTTAAGCGTGTGCCTGCATCCTTTGGTCATGTCCACTCTAAAGGACCCTGTCCCTCCCAGGACCTGGCTGAAGGGTCTCAGAGCCAGCTCAGCCCCAGTACAGCGACAGGAGGCTCCACCCCAGTTGATGAAAGACAGAAGTGCCCAGACAGCGTTTCAGGACAGGGTCAACCAAAAGCTGCAAAAGCTTCTTTCCAATGCTCTGCAGCTGAATTTCCCTGTTTTATGCCACAGCTGAGTACTGTGGAACCACAGCTGCAAAGAACCCTTTTGCACTGAAAGAACTTATGTACAAGTAGAGAAACTCTTATATTATTTCCTTTTCTTGTAGTAGGGAAATATCCTCATGAACGAATACAACCAGTCTTTCCCAAACCTGAAACTTTTGGGGTTATGCCAGACAGCATAGTTAAATTCAGGCAGCATGCCTCTTAAAGCCTTTTATATTGCTGTGACATCTCTCCAATGAGGGAGGCACTTCCTGTCTTTCTTCCCCTTCCTCCAGATATGTAGGTTGTCTTCTCTGGAAAGCATAATTAAACTTCCTGCTTCTCTAAATGTATATAGACAACTTCAAACTTGAAATTAGGAAATTAATAATAAGAAAAAAGAAAGCATAGATCCAATTCTGCCAAAGATAGGTAGATATTTTCAATGTCAGCACAAAGCTAAATTATGTAATGTTTTTCAGAGGGAAAATGTTTGATAGAACATTAGACACAAACAAAACTTCACAGATTAAGTGTCCACAGTGAAGCACAGAACACAGTCTTAAGGATGAGAAACCATAGAGTTTTTCTGTTGGTTATGGGTTTACATTTTAATTGCAAAGGTTAAAAACAAAGTATAGTAGGCCTTGATTTTCTGATCCAGCTCCAAAATGAAGCAATGTAGACTCGCTCAGAAGTTGTGGACTTTTATGTTTCCTGGAGAGCACGAAGAACTATGTTTGAGGTTTATTTTAACTCTGATTTTTTCATCATAAGAACCCAAGTTCTAAGCTGGTACAATAATTTCTGAAAGAAAGTAAGCAATCTTTCACAAAGCCCACAGAAAGAAAAGCTTATGTTTGATTCTAAGCAAAAGCATTGTGTCACATTTGCATATTAGGCTGCTGCTCTCTAAAACTAGGTTTATTACCCTGACATCACATACTTGTCACATTTCTCCTCAGAGAAAAAAAATATTGTAAAAGGTCAGCATAAAAAACTTTGCTGTGGATCTGTGAATTGTTCACAAACATCTAAAATATAAGTGTGTGCTTTTGTATAAAATAGGAACCAGTGGAAATTCTGATACTAAGCATAAATCTGTGTTAATGTATATGTTCTTTTATGTAATCCTACTCATATTTTCAGTAATTAAATGCACAATCAGCTTTTGAACGTTGTATATTATTTCTCACATAATTCCTCTTTCATAAAAAGTTTACTGTTTTTCTGAGTATTGACCAAGGATTTATAATTCATCTTCAACACATACAGTTATTTTACACTCTATTTTAACAGAAAATCTTTATTTTAATGAAGACCCTTCTATATTCAGTCATTTAAATGTTAAAAAGAAAAGGTAAGCTGTGTTTTGTTTCTCGTAAGCTCTAGTTCAAGAGAAATCTTTGGTTGGAATTCTGGAAATTTTTCTTAAAATAGCAAGCCTTGAAAACTAGATGAAACTTTTAATATACATCTGTTGAAGAAGAAAGAAAAAGTCCTAAAACAAAACTCCAGGAAACTGATTGAAAATATTGATCCTATGCAGTTAAACACAGAACTGCATGGAAAATCTGAGCATGACCGAGCTTTCGAATCTACATCAACAACCTGGCCACGAAGGAGGTAGCTCAGACACCGGTAGTATCAACCTTAGGACCAGCTGTTTCTCAGTTGGTTTTTGTGGTTTGTGGTGAGTATCATGGTATCAGAGCATCTGTCTGGGCCACGGGAAGCGGAAGCAGGTCTAGGGCCAACTAACACTCCTAGTGCTGCTAGAAAAGGGCAAACAGGACAGTGCACTTCAGTCTTACATTGTTTTTTTTCCTCCGATGGTGACTGTGATAAACAGAAAGAGATTCAGAGAATGAGATCCCAGTAAATCAGGTTAGGCTGAAAAAGAGTAGCAACCAGACCTGTGGTCAGATAGCATGCTGATGAAAGAGAAGTTTTATCTTCTGAAGCATTATTGACTGCAATAGCAAATGAAATCAGAAACAACGAGACAGGGTAACTGGTTATTTGCTGCTCACTATATGTTCCCTTTAGCAACTTTGAAAGGCCGTGGCTGTGTGGAATAGGGGAAAGATGCCTATTTGCAGTATTCTGGGTAAGAGGAAACTTCTGAAAGTATAACTTAGAATTTCTAAGAGCTTGAGGGGAACATACAGAGAAAGAGAGAAAGCATATTATCTGACCATATCAGACCTTAGAGGGGCTGGAGGGGTAAGGAAGACTTTTCATAAAGACTAGAGGAAACTGCACAGAGTGGGTTGTAAGTTGTGACTCCAATGAAATGTTGATAGACCAAACAGTAAGGAGGTGATATGCCCTGGCAATATATGGTAGGCAGAGGAAGATTTCTTTTGTAACTCTCCTGTAGTTTCTTACTCTCTTTTTGCCCATCTAGTCTACATTCTTCTATGTCATTGCTATTAAATTTTTGTGGTCCTAGCTCTTAAAAATCCTGTTGCTTACTTTACCTTGTGCTATGGTCAGATCTAAAACAACACCTGCATTAGGTAAAGACTAGGCATAAATAATGATATCTGAGTGAATGTGGATCTCTCTGCATCAGTGAGAGCATTGTATGTCAATGATTGAAGCAGGAGTTAGAACCATGCTATGTACTGTATACAGTAGCATTTTCACCCAATAAGGATTTACAGATGGAAAATATTAAACAACTTGAACCTCCAGAATTCCTCCTACAAGGTAGTTTAATCATTCATATGAGAGCTGGAACAAGTAGGCCCACGTGCTTTCAAGATCAAATTAACTTGCTGTCTTTCACACATTGGGTGATAGCTTTCACTACTGCTCAGTTGACTGGCAGCCTCTGACCACCACTCCATTTCTGGCTGTGACACAAACCAGGGAGATGGACCCAAACTCAGAAGACACCACAATAATACAACATAGTAGCTTCATCCCTGCGAGCAAGACAAGTTGGGTAATGAATAGTTTTCACTAGAGCTTAAAGAAAAGATACAAAAGTTAGATAACAGACATCACCTGACATCGCTTCCCCTAACTTCAAAACATCCAGCCCTGGGAGGTAGGTACTGAGGGTTTGTCTCTGATGCTCAGCCTTAAGCCAAGAATCTTGCTGTGTTAGCTCTAAAACTGAAAGTAATATTAGGCTCATCCAGTTATTGGCCTCTCCACCGCCAAGGTCCTATTTGTTCCCATCTCCACCTTATCTACTTGAGAGGAGAACAATCTTTTTCACATTGTCAGGGTTGGCTTTTGCTGCAGACAAGTGTTCTCTTCACATTCAACCTTCACGTACTCCTGCAGACCCCTGTGAGGAGATCCCATGCTGATCACAATGGAGAGATCCCATCTGCTCCCTGCTTGCCCCACCCTGGGTGTACCACAAGCCTCCAAAGCTTGACCCTACCAGCAAAGAAAAACAGAACAAGAAACTACCTCCAATAGGGAAGAGTCAGACCTGTTGGGGAAAAGTGAAACAGGTAAAATGAAGGTTTAGAAAAATAAATCTGTACACTGTCTTTTGGGGAATTGACTTTTCCCTCCAGTCTTTTTGTTGGCTTCTTCAGCTACAATGGTCCCACACAATCCCTAGGGAATTCTCTTGCCATACCTTTGAGCCTTTGGGATGGAAGTTTAGTCTTCACTGCAACCAAGAGTTCTTTTCCTTTCAGAAGCCTCCCTGTTGGTTTTCATGCTGTAAGCACCCTGTTTGCTGTGTGTCATGGGACATGAGTGCAAGATATATTGATTTTGGCAGCAAAGCCAAATTAAAAGGTTCTTTTTCACAAGCAGTCCTTCTTACACGCTAGTTCACTGCCCATTTGGCAGTGCCCAGAAAACAGTCTTGGAACCACATTGCAAATCAGCTCTCTGAAATAATCTGAGTTACAAATAACCTTTTAAGGTTTGCTTTTTGTTTTGTTTTGTTTTTTCTAACTCAAATCAGTTTGGTGTGGACTGATTTGCAACACAAAAGAAATGGAACAGAGCCACAATATACAGCATGGCCATGGGGCAGCAGCTAAGGAAGTGCATCCTCTGAAGCTGGCATGCTGAGTAACAAAACCAAGTATCCTGTGATGTCACCCTCTCACCTTGCCCCAGTCTTCAATCCCAAAGTATCCCTGACAGAGTAGACTGCTCCATGTCATGAAAGAGTAGTCCCCCCTCCTCCTGTGAAGGCTTGGTCAGAGTTGAAGCACACCAGCTAGGACAAACAAGCAGCCAGCTTCCCTTCCTCCCCACCACACCACTTTGAAAGAACAAATGCTTTTAAAACAAACTGGAAGCACTTAAATTACAGAGCTTTTCTCTCTGTCATAAATTCAGTAATGTAAATACATTCCAGCAGCAAGACTGACTTTTTAAAAATACGAGAAACACAAGACAAATATTTGTGCCTGCTGCACAAATAATGTGGTATGATTTTAACTCTTGAGAACGTAGCAGAGTCTTTTAAAGTTGATTTCAAGCACTAGCTGGTGGACAATAATGAAATTAAAAGAGTTGATAAATAAGGGGTTTGGTAGCCAAACAGTTGGGTTTTGCTTCCTAAAAAACAAACAAAGCAGTAAAACTGGGGCAGACAGTGATGTTGGAGGGGGCACAGAAACAACTTTTAAAGATGTTTTTTCCTGTTTTATATCTTAATGGCAGCCAATACCATTCCTCATGTACCTGTTTAACTCATGGAAAAAGCTATCAGTTAACTCTATAAGTCAGAGGAAAATCAGCACGACTTAGCAAGAACTTGGAGATTTTGGATCATATGAATCTTTAATACAAGAATCATGTTGTTAATGTTACTGTGTTTACCAGGTACTCATGTACAGTCCAGAGGATATTTTACCTCACTTTGGCCTTATTATTATTTTCTCTCTTTTCTCCCTCTGGCACTTCCCTTCATATTTCTGAGAACTTTCTGCCTCCCACAAGATTTCTGTGTTCTTCCACTTGCACATGAAATATACGGTTGCCATTTTTTAAATCAAACTGAGTCTGGGGATTATCTTGACCTGAAACACCAATAGCAGCTCTCACAGTCACAGTCCATTGAACATTATTAATTTATGATCACATCTTGCTGTGCCTTAGCCACTCTCGCTCTTTCTCTGAATTAACCTACCACAGCAAGCCTGCCTGCTGCACAAAATACTACAAAGGAGGATAACATCCTGCTGAGACACTCAGTTTGTCAGGTAATGGGAAAGTTTGCCACATCTGAAGGACGGTAAAGTTTTCTGCTTTCTATTTTGACTCTTGTGCTATGTAAAAGTAGTGGAGGAACACAAATAATTTAGTTTAGCATTTGTATCTTCAAATGCTATTATTTCCCTTTGAAATAATTTTGGCTTTATCATGCTCCAACATAATCAGAGTCTGGTCTTCAAATAAAGGTTTACCAACACAAAATGCATGCATAAACCTACCTCTTCTGCTTATTGTACCTGAAGAAGAAAGCAACATCCAGGCTCTTTCACTAGACAAATCAGTGATCTTCCAGTGCATTTGGAAGTGAAAGCCTATGCAGCTATATGGTATGTTCAGCATTGCTTTTCACATTTTCAAACCCCTTAAATAAGAAGCAACATAAGGAAAGGGCTACTTGATCATTTGTTAAACAAATATCAAAGATATGCATACTAATGCCAGAAGGAGTGCTTTTGGGTGTTCTATTTACAGAATTGTAATTACATTTGCTGTTTGAATTGGCCCTCCAAAGAATTAAAAATAAGCAGCCATGGCTTTTTATTGCTAGCCAGTGTTCCCTGGTGACTTCTCTCTGAGTGTTCTGACTGGCAATTGTTCCAGGCTCACTTGTACCAGTAATGCATTTGTTAATTAGGCTAAGAGTACTACAAAACCCACAACACAACCCTTTTGTCAGCATATGCTGATCTAACCTCTTGAAAGGACAGTTATTTAAGTAGATGCCTTTCGAGCTTTTGCTAGTTTTTTCTTGAACGTGTTAATATTCCTCTAAACATTAGTTATGCTGGTTTAAATTTTTATGGGATCAAATATTTGTTTAATTCTTGTTTTCCATGTTGACTTTTCTACTCCAATGTGCTTTCCTCCCCTTATCTCCTACACATAAAAGAGGGAAGACTTGAAAAAAAACTTTTTTGAAACCAGTCAAAACAGCTTTTTGTACCTCTAGTTATATCTAATGTCAGACTGGAGTTCTGCAAAGACTGCGAGGGACATGGAGATTTTGCACTTTTCTGCACCAGCACTAAGAGTACAAGAACAGTACCAAAGACATGACAGAGACTAACAGGATAATCCAGAGTGGAGCTGGACTTTCTGAAAAAAACTGAACATTGAGTACCTCTGATTCTGTGATCCAGCCATTTAGATGGAAAGAAAAGAGATGAACTTAATTAGGCTGTAACTAACTTCATTACTGATTTGAGAATGATCTGGCAACAAAAACTCACTTTGCAGTTCATCAGTTCTTTTTAATAATTTTCACCTGTCCAATGGTTGCCACCAACTCTCTAATCTACAAACAATGGTTTTCACACCATTCTCCACAACTCTTTATGTCTAAAATCTGTAAGTTATGGGGACATTGCTTGTCAAGACAAACATAGGGAACTAAGGCCAAGAGGAAAGCTGCAGAAACTTGACCTCTGAGACTGGACACAAATATAATTTACATTTTAAAGCAAAACACATTAAAGGAATGCTTTTCATTTTCATATTAGATGATAAAATACTAAAATTTTATTCAAAAGAAAGATAATTTAAACCAATTGTGATTCTTACTTATATTCTATGCAAATTTCTTAATATGAAGGAAGCTTTCTTATTATTTCATGTGTTATAGGACACAGAATTTTATCAAAAGATTTGCTTAAATATTTCCTATTTATCTCAGACCATAGTGCGCACTGCTGTACACAGAGAAAAAAGTTAGTCATCTCAATTCAGCATACAGAAAAACATTGAAAAAAATGGGTTTGTCTTCCCAGCAGAAATAGCATGATTCACTTGGAAGTCAAGCAACTGTGTTTGGAAGGTTCTCTGTTTTGGTTATCTGTCCAAGCATGTACTCAGGACTGGGGCTGAAGCTTGACTTTCTGCAGCTGCCTGCTAAATATTTAGAAAACGAACAGAAAGGTACCCTAAGTCTTCTCTTATATATGTGTATACATATATACATATACATATAGCTGCACATACGTACCTTCTTTAACAGAAGTACCAGCCTCACCAGATATATAACAGAAAATACATTTCCAACAAGGAGTGGCCAATTTCTGAGTGTGGATATTAGAGACATTCTGTTACATTTATTACTCAATGAAAGAACAATTTCTGAATGCAAATTTCCAAGCATCTAGTTTTCCTATTAAAAATACAATAACATTTCAGAATGCTTACCTTGAGGAGAGCTCTGTTCTGGTAGGATACACTGTTGAGACAGTAAAACTTATGTGGAAAAACAAATTTTGTATCGTGCAGACTAGTACTTCAGACTACAGAGTTTGTAGATAGTAGACTTGAATATATAAATGGGACTAAGCAAGACCAACAGTCCTGTAAAATCTAGTGATAAAAAGCTCTAAGAGGAATTTAAGAAAGCAAGAAAGACCTGTTTTGAATACAAGACCACCTTCATAACATTGCTGTACTACTCATTTATCATTATATGGAGCAGAAGAATATGACCCTCTGTGACGACTCATCACCCTCATCACTCAGTATCCCATCAAAAGTTAGTGCAGTTCACGACAGGAGAGAGGAGAGGAGGGCTACTCATGCCTGTAGAAGAAGGCATGAGTGATTGCTCTTACATCCATGTGAGCTGGAAAGGAGCAAGCCAGCGTACCAATATCCCTTTGCCATCCCTGGTACAGCTCAGGACTCCTTCCTCAGTGCTGTAGCTGAACTCACATTTTACCTGGGATCACTAGGCCAAACTTAAGTTAGCTCAAGCATTGCTACACTTCACAGCACTACAGCAACTGCGGTGTAGACACACTAAAACACACTGGGGGTAAGGAGGAATATGGAGAGGAAGGAGGGGAGGGGAGGAGAGCAGGCCTTACAGGACCTGTCCTTTAATAAATTTGCAAAATGACATAAATGAGCAGAGACTGAGATTCTGAACTACAATGAAGCCTAATACATTGCATATCAAGATGCCAGCCAACTCATTAACTTGTGCTGTGAAATATGAAGCAGGAGTACAGAAAATATTTGCCTTTGCTGAAAATATTTGATGAGCATTTCACTTCAGAAAGAAGTGTTATAAAAGCCTATATAATTCACTTGCATGCATAATTGCCTTTATAAGCAAATCAGCACTGTGACAGCATCACTAACTCAACCCAAATTCTTGGGTTTGACACTTCTTCCCTAAGGCTGAATTTAAGTATGGACTGAGTTTCCAGACTGTGACTCTTTCCCCCTTTTAGACTACTGTCAAACAAAAAGGTCTGGGGAAGAAAAGGATGGGGAAAGGAGCTCATGGGAGATACTTTTAACTTATAGAAGTGGAATTAAGGCTGCCACAAATAAAACTCTAGCTCAAGCATGCCACATCCATAATGCTCTTAGAGCTCTTGGAGAGTTCCTCAGTGATCCTGTGATACAGAGAAAAGGTGCTAAATTTCTGAAGTGCAGGAGATGAAATGACTCTGTGGAGGCAAGAAAGAGAGGAGACAAAGAAAAGAAGTTTAAAATTACTTAGTATTGTGAATTTCATGTCAAGATAGCCTACATTCAGCTGTTTTATGCCTGCTTATAACCTAGAACTGTGTATCCCTCATTTCAGCCAACTATTTGCAAGAAATTGAGTTCTCCTCACAGCTTGTAGCTATACTACTGTAGAGCCCAGCCTCAGCTATCCCAAGCTGAAGGCTGTTATTTGGCGGCTTAGACCTAGTTGGGAGGGAATGCTGACAAAGACGGGGAAAGGCAAAGATGGGGGTTGTTTCCCAGATTGCTGCAAACCAGAGCGAGTCATCCTGATGCTTTCACAGTATTTTTAAATTAACACACCTAACAATCAGGTCTCTGCTGTTCATTAATGTCCAGGTGGCAGTTCTAGCAAATAGTTGCATCTCTTACAGTGACCTCAAGCACCTACTACCACCCAATGCATCCTGGAGAACCCATACCTGTTCTCTCTAGTATATATGGCTATGTATAGGTATATGCATATGTACATGCATATGTACATACATACATGGCTAAGTATGTTACAGCTTCCCTGTCCTGCCCCCACCATGACTCAGAAAGGTTCTATTGTCTTCAGTTGCACAGACCTTGGCAGGTGTTATTTAAAAAAGCTCAAAAAAAAGGACAAAAACAAAAACAAAAAAACCCAAAACAAACAAGAGTCACTGGACTTAAAAATTTACTAAGTTAAAGGAAATAAAATCAGAGAAGTAGTAAAACTTCTTCATTTCTGACTTTCTGGGTAGAGACTTGACAGTTTATCTCACTCCAGAAACAAAAGAGAATAACCAAACTCCTCCAGAATCAAGAGATCAATGAGGCTGTATTTTGTAGCTGTATTTAGGGCTGAGTTTTGAACACAAAGTAATCATATAGGTTCAAAAACCTCCAAAAGCTGAGTAAAACAAAAGAAACTGACAGTTCTTAGCAGTTCTTCTGATTTCAGATTCTCAGGAGTCATACTTAAAATTTCTGACCACGTGATGTCAGCAATATATGAGAAATCCTCAGCTAGCTGAAATCATATGGTAGGAGTACAGAACTAGAGATACATTAGAATGAGTAACACAATATTTTTCTGATACTATGCCCATCAATTTCTCTATGAAACTTTTGTCTCAGATGCACTTGAATAATTCTTTTTACGTTCCTGTCTCTTTAAAATATATTTCACTGGATCCTATATAAGTACATAGATTTTCAAACTCTGAGAGGGGGGTCAGCAAGTCTTGGCAGCTTTTCAAAGTATAGTAGCATACTTCCTTCCCTCTTCCTGCTTGTTGTTTCTTTGTTGTGTCTGAGAGGTACACAGAAAACAAAAAAAACCCAACCAACCAAACAAAATACCAAGCAAAAAACAAAACAAAACAAAACAAACAAAAAAAAAAAAAACACCAAAAAAAAACCCAAACAAACAAACAAGAAAACCCCAAACCTAAAAAACCCCTCAAATTAAATAAAACCGAAACAGACACACAGGACAGATAGAAGGTATGTTAAAAAAAAATCAGAGGTGCTCATAACATGGTGAGGAAAAATTGTTTACTATTTTCTTCTAAAAAAAAGTACTAGGGGGTTTCCAATAAAAGTATCAGAGGCTTAAAAGAAAGAAAAAAAAAACAGCCCCAAACACATCAATTTCAAAAAGATGCATAATTCTTTTGTATAGAATAACAAACAGAATAATGCACAGAATTCACCATGTATGTTACAGATGCCAGAGGTAGGTATGATTTCAAAAATAGAAAGGACACATCATTGTTGCACATTCTGTCTTGGGAAGCCCCTGGCCCACTAATCCACAAAAGTAAAGAGACCATCCTGCATAAAAGAGCAAGCTGTACTTGTTTTGGGTTCTTATTCACTTCCTAGGTATTTGCTACTCTTAGTGCCATGGAAGGAACAATTAAAGTGGCCTTTAACTCCTTTGTGGGTTTTGCAACTGTCAGTGTTAATTGTTTAATCTTTTTTGTTCCTTTTTGTCCTTCTTAAGAATATTTCACTTTATATTTATGGGCCTAATTCAAGGTTGATGAATGAATTCTGGTTTCTTTTGAAGTCAGAAGTCTTTAAGTTGCAGAAAGCTGTTCTTTTCCTCAGATACAAGTTTGCACCACGTGAAGTGATGGGAATAACTCAGACTCCTAAATACTTCTATGCTTCTTATGTTACATGCAGACCCCTGATAATGCTTCTGTCAAGGAGTATCTTCAGTCTTCATGATCATGTTGGAAACAGAGCCAAATGACACCAAGTGCCCTAAGACCTCAGGGTTCATCTTCACAGATGCATTTTTCCGGCTTCGGCACTTAAGAGGATACCCAAGATAGGCTTATTTCTACAGAGACCATGCCAGGATGTTTGAGATAATGTGAATTATGAACTCTTTGCAGTTGGGTGTAGCAATTATGAGTTTGGAGTTCAAGATGGAATAGACTGAAGAACACTCCTGATATTCAAGATTTGTAGCGACCTATTGAGAAAACAGAATGGCTTACTCATGAATCAGGATGTTACTGCCTTTATGGTTATATTGATAACCAGTTCAGTCGAAATTCAGCCAAAGATGATGTTATTATGGGAGAGATGTGATACTGGCTGGGAAGCTTTTTTTTTAATTTGAACTTCCAAAGTTCTCTCTGCTTTCAATTGAAAGTAACTTTCAGGTTTTGTGAAACTATTAAATGCATCGTTTGTATTTTGGTTTAAATCTCTGTTTTGCAAAAGTTACATGCACTGCATATTTTAGGAACATTTAGGAACTTTCAGTTACGTTTGTACCAAGCCTGCAAGATAGCGCTCCTAAGAACAATTTGACTAACCTGCAAATGCTGTTATATTACATCTCAATCGCACCTTCTCTAACTAAAACTATAACTGCTTTCAATACTTCCTTCCTCACAGCTTCTCTCTCCTTACTCCAGAAAATCACAGGAGAGCTTACAGCATACATCTTTCTCAATTAAAGGCACAAGAAAGCAGTTTACTGCAAATAACTTCTCTATCAGAGACATCTCTTTGTTGCTATTTCACAGTCTTAGTTGTCAAATCTGTAAATAAGAGGAACAAAACATTTTAGTATTTTTCAAGCAACTGCCAATCTCTTTTAGGAAATTCTCTTCAGATCAAAGTATTTGCTTTTAATATTCCTCACCTGAACTCAGATCTGTGCTTCTTGCTTAGAGGCATGAGTGCCATCTATAGAACAGTCACAAGCAGATATTTGCAGGAATGTTGAGAAATAAGTGAGACTTTGGTCCCTGTTGTCCCAGGAGACAGTTTTGTCCCTTTAACAAAAAGCTCTCTTGCTATTCTGTTTATGTGCACAACAAATTCATTAATTTTCCACAAGTGGAGGTTTAACATAAGTAAACAAGTGTCATTACAATTTTAAGCAGAGAAGGAATCACTGACAGAGATAATGATATTGATATTTGTTCAAAGACTGTGATGATGTTTTAATTTAAAATTAACTGTATGTGCCTGGTGCACCACCAGAGGTGCATATATTTAGTATAACAGGAAATACTTTTTTTTCTGCTGTGCATTAAATCATGTAAGAAAAAAGAATGAAAGCCAAACAAATAACTCCCATCCCACTCTGTTAATTCCCTTCTTTTAAATAAGAGCATTTTATGATGGGTTATTTATACAATGATTTTTCTTTGATCTTCCTATCTAGCCTTTAATAAGATATATAGAGGTATTGAGTATTTTAGTTCCATCTCTATTATAAAAGCTTTCTTGTCTAATCCATTTCTTTTCTTGTTTCCTTTATGTCTGATGGTAACCACTTTCTCATGATGAAAAGGATTTTAATTGAGGCACTAGGAGTAAATTTGTAATCCTTTATGTGAAGCCTTTCTTCCTGTTACGTATCTTTCAGTCGCAAATATATCCAGCTTGTAATTTAAAATATAATTGTGTTTTGTATGGAAAATACAGGCATGGAAAGCAGAGGGCACCCTATCACATGCTAACTCTCCTATTACAGGAAAAGAAATTAAAAAAAGGGAAAAGGAAGAGAAAAGAGAAGAGAAGAGAAGAGAAGAGAAGAGAAGAGAAGAGAAGAGAAGAGAAGAGAAGAGAAGAGAAGAGAAGAGAAGAGAAGAGAAGAGAAGAGAAGAGAGAAAGAAGAGAAAGAGAAAGAGAAAGAGAAAGAGAAAGAGAAAGAGAGAAAAGAAAGGAAATAGGAAGGAAAGAATGAAAGGAACAAAAAAGAACCTGCTTATGTCAATCTAAAAAAAATCCATTTGTGATCACAAATGAAACATTTCCAATCTAATAATGGGTAGATTGCTTGGTTTTATTACCAGCCATGCAAAGCAAGACCTCATCAAAAGAAACACTATGCAGAGGTCCCATCTTTCCATTAAAATAATTTCAAAAAGCTTTTTTCCCCCCTTTTTCCACTGAAAGAATCCATTTTGCAAGATGATTTAGCTCAAAATCTGCTGGGAGTAACCCTTGACATAAAGTCATATTGTGTTGGAGTTTAGTCCTAAATTCATACATCAATTATTTACTGTCAACGCAGATTGTATAAGTGTAGAAAATTACTAGGAATGATATTTTCTCTCAGGCAGAAAGAATGTGATACAGCGGATACATCCCACCTAATGTGCTGTCCCACTGTCCACAGGCCAGAATTATTTATGCATTAGAAAACACTGTGCTAGGGCAAAAATAAGAGGGGAGAGAGAGAGACAGACACATTATTTTAAACCTTTCATAACATCCATAAATATTTCATAACAAATAAATAAAGAATGTTGGGCTTGTTTGGAGGACAGCTGTAGCTGCATGGTTCAGTGCTTTGCAAAGCTCCAGAGACCCCACGCTTACCCCTCAGTTAAGCCCCCATTTCTTTTTAATCATCCACTTAGTGCATTGTGGGTAGGGGAGCTCTCCAGGTGAGTTGAAAAGCTGGAGGTTATGTATGTGAATACAACTTTTTATTTTAGATTGTTAAAGCAAACAGCAGAAGGCAAGTTTCTCTTTAATACCCTTTGCTTTTGCCTTCTGTCATTGCAATTTTTTAATATATCAAGAAAATATCTGCTTTGTCCCCAAAACCACCATTAAAGGGTTATCCTACTCTTTTTTTTCCTTTCAAAAAATCACTTTTTAATGGGTTAGACATAAATTCCATATAGAGAATTTATGTTTAAATGGAAGGGAGTTATAAGAATCTTAAAAGAAACATAATTTCATTTTTCTGAATTGCTATAGATGAGTCCAAGGCTGCCTTTAGGAGATTCCTTTCTTACTTTGGGGTAAGAGTTTGAGTTCCTGCACCTTACACCAGTGTGATGCACTCATTAATGGTGTACTTGGGATACGAAGCATGTGAGAACTAGGTACCCCAGTATGAGGCTTAGTGTCCTATTCAAATTTCTTTTTATGGGGAATTAATAATGGGCTCCTGATTTAACTGACAGAACAAAAAATAAAAAAAATCAGAACAGAAGGCTGGATTAGAGTCAATTAATTTTAAGGTCTCAGAGTTGCATTTTGTTTTACTTGTTATATTGCATTATGTTATACCATAGCCTCTGGAGACACCCTTAAGTGATACGCCGTTGTTTTGTGTGGGTTTTTTAATTGCTTCATGTTCTCGTGCAGCCTTGGAAGTTCATGCCTTCCATCCCCTACAGGTGACTGTGGAAAGCAGTATGGCAAGTGTTCCTTAGTGGCTGATGGAGGAGACTGCTCAAGGACAAGTGTTGGCTCTGGAGTCAGAGCCTACAAAACAGCATCATTTCCCTCTTTGTGGCATGCCACAGTGTGTCCCCAGAGCCCTTCTTGAGGCTTGCCCAGTTTGCAGCCTAATATCCAGGTCCACACAGCTCTGAGTCAGGTCTTCAGAATGACTTTTATTTACTTGAGGGAGTGTGTAACCCGTATTTTATGCCTTCTAGACAAAATGAGACCATTTGCTAACGGAAGCTAATGTACATCCAAGCTGCTGTTGAGCATATCCAGAAGGGTGCAGAGGGCCTGAGGCACGATGTTAAATACCACCTCTAATCCCTGAAGTGACATACTACAGGATCCCTGCCCCTCTGCTGGTTATAGCATGAAGAACCGTGCAACAACATTCCCTTGACCTCTCTGGGATTTCCACCACCAGGACTGTCATTGCAGACTGTCTTTTCTGTACTGTGAAAGCAGAAGAATGGATACCTGCTTTGACATCCTGCTGGCTTGGAAGGCAATGTCCAGAGCTTCCTGTAGCACATTCTGCATTTGTAATCTCCAGCCCCACAGCGAGGCACCTTGTGGCCTCCAGTGTGACAAAACCGATAAATTCCTACATCTGAAGAGGTGAAGCTATAGGCAGAAAACTATGAATCAAAATTTGTGAAGTGCATTTGCAGGAACACACACCTGGTAGCAGAAGGTTGTTGTGATGTTGAAAGATACTCAGCGGAATATGAGCTGGCAGCAAAAATGTTCACAGTAATTTTGATCTGCCTACACAGATGCTGACAGACCCCAGAGTGGGGAAATCCACAGAAGTGGAATATCATGTTCAGGACATCTCATTGACAAACTGGAGTGAGACCACAGAAGTGCAACAAACAGCGAGCATCACTTTGGAGGGACTCACATACCTACAAAAATCCTGGTCTTCTTGTGTAAGACAAGCTGTAAACTGGCACAGAACTAAATATTCATTTGAACCAGGAGATGGATTTCAGGTTAAAAAATCTTAAAAACTTATCTTTGTATGTGGATCCTCTCCAGAACAGTATATGAACAGTTTTTCTAGAAATTAACCCCCACCTCAGTGAAAACAAAGCCTGAGTTTCAATTGCTCCAGCTTCAACTTCAGCTCATTAAATCATACTAAACACCTGTGAGCGAAATGAAGAGCCCTTTACCTACTCATAGGCTTAAACCTGATGCCTTCTAACTAATCCTCTGGCAGAATAAGAAGTTTCTAAATTGTGTTTCGGGCTTCTTTGTGGGCATATGCAATGCTATCAGCAGCTGGTATGAACTCTGGACACTGAAGTGGGGACAGTTTTCCAAAGATAGCAGCTCCAGTGCTACATGCAAAAATAATATGACCTTTCAACTTATATTCAGTATTTTCTTCTAGATACCTCTAGGGGTTGTGTTAGTCATTTTGGTCAAGAGCTGAATATGTAAGAGACTAGTAAATGAAAACATGGCTGAGGGGAAAAGTGAATCCTCTAAAGTAGTAATTATGCAAAAGAATAAGTTTTTCAGGTGTTACAGTGATCCTCAGAAAAGTACTAAATTATCAGTGGAAAATCTGGTAGAAAAAAAAAGGAGAATAAAAAAAATTAAATACATACAGCTGACCACATCTTCATAAATGTAAGTATTCTGAAAAACAGCTGCATGTTCCTATTTCAGTAAATTACTATTTGTCTTGTATTTTGCTTTTCACTGTGAGAATATAGTCATCCTTTCTTTGTCCTTCAATATTATATCAAACTATCATGATGTCCAGGTGGTGTTATGCTGGTTTTTTTTAATATTAACTGAGTACTCATGTCTAGAGTACAATACAATCTTTTATAAATGACCTGTTTTTTGAGAGGATCTGAAGTCAAGAAGGAAACTTTCTTGACAAATTTAAAAGACCATTTGAAAGACTTTCCTAACTCATCGGTGCTATGTAATAAAGGAATTTGCAGATGGTTTTTGGTTTTTGGATTTGGTTTTAGTTTGGGGTTTTTTGTTTGGTTGGTTTTTTTGTGAAGAGAGGAGGTTAGTGATCAAAGAGTTTTCAAAGGCAAGCCAATTGAGAAAATTGTCAGATGAAGAGGTCAAAAATCCCCATTCCAGAAGGTTAAGAAAACAGCCTATTGCAGTCTACATATTTTGTTAGATTTCCTGCATTGTCACCAGAATCAGCCTATTATCTATACCTTTTTAGAATGGACCAGCAAATGATATCCTACTGTCTCATGAACAGCATTATAATTCTTATTTTCTGCTTTCTCAATGAAAAGAAATAGTGTTGAAAACTTCTAAATACTCTTTAAAGTTTCCACAAATGGCAGAAATTAGTGTTCTTTGCTGATTAAAAAAAATATATATATTATTCGTCTAAAAATCAGTGTGTTTGGTTTGATTTGTTAGTTCAAATACTCTGCATGTAATCCCTCTGGAAATGCCTTCTGATACTTCTGATAGGAGAAACTGATTGGAGACTGAGGCCTCAATCTCAGAAGGCATCCTTAATTCCAACCAGCAGTGCAAGACCCCATCAAAATGTAAATGTGATCCTGAACTTGGATATCCTTCTGTTTCTTCATTTTGAATGAGGGACACAGCAGTGATCTTCTACAGACAGTGCTTCTTCAGAAACTGGCCAGTTAACTAAGCTGTAATTTTTACAAGATTATTTTTGTTCTGTTTTAGGGCTGAAGTAAAGAAGCAGTATTTTTGTCACTTTCTAAACCATAAAAATTATTTTCAGGTGGAAAAAAGGAAACAAAAAGCAATGAATAAAAATGAATACAACACATGCCTGGCTGTTAATGGAACTCTTCAATTTCATAAATAATATTAATCTTTGATTAAAATATTGTATTGGCAATATTGTAAATTTTGCTATGAATCCCAGCATTTTGCAGGCAAGTATAGTAGTTATTTTTCTCTTGCTTGTATACAGATGACCTTCAACTGAGACACAAGCAGAAAACTGAATTTTTTATATATAGAAGCTTGTGAACAAAAGGTCTTTCCTTGGTATCCTTTTTCGCAGGTCCCATGCATTTAAAATACCGTAAGCTTCATTTCATTTTATGCTGACTGAGATGTTTACTATTGTCATGTTATTAACCTTGCTTTACGAAAGCTTTTATAACTCTAGTATTAGACTTTATTACGAGTCTTAGTTGTGATATACAGTTCATGGCCTTATTAAAGAATGTGTCCTGCCCTTGGAACTCCCTGTTATCAAGTAAATAAATAGGCACTTTTCTCTCTTTAAACAATCAAATAAAATCACAGACATATGGGTTTTCTTTAGTATCCTCCATACAAAAAGAAGTTTGAGGAAGATTTGACTTCTCAGAAAATTATTAATGTGATACAAACCCTTTATAATTAAAATCTGACCCAGGAACTCCACAAATGACAAGACGTTGTTTGTTCATTTAATGTGAATTATTTGGTGTCAGGTCAGTTTCCAATGGATAAATTGTCACTTAATGCTTCAGAGTTGCCATGTTTCTACCTTTTTTTTGGACAGATAAACCAAGAAACACAGCAAGTGTGGGGAATTTATTACTTTTCAGCTGTGTCTATTCACTAAGGAAAAAAGAAGAAAGTTTCTGGAGGTCCAGGTTGACAATTTTTGAGTTCAAGTTATTTTTTGATGGGTAAAAAATAGTCACAAAACTTGGAAAAGTTCTGTTTGAACCTTGAGAAACACAATCAGTAACAAGTCTGAAATTTTTCAAGACTTTTGTGAGTCTTATAGATGATTCCTTCCTGTCACAAAGAGTACATAATCAGCAGGTTCAGGACTCAAAGCCTCTATAGAGCAGGGTTTAATCCCCTCACCATCAACTGCATCAGCTCTCTATTTTCTTCATTTTACATACCAGTTTCCACTGCAGATGCCAACCTCTATGTGCTCTGCACTGAAAAGGATTGGCTATTCACGTCTGAGTAACACCATCTTTCCCATGTCTGCCTCAATGTCTTTGACCCTGCCTAGATAAGTATTTTTTTCCATATTCTTCTCCAGGAAACATTCCTGTTTGACCATGGAGAAAATTTACTTCTGCAAAGAGCTGAGATTTGCCTTTCTCGGATGCTTTCTAACCACACTTCAAAATGGTCATCATGCATGAAAACATTCATATATATTTTTAATACTGTCCCTTTAGTCTTTGGTTTTAATCCACTGCCTTTAATATTTCTACAAAGCTATATAGATATTATGTAATGGTCACATCTGAATCGAGCTTACTCTAAAGAATCACATTCCTTAAGATTTGTCGTCTACTTAAAATCATACACAGCACTTAGAGAAAGGAACTGTTGGATTAGTATTCTAAGTGCTTTTAAATCTGTAGCAACAAAACTTTACAAATGTTTGCACTCTGGTGAGACATACATAAATTAGACAACTTATGTTATAAAGTTATGTTATAAAATGGTGCTGTCAAGACATGGTTCTTTGGAACATTTCTTGGGATGCAGGAGAACACTTGACCATCTAGATGTGCCAAACCACTGAAACTGGAGCTACATAGAGGTAAACAAAAAAAAATTTTACTGTGTAACAAAGTCTCTTTCAATTCTACCACCAAAGATGGCAAGTTGTATCCCCCATTTTCTCCTTATAAGCTCTCTATGACAGTTTTATTATGACCAGTCAGAAACTAAAGGAGCAAAATTAGCAAGTTCTAGTGAACCTCACCAATTTCCAGTGTCCAAAGTCATGAATGACCTCTACAGGAGGTAACAAAACTTGGTTCAGGTTAACCAGTTAATTGCAGCACAACAGGGGAATTATCTTTTCCAGTGCTTGTGCTATCTGCCACAGAAAATGGTGACTGCCTGTAATGGTGAGCTTGGGACTCTCAGTTTCCATGCAACTGTGAAATACTCAAGGGCACCACACAAGGGTGTCTCTTCCTGCAAAAATAGTAGAATGCCTGAAATCTGGTGAGTTTGTTTTTTCCCCAGCTGTATCAACTGTTTTAATAAGATACTGCCTCTCCCTGCCTCTTTTTTTGCTTTTCACAGAATCAACTGGGTTGGAAAAGACCTCTGAGGTCATCAAGTCCAATCCTTGATCCAACACCACTGTGGTTATTAGACCACGGCACTAAGTGCCACATCCAGTCTCATCTTAAAAACCTCCAGGGATGGCGAACCCACCACCTCCCTGGGCAGCCCATTCCAATGTCTGATTACTCTCTCTGTAAAAACTTTCTTCCTAATATCCAACCTAAACTTCCCCTGGCACAGCTTAACACCACGCCCTCTTGTCCTACTGCTGGTTGCCTGGGAGAAGAGACCAACCCCCACCTGGCTACAGCCTCCTTTCAGGGAGTTGTAGAGAGTGATGAGGTCTCCCCTGAGCCTTCTCTTCTCCAGGCTGATCAACCCCAGCTCCCTCAGCCTCTCCTCATAGGACTTGTGTTCAAGTCCCTTCACCAGCCTCATTGCCCTTCTATGGACCTGCTCCAGCACCTCAATATCCTTCCTGAACTGAGGGGCCCAGAACTGGACACAGTACTCAAGCTTTCTTTAGAAGAATAGCATTATAAATAATGACGAGTAACAGAAGCAAAAGTGAGAAGCTGACTATTCGTAGTAGGCAGGTTCAGTTTCATTGGGAGCTCTGACATCTTTTATTTGACTAATTGATATAACTGGAAAATTTCACCAAGTTTCCAGACTCATGTCTTGCTGCCTTGAAGACATACCTGAAGGTCTTACACACTTGACAGTTTCACCAACTTTTTCCTAACTTTTCCTGACACCAACTATCCTAACATACATTGCTTCTATTTACAGACTTTATTCTGCCTGTGTTGTTAAACCACTATAGCTCCAGTAAAATACAATTTCATTTATAAAGATTTAATACAACAGTAACTTTTATAAACATATGTGATGAATACACACAATCTCCACTGATTAATCTAGAAACATTTCAGACACAATTAAGGTCTCGACTGGTGTGCTATCTGAAAAATATCTATTTCACTGAAAAATATGTATATTTCACATGAATTTTTATAAAATTCAATAATCCAATTTCAAGCTTGATTATCAACTTTAGAGTCCATGGAGGACTTCAATGAAAAAAAAAATAAGGTTCATATTCATATTATTTTCATCTGAACACAACTATAACTTCTGATGTACTCAGGGCTTATCCTAAAAATTAATGATCTACAGAAGATATTCAATTAAACCATTTTTGTTTTCATATCTTACTATCTTGCTATCTAACAAAAGTGTCTCAGTTGAGAGGATGTAATGAATTGAATATAGGTGAATAGAAAAGTTCTTTTCAGTTGAGCATATTAAAAATTTAATAGAATTCATAATTTGCAGAATTACAATATGTGGTAAAGACAGGATCGTCAGAAACACCAAAATACTTAATTTTATAAAAAATGTTATAGGAGGTATAAAATTCTTTTTTTCCTTAGAACTAAATGGCACCTACACTCCACTGCACTTTTTAAAATTTATGTTTAATTCATAGTAAAATAGTGGGGTGTTTTTCATGTAGAAATCTGGATTACACTTTATGCAAACAAAGGTGTTGGGACGAACATGTTTAATTTGTAAAGAGAGAGTGAAAAACTAGAAAGGCAACTGCAAACCTGAAAATTTTTTTGCAGTGAGAACATACTACAGTGAATTTTAAGAGTCTTAAGTTCTTAGCTGTTCCTTTCAAAACAACAAAGGCATAACTTCATGCACTAAAAAAAATGCATTGTCTTCTCACCTGAAAAATATGACTTTATGGTGCTGTAAGGCTCTTCCATAAGGAAAGGGGTTTGTTTTTTTTCTGAAGTTGCACAATATCTGCAACTTCTCAAGTGCAATTTATACGACTTAAGGGTAAAAAGACCTTATTCTCTTAGTGAATTGAGAATAATTCCATTAGCTCAAATATGGTTTGTATCAGTGGACTCAGAAATGCTCTCATCATCAGTGAATTTTGCACCAGCTGAGATGAAAGTGAGCTATGTCATGCTTCCTTGCCTTAAGATACATTTCTGTTTTGCTGGAGTTTCGCTAATGCTCTGGGATGAAGCTCAGAATGCCAACCATGTATGCTGGAACTGCAGCAACAAAGCAAAACATTTTTGTCTTCATCAGTATTCAGAAATATTTTACCACTTAAAACTATTAAGAAAACCTTCTTCACTCTGCCAGTATTTGAAACCATAATTGTAACAATAATCAGCAGTATTTCTGGTGCTTTATTCTTTGCTCTGCAGTCTCATTTCACACACTACTGCCACTTTCAAGATGGGGCTTCCTGTGAATTCAATTTAAAAAATCAGTCAAATCCCTTCCCTCAATATGCAATATTCCATAGTGAAGGTTATGGAAAAAAAATCAAAAAAATTTTAAAAAATAACATATCAAAATAACTAACACCATCAGTCAATGCATTACCATAGTGTTCTAAGAGTATCTCGTAAGTTTAATGACACCTCAGCTATTTCATATACTATTACTGCATGCCAAGTTTTCAGCTTGTGTGAATTAGTGGAGCTGTATTATGGTCAAGAGAAATGCATTTACCACAACTGGGACGTCAGATGGACTTTTTTAATGTAGTATACATGCAGTGAACATTCTTTTTTTGTATGGATCTATAATGTGTTGGTTAGGATAACATTTGTTATAAATAAATGCCTCAGTAGATTCCAGTGATCCAATCAGGTTTGGTCACCTGTACTTCTTTCTGCTGAAGAAAAAGGGTAGTGGAATTAATCCACTGCCTGTGGAGTGGCAGATCTCTGATCTGAGACCGAGATCTTGCACAGATGTGTTATGTGTTATCATTAGTGCTCTCTGAGTGGCCCCAGAAACAGCACAGCCGTAAGGAACATAATTTCTCATGAAGCCAGAGCCATTGTTCCTTCCCTTCCACAAACCCCTGGATTTGTGCACTGGACAAATTCAAATTAATTTTTGCTTGTCAATATTCTCTCCTTCACTCAGCCCAGTCCACTGATTCTGCACAACAAAAAGTGTCATGAGAAGCTCACGTTATGAAGTCTTTGTCAGATAATGCAATAACTGACCATTTTTTTGACCACATTCTGTTCCAGTGTTGAAAAAATATATCATGATCAATTAAATTTGAGTTAGTACTGATTTTTAACTTTTCTTGTTTTATTGAATGTTAATTTGACCACAATGTTAAATAAATAGTGTGTGTAGATTTTAGAGCTCTTCATAATATCTCTCTTTGAAAGTAGTAAGCCAGGTCTTGGAACAAAACTTTCAAAAGGACTCTGTCTTAAAAGGCTGAAGTAGAGAGAGAGGAACTGTTCCAGCATGATTGGGTGTAAATAGTATAGAAAACTGGAGTCAGAACTGTTACAAGTAGTTACAGCTAATTTAACACTTGGTGTTAGAAAATTGCAAAAAAGAGAATATGTTTAATTAGCTTAACACAACTAGTTTCATCCTCCCCTCATCTTAGACCTACAACCTAATTAAAAAATTAAATAGGTTTATGTCCATTACAGAGGTTTTATTTTGCTGCATTCCTCCAAAACCAAAAACATCACTAGAATGAACATTCATCATTCCTAGACTGCTCTAATTCTCACATTCTAGTTTTCAGCTTGCTTTTATATGTATATGTGAATGATCTGCCCAAATATTCTGCTGAATACATACTAATAAACTGCATTAGTATTTGCATACCATATGCTCACTTAGGGTTTAATTACACTTTGTTCCACAAACAAGTATTTTTAAAAAATTAACCTATGTCAGCTAATTATTTTTCCTGACTTATTTACTTTTTCATTTTGCTTCATTTTTAATTTATACGAGACCTCTTTGTGGCCTTGTTTCATTTTCCAAAGAATGATAATAACTGAGTCTCTAATACCTCAAGCACTCAGGCAAATCCTTTAGTTTATCCACCTGAGCAGTCATCAAAGGTTTTTATGTACAAAGTAAGGAAAGTAACACATGAGCATAATTTTTTCCAGTTTTGATGCTGAGATATACCCATATACTATACATATTTCACAAACGACACCCTATAAAAATTGGAGGTTAACCAGAAGAAAGCCTCCACCACTCCACCCTAGCAATCTCAAATTACATGTTTGGTAGAACTGACGGAGGTACATCACTCGTCTTCCTTTCACATCCCACATGATGTTTTAGGACATATTCTCACCTAGTCATAAGGGTCCATACTAAATGCACGAATGAATGCTTCATATCCTTTGAATATTGATTGGAAGATAAAACTTGATATACATATAGCTGCTCACCAGGATATGAGAGTGAACCTGACTAGTAGAGAACCAAACAGTCAACTTCATCAGGCCCTCAGGACATGCAAGTATTGCAGATTCACTCATATGGTTCAATAAGCATACTGACAGATCATTTCAGATGATGTTATTCCTCTAAAATATATGGCCCTGGGACTCACAGGACACTCAAAAAGAAGTTAAGGACAAATAAATTTACCATATTTTTTTTAATTACACAGAACAATGATATTTTGTATGACATTTTTTCCTCGTCAAATATAAAAAAAATTCACAGAGAGTACAGTTCTCACACTGAAAGTCAGAACAAGCAGAACAGTGTCTGTATGGCCAAGAGAGCTCTTTGGATATGGTTGAAGCTTGAGCAGGGGCAACCCGGGAAACCTAGGAACCTGCTTCTCGAAACAGCTTGGCTTTCAGCACAGGCTGCCCAAGCTCATCCAGCTTGGAAGAACTCTATACAAAACAGAAGCTGTATTACACTTAGCAGGAGAAAATAAAAAGGTGCAAAGATAGTGCTTAACAATAACTGAAAATATTGAAACATCTGGGCATTGGAAAAAGTGTACAGAATATAAAATATTTACCTTTTTGCAGTTAAGTTTATTTAATTTTTAAGTTATAAAAAGAAGGGAAGCTTATGAGGCAGCAGGTTTAAGTTGTTTCAAAAGGTAATCACTGTATAAAAAAGTATGTTGGTCTTATTGTGATAAGGAATAAGGAACAGGAAAACACTGAAATGCACAGAAAAGAGAGAAGAATTTGAAGATAAGAGGTTTGAATTTTTCCTTTTTACCAGGTGGAGCACAGGTTATGAAAAGAAGCTAATTGCAGGCCTCCAATTATGCAGACTATTCAGGACTATTCGAAGCTAAGAAAAGCTGAACAGTAGTAAGAAATACAGATACCAAAAGGTGCTCATCAGTGAAGATATACCAGAGGGCAGAGATTTTAGCCATGTAGCTTCTGGTGATTGTAGGAAACTGGTATTGGGACTGGCCAAATACTAGGGACTGAGCACTCAGTGTGGCTGCTACCCCTGTAGGGCTAATGAGAAGAGACATTCCAGTTGCCAATCCCAAGACAGGCTAGAACACCTCCAAGGGCATTTAACGCAAGTCCTGTTACACATTAAGAAGCCCAAACACTTCTGGGTTCAGTGAAGCACCTCTAATGGATTGTCCCACTTGAGCCCAGGATTGCTTTATGTAATACTGCAGGAACAGCCCAGCTAGGAAAAATTCCATAGGAGAAGCCCATGCAAGAGGAGAATTCCTTCATACATGCACAGTGAAAGGCTGCAATAGCAATGTTAGGCACACGAAGAAAGGTTTGAGAGGTCGGGCAAAAAGCAGGAGAAAGCAGAAAAAAAGTACAACACAAACTGGTTTATTAATATGTGACTGAACTTCCTTCAGCAGCACAACTAATTAGAAACTAGTAGGATAAAGTTACCGGAATAATCATAGAATCAGAGACAAGAACCTGAAGTCCAGAAGTCACCTTATACATAAAGCAGTCTGAAACATCTCCATATTTGACCCTTAGGAGAACTAACATGTTGTGGAAGGCATTGTGAAGCCCAACACAATAAACTGAAGGGGGATCTTGCATTTTGCCTTTATTAGGGTGGGACAGACAAGCAAGAATAACAGCAAGTCGCAGAGAGACATAGTGGCACTAAGGTTAAACAGCTACACTGCACTGTAAGTGAAGGGTGTGCTGCATTGTTTTAATTCTCTCCACATGCTGTTTATGGACCCTGAGCAGAAAACTCTGGATTGTGAATTGTATTACTTGAGCCCTGCAACAGTACAGGTGCTGCAGAGCCTTTTCTAAGTGAGGTCACAACTGACTGACTGTGTGTCTGGGGTCTGATAAAAATTGGGCAGAGATTATCCTGGTCTGCCCAGACACCTGCAGGGATTGCTAGCTAGAATTTGAGTGCTAACTTTTTTTCCGATTTTACCTTTCCTTTCCACAATTTTGCTTTTCTTTCTTTTGGACATTGGAATCTTCCCTTTACTTCATTTGATTGAAATAAACATACAGATTATAAAATTGAAAAGTTTCATCTATACAGAGTTCAAAACTTAACTGTATTTTCTCATCTTCTGGGGAAGTGGAAGCTGGGGCAGATAAGTCTGTCCTCTGATTTCCATGCTGCAGCCTTAAAGTTTGTCACAAGGCACAAGTGAGATGCCTGAACTGCAACTTCCATAAAACACTGGAACAGATGAAACAGACATATAGTTATTGGTACCTGCCCTCAAATAATAATATTTGATCTGACTTAATGAATGAACACAAGACAAAATGGAGTATTTTCATTCTAGTGGAAACTGAGTTTTCTCATGGAAGGATCTGGACATTGAAGACGGAAGCAATTTTTTTTTTTGGACAAAAATTTTTCCCACCCTGAGCTTATTAGAAATTGTACTTATCTGCTACTCATGTAAAAAAAAAAAATTAAAAAAATGAGCTTTTCTGATCATCTCTGCTGCTATTATGAAACAATACTGGGCAATATTTCATTCATTCTTACAGCAGCCTGCAATGCTGTTTATCTTTATTCTGCAGTGTGTGTATCTATTCCCTAATTTCCATGAATTGTGTTACCATTTTTAGATTATTGGATTGAAGTAAAAATCAGCTTGCTGTTCTGAGGCATTTCTTAAAATGTGGCTAAAGATCTTTAATTGTTCATTTTCAGTCAGCTTCAGAAATCTGGTATGTCCCACCTTATTACCTGAATTTCTTATTGACTTACAGATGTTGACTATCTGTCACTGAAAATACTCTTCGTTGTAGGTCCTCCTGAGTTGCCGAATTTGTTGAAATAAATTCACAAGATTTTAATTTTCCTGTATGTATTATGCAGGTACATAACTTCATGCATCACTAACGATGGGTTGCTTCACACTCTTTCTGTTGGCATTGTACTTAAAATACTTACTTGATGAAGACCTCCTTTATGACCAATCTGGTTTTGTTTTCTTTCAGAAAAAAAAACAAACCAAGATTTTTTTCTTCCCACTCCATGGTTGAAACTTACTATGGCTCTCTTGTTATGCATTCTTTCATAAATTCTTTTTTCTTATCCTTGAAAATAATTCTAAACCTTTCTATATTCCCTTCAACTGAATGGCATCTCTACTCCAATCTACAGAACAGACTATAATTCTTCACTTCTTTTGGTGTCAGTAAAACAGAAACCAAAGCAAAGCAGCAAGGAAAAAGCTAGAATAAATGAATAAAGTGTTTTGTGGGTATATAATTTTCTATTCACTACCATTTCCCAAAATATATCCCAGATATGGAGAGTGCAGTGAGCCTGAATCAAGCTGTAATCTGTCACACTATACATTAAAATTCTAGTAAAATGATACAAAATTTGATAAAGAGAAGAAAAGCTTGAAACAGAAAAAAAAAATTAATACTGCAAGAAATTAAAAGTTAATGGAAGAAATAAAACCTTTGAGCCCCAGAGAGTTTATATGGGGTAGAAGGAGGGAGGAGAGAATGGAGGAGAACAAAAGATAAATAAAAGATAGCAAAGGGGAAGGAAAATGGTGCTCTGCTTTCACTGGGAATACTTAAATGCCTCACAAGATGAGCAGAGCATTAGGATATGAAAACCTAAAGGGCAATATAATCCCAAAGGGGAGGACTAGTTTCAAAAGGAGGTTTATTAAAACTTAGCTTGCTTTGCATAATGTCAGAAAAAGAAATACAGTGAAACTCTAACCTTTTTTCCTTTTCAACTTTCAGTTCCTTTCCACTCTTTTTTTCTCTATGATCGCTTTCCCTACCCTGTAGCTTTACTCCTGCTTTCTGTTTATAACCTTTAGAATACTTTCATGAGCATATGCTATAATTCTCTTCCCTTTTCTTTATCTCCTTGTTCCTACAAGCTGGCTTGAATAAAGAAGTCATTATCAGCAAGCCCACAATGGGCCCAGACATCCACATTCAAGATGTTGTATAGATGATATATTGATCAGTCCTCAATGAGTAATAGCGTTCTAATGAAAAGAGCTTACAGAAGTTAATGTATCTGCTCATGCAAACCACAAATGAAGCATTCTCTGGCACAAAGGGTCTGGCCCTGTGAATTATAATTACTCCCTACAACAATAAAAGTCAGGAGTGGTTTTATTTATTTACCGCAATCAATGATAGTCTGTGGGCTACACATTGAAAATTCGTTTTACAAACCAGCACCCAGACTGTTTGCCTTTTCTGTGTCCATTGGGAATTAACCCTTCAGCTGCCACTGCCGATCCTGAGATAGCTATCTCTACAGAAATGAAAAGACCAGTTTGTTCCAGTGTTGTTCAGGTTAAGAAAAGGAACTACAAGCATTCAGAAAGGAGTCACCATATGTGACTGCTCCCATTAGAGACAGCATATATTAAAGCAGGATGAGTGTATAAAAACAAAGACTTTCTGTGCTACATGAACTACTTGGGGAGTCCCTGGTTTGAAAACTGCACCACAATGCTGTGTCATGCAACTTTCACAGTTTAGGGAGAGTGTTTTTAATGCTTTAGAAACTTCTCTTCTGTCCTCAAAGCAATGAACAGTAGAATAAATTCAATCTATGCTAACACATACAGTATAAAGCCAAGGAAAACAAAAGAAGCAGCATTCCACTTGTTAATTAAATTGTAGGAAAAAGAAAATTAAAACTCTGTTGACGCCTCTGCTAAAGCAAAATAAACCTCTCACTGTACTTCAGTAGAAGAGTAAAGATTAAGAAAAAAACCCTAAATGCTAAATTAAAATTAAAATATAATCATGCTACTTTTGTGAATTATGTTTTGCATACTAAATACTGGTCTGTCACTTTTTGAAAAATGTTCAAAGCCAAACACTAGAGAGAAAACCAATGTGGGTGATCAAAAGTGAGAAATGTTTCTTTTCAAAGAACTAAAATAAAGGACTGGTCAGTCTGAAAAAGAAATCCTAAGGTGGAATGAGGGAATAGTAAAAGTTCATAAGATCCATGTATGCCTCACAGAATATAAAAAACCAGAATATCTGTGCACTGTTTCTCTCGATGCAACATCTAGGGGACATCAAATGTGACCAGAAAATTGAAAACAAACAAATGGAGATACTTTTCCACACAAAGAACAGCATTGCTCGTTGACTCAGGATGTTACAGATCTCAGGAGTTCGTGTTATTTCAAGAGATGACTGATCAAATATCATGAAAGAGAACTGTCTCAAGATCTCTTTCGCAAGAAATCCTGAACCACAAATCATTAGAAGCTGGAAAAAATTCTGCAGGAAGTATCATTAACTATAATTTTATGTTTTCATTCTATCTTGAGACTGGCCACCTCCAGGTGAGGTTGACCATAGCCTGGACCAGTGAACTAAGTACACTGATTTATGTTAAAATCAACAACTGACCTATAAAATAAGGCATTATTTTACGCAACCAAACAATTTGAAAAAAAGTAAATTAAAAGCGGTTCTTTTTCAATGTTTTCACTGTAACTCAGATCAACATGTGACTGAAACATTGTCTGATGTAAAGTCTCATTTCCTGACAGAGGGGTGTAACATTGCCTTTGCTCACATGCACTCATCTGTTTAATTTGTCCCTTATGTTTTTTACGTTTCTTAATGTTAAACTGCATGAACTTGTAGTTTGGTTGGCTTGCAGCACCCATCATGCTGAAGAAACAACGAGTTTCCTTCATGAGGCACCAGAATGATATCAAGCTAGCTTTTAATTGGTATGAGAGGCCTTTGAAGAGGAGAAGTAAAGGCTCCAGAATTTCTGTCAAAAAACCAAATTACCTTCCAGGGCTAAAATCTGTGCTGATAGGAAAAGCAAGCTACCATCCCTTGAACCCTGAATAATCTGAGTTCTGAATTAATTATATCTTTCCAAAGGTTAACCATAAATAGGAGTCATCTTCTTTTTTTTTTCTTTTCTTGTCTGTTCCCTGCTGTGTGCATACATGTGTCCTTCTTAAGTCTTGGTAAATCTCTCTGATTAAGAGTAGGATTAATATAGAAGAATTAAACTTTTAAGATCAAAAAGAAAAGACATTTAACTTTTACTAACAAGAAATTGTAACTAACAAGCATTCTCTCAGTAAAAGAAAGGTTCCCTGGGTACAAAGGACTGTTTCACTGAAAATATAATGTTTTTTTCCTTAAACAAGTAATCTTCAAAAGGAAACATTTTATTTTTACATTTATTTTCACTTTAATCCTATCCTTTTCCTGCCTTCATTGCTGCCTTTTTACAGAGGATAATATTGTAAATGGTTGTTCTGTGTTATTTCCATTAATCATTTAAACCCCATATGAAAAGTGACAAATGAGAAATTATACTTAAAAAACCCATGATACTCTTTGTCTTACACTTTTTTTATTATTTTGGACCTAACAATATAAAATTTGAAATAGTTTCAGTAGTATTAGAGTGAAAATTTATGTTCTTTTTCTTTGATACTTACCATAAGAAAAAAAAAGAAAAAAAAAAAAAGAAAAAGTAAGGACAAGTTAATCCACTAATGGCATTTTTAATTACTATTATTTTTATAGATCATTTAACTGACACTGAACGCCATTTTGCATATTCAGTAAGGAAGTATTTATCCTATATATAACGCTAGGTAGGTGAAAATGAGTGCAACATGTAAATGAAATATAGACAAGAGATGCAAGCTGATTTATCTTAAGTTTCTACATATTTTCAGGATCACTAACAAAAAGATTGACTTTCTCCAACCTCCACAAGAATTCTATAGCTGAGCTGCAAACTGACCTCCAACAGGGTCCTGTTTGTCAGAGGCACAATTTTTTTCTCAGTTCTTTTCATAAATCTTGAGAAATTTCATTGACTTCAGTGGTATCATTTCTCACACCATAATGAGAAACAAAACTACAATTATTGTAAATAAAAAATCATTGCTACTTCTTTTTAAAATATGGTAGTGCAAAGTTTTAGTTTTTCAAACCTCACAGTGTAATTCTGAAATGCATATTTTCAATAAATGTATTTTTCTTCTTGCTACCATCTTTACAACTCCATGTGGCAGTAAGTTTTTCTATTAAATTCTGTAATTTAGAAGGTAATGTGCATGTTACAGGGTAGGCAAAGGTTGTTGTACACCAAAAGTTGAGGAAGCACCACCTATATTTCAGAAGATAGAAGTTTCACTCCTGAGATACTGCTGTGACAACAGTGCCAGAAACTGGAGGAATCTTGTGGTTTTTTCTTCTATATTTTTACACACAATTTTTCCTTCTGTATATACAGGCACATAATCAGCACCATCACTGATCTCAGTGAGTCAATTTGAGGGTTTCATTAGGTTTGAGAGAGAATCACATTGGAAAGGAACTGTAAAATAGGTGTAAAGTCTAGGCAAGGTCTTCCATAAGAGCCTAGATTTAATTTGGATATGGAAAGGGAGCAAATGAGAGTTACTGAAAGTCAGCCTGACTTTTAGGCTTCAGGTCTAAGGTCTGAGGCTGAATTGCATTAGACTTGAATTAGGAAATTAAAACAAACTGCAGAAGATACTTCACCCATACCAGTAATAAGTGAACAGAAAAGAAGTAGGGACAGCATATGGAAAGGTGGAGAAACACATTTTAAAAAATGGTTGGAAAATAAAATAAATATGTTCATAATGGAAGGAATGTAAGCTTAAGAATAACTTGGTTTCAGAACAACCCAGGAATGATTAATGGACAAGAGTCAAGCAGAAAAGTAAGCTGAATATTACTCTTGTTTCTGCACACCCAATGAAAATTACATAGTTCAATTAGAATGTACAATAAATTTGCTAAACAAGATTTTGCATATGTGATATTGATGGAGGGGAGAAAATATGTAGAACAAAAATTTTCTTCCTATTTTAGGAATATTTTAGTTTTCTGCATTCCTTGTCTGTCTTTAAGATCAGAAATGAAAGGTTAGAACCTTGTACCGTGTTTGTTCTGCAACCTACTGTTCACTAGCACTCCTAAGAACATATCAGTAGTCAAAATCATCACATCGCCTACCATTTCAGGCAACTACATTTTTATAATTCCAGTTTTAAATTTACCTATATCCAACTTAAAAGCAGTTTGGTCCCCTTTGTCCTTGCTCTCTGACAGCAAGTCTATTCCAAAATATTTTACTCTTCTGATATCTACAGACCTAGTTCCTAGCTTAAATGTCTCAGTTGCACACTCTTTTCTTCATCCAGGTTTGTCTTACAGTTTTCCTACCTCTCTAGTGTTTATTCCTATAAAGTAATTATAAAGAGAAACTCTGTTTCTTATTTTTTATTTTTGATGCTGAACAAACCAGGCTCTTTTATTCTCCCATTGTAAAATGAATCTTCACATCCCTGATCATTACTGAATATCATCTTTCCACACATTAATTTGAATTAATCTCATCAAAATTTGCAGTGTAACCCACAGGAGGTCACAGCAGATGCAGATATCACAGTTCACATAGAGATATCATAGCTCAGATGTCGATATCTATCTCCAAGTGAGAGGAATCCATCCCCTTTTTTTTTAGCAAGATGGGTCTTTTTGAGGACAGACAAGTTGTCTCATCCTATTGAAATCTGGTAACTGATGTGACAGCAATATTACACTGAAATTCTGCAGAGGAAGTGTGTCCCACTCAAAAAAAGACAGTTGAGGAATAACTCATTTAAATGCCCTTTTAGAATCTCGTGCTGAGATTGATCCACAACTATTCATCCATGTTTTCTCCCATTTTTTTGTAAGAGATCTTTAGTTCAAGGCCATAAAAAAGGAGGCAATTGAGAAAAATGGAAAGAGTCTTCCAGGATTTTTTTTTTGGGGGGGGGGTGTTTGTTCGTCAGTTTGTTTGTTTGTTTTTAATAAGGTGTTTAAGGGCACAGGAATAACAACTGAAAGAATAGTGGCCAAAATGGGAACAATAAGAATCTCCAGGGGAAGAATAAGGAATAAAGATCTAGAATGAGGGGCTATGGTAGATTAATGCTTAATGTTGTTATCTCTTCCTCTGAACAACTTCATCTGATATTCACCAAGGCACAGCAACTCCTGGACAAGACATCTCAGCAGAATCTAGGTAGTTCTCTTTTAGATACCATGCAGTCCCAGAAACATACCTTCTGGGAAAGTTATGGAGCAATAGCTGGAAAACTGTATATGTTCCTCTGGTCCCAGCCAACCACAAAGGGCTGAGCGGTCATATGTCTGACTAGCTCAGTTGGTCAGAGCATGGTGCTAATAATACCAAGGTCACGAGTTTGATCCCTGTATGGGCCATTCACTTAAGAGTTGGATTTGACAATCCTGTGGATGCCTTCCAACTGAGAACATTCTGTAATTCTGTGATTTGCAACCAAGAGCATTGTAAATGCATTAGTATGAGGATCTCAGTATGACTGTGGAGTGAAATAAAATCAGTGAGTATATTAAAGGGGAAATCCCTTGGAATAAGAATTTTGTATGGATGTCTGGAAAGAGATGTTAATTCATGAACTTCTTCCCATTTTCCCAGATTAAGACTTCTAAAAGTATCAGTGAAGGACTCCTGAGACACGAAACAGAAGGCAGACAGAAGAAGGTCTATGACGCATAGTGTGGGAGTCAGATGTACACATCAACATGTAGAATCAATGGGAAGGGCTGCATGGGAATAGATTAACAAAGAGAAGCAGTGGGACACCACTGTTCTTGGTTTCTGCCAAAAGATGAGATAAACTGTACTTTCTAATTCTAAGCAAGAAAAAATCTAAGATTTTCAGACTTATGAAGTGCTGGAATAGCAAGAAAATGGGAATTTTTCCTAGAAGAACATAAGTGTAATGTCAAGATTTTTAATATATGTATCAAATTAAATCTGTCACATTCTTCCTCAGAAAACATCACTAAAATATGAACTCCCTCAGAATCAGGATGTCTAGAAGATAAGAAAAGCCTTCTTTGCCTGTACTGCCTTTTTTTCCTATTCGACTAAATTCAGTTTCTATTATACCACTTTTCATGTGTCTTCTCTGTGGTAATTTGATCTTTCTTTGTACTGGGGATATCTCTTCTCTGTGTGTTTTCAGCAGATTTCATTAACAAATGCCACCAAAGGCGTTAATAGCAATACTATTTAGCCCGGGTCCATAAACCATTCTTTCTGAGAGTGCATGAGCATTTGTATTCTTCTGTCTGATAGCTCCCCTACAGTGCATTTGCTGTAGTTTCCAATGACACAGACTCCTTATAATTCTAACTGGTTTTGTGTCAATGCTTTTTTTTTATCTATTTTTTCTTACAGCACCAGACTCAGTGATTTACTTTAGATATGCATCGACTGCGTTAACATTGATTACCAAATCAGTCATCTCATAAAGACAGACATCAGGTAAATCTGAAATGTATATTGATGTTTAACTCATTTTACGTTAGCTTCCTGTCTTCTAAATATGTTCAGAAAACCTGTACGGTACTGGATTCTGATTTATAGTTCCTAGCTGTTCCTATCACTTGCCACTTCTCAGGCATAATCAGTTCATTTTCTCCACTCACACTGTTCTTAGAAGGTGACGACAAACTGTAATAAGTTCTACTGTTTGCTGGTCGCATGCTATTAGCCACATTAGAAATACAATGAAAAGTATTTTACATTCACACTTGTTTGTCCTGAATTTCCTTTGGGAATTTTGGCAGATCATAAGTCTTTTGAGATGTGCTGTTTGGAGATATCCTTGACCTGTGGACTGGTTCAGATCTGGGGGAGTTGTACGGGCCCAGAAGACTTGGGAGACAAGCCATGGCTTTCAGGTTTCAAGCTTTCAAGGACCCACATAGATATGGCTCTGAAACACTTGATATGCTTTCCTTCTCCCCAGTCTCAGTAGATAATTAGGAAGGTGGGAGCCAAGACAGTCTAGGACCTGTAGCCATTCCAGCAATGTTAACAAAATGTTTGGACTTTTAACTTTTTTTGTATTTTTAATTTTTCCTTTCACTAGAATGGTCAACTTTCCTATTTTTTTTTCTACACTAAACTGGAAATATAGCATGAAAATATCTGTCTTAATATAAGCACAGTAAATTTGTTCTTTGCTATACATCAATGCATCAAAGTATGAGTGATAAACCTTTCTCCATCCCTCAGCCTGACTGAGCTGGAGGTTAAGAAACCAGTAAGGTAAAAGATCCCATATATGGGAAGAAAAGGAATTTCATGTTTCTCTGCAGCTACTGCTTAGAGCCTGTTACTGTGGTGAGCTAGTCTTACCAGGAGAAACCTGGATCCTGCAGGTTGCTTTCAGTGCACCTGTTAACTCACTTGGATGCCCCCTCAATCTCTCAGTAACAAAAGCATACAAGTATGTGATGTTTCAAGCAAGTAAGCAGATCCTTTTGTTTAAGAGAGTCTGGATCTGTAAAAACAACTCACTGTGAACAAATTACTCAGTTCACTGTGAGCAAATCACTTGTCATTTTCTCTCTCAGAAATTTTCCTCAGGTTGGTCATTTCTACATGAGCTCCCCAAAAGTACAACACATATTTGCTCTCCTGTTACAAGGTAAAGAAAGTGCTCTCTTGGTAAGCCTTTCAAAAGGGATTTTTCTCTGGACTTTAACTATTCAGCCTTTAACATAAGCAAATCTGTTTTGTCAAAAACATTTTTCAGAAATGACCACCCTTTTCCACAGAAACTGAGTTAAATATAGCAGATATGCCCCTTTAATCACATTTATTCCCCAGACCCAAGTCTCTGTGCTTGCTATGTGTACACCATGAACTAATTATCTTTACTGCCTGACCCTCCTACGTGTAGACGACAGGAAGGAAGAGATGCTGTCATGATGCCTCCCCTCTCTGCAGCTGATGTTACCAGTAATAATACAAGTTCAAACCTAAAACCAAGTCATCCAGAATGACAAAGTGTCCCCTGAAAAATGTTACAGCAAATAGCATTGAGACCATATGTATTTTCATCTGATACTTTAAATTGTTGGTTATGAATATCATGCCTTTCATGTTTGCTTTAATATTTGTCCTCTTCTCTGGGCCAGTGATCACCTTTTATATCTTGAGTGTTGAAAATGCACGGGAATATTAGATCAAATCTTCTCACATACAATGTTTTCAGCTTGCATTTATGTATACAGAAAGAACTGACCTTTATTCCCACTAGCTTGGAAAGGTTCTATGTGCAACAAGACTTCTATACAGTCAGGAATTCAGAATAACACCAGGAGTGAGCTAAATGAGGTATGAGAGACATTCGTCTTCCTTTACGTAAGGTAAAACCCTTGTAAATATTGGTAACATCTTACTGTAATGTTTGGGAGCCACTTCAGTCCATTTCTTGTTTGAGTTATAAGTAACGAACTCCTGATCATCTGTCACACACCATCTTCTCTCCAGTCATCTCTGCAAGGGTGGTCTCTTATGATTCCTTTCATATGCACTAACTGTTTCAAGGTCTTTTCCATCCCTACTACTCATATGATCAAAAGCACATATGTTTGTGCTGTACTCCCATCTTGGTGAGATAGAAATTGTCTTCTTTTTTGATACAGGAAACGTGTAGGTCCTCACCAGCACCACTTTTAAAAGTTCCTCATGATTTCTTTGTGATCAGCATCTATTTTTCTTGATTTTTACTCCCAGAATGGGCTACACAAGAACTACATTTTGCAACAAATTTTGTACATTCTTAGACTCTGTCATTTTCCAAGACTTTTGTGAATGGATGAATGAGCCATTTTTAGTTTTACTGCAATTTCTTTAGAACATCCTTTTTGTTGAACACACTCAATTTGAATTCATCTACTACTTCTCCAATATGACCATTAAGTTTGGGCATTATCCTGTTTCTGGCAAATGGTACAGCCTTCATAGCTTCTAGATTTGCTTCATCTTGGGATGATCTCATTTTCTCACCTGATTTAAACCCATAGTGTTCAGTGTACGGCATCAGAAACTGTAGCGGAAAAAAATTGCTGAGTCATCAATATACCTGATACTACTTATGGTGTATCCACTTGTTTCTTCCACTTTTTGAACTCTCACAGGACTTGTTTCCCAGTACTTTTTGCATGTACTTTGAAAAGTCCAACAGATAAGTATACATCCTGACAAGTGAAATTCTACTTACCACCACAAACTGCTGACTACTGTGCAGGTGGTTATTAAGGCAGGAACTCCACGGATGCTTTGGAATTTGGTTATATGCCAGCATCTTTCAAACCTTATTGAGAAGTATCAAATGTTGTAAAGGATCAGCTACATGCATGGTTAACAGGTGGTCCCATTTGTACAATTTTGCGTGATGTATAGTTTGCTTACATGTCCTCTCTGGGAAAACACTTGACTTCTTCCAGAAACCATATCCTCCTTCCTTTTGCAATGCTGATGGCTCTTCTCTGCCTCATCCTTTTTGTTCTCTCTGTCTCCAAGACAAGTTGCTCTGATGAGCACCCAAACTAGCACAATGACCAGAATTTACTATAAAGGAATATAAAAAAAACTTTAAAAAAACTCTCAAATTAATGTTTGTATTAAATTCCACTTATAGAAAATCTTTCTATAAGGTTAAGGCCATTGCTATCATGTATTCCTCTAAGAAATTGCTCTCTGAACATTTTAGCATAAACAAACTCTATTTTTGGTGCGTTTTTATACTTTTATTTTTATTCTTATGGAAGTGTCAGATAAACTAGCACAGAAAACTTTTGTTCAAAAGGTTGGCATTGGTTAAAGTTATAACTGCTACCTTTGTTAAGAGAACTCTCTGACACTGCTAATAAAGAATCGTGTTCATAGTTACATTTGTTAAGCTTATGAATATGAACAAATAAACAAGTAAATAGTCTTTCAGGGGGTTAGAGGACTTCCACCTGCTTATTGATACATTACATCAGCCTTTAATTTCTCTTACACACACAAACACAAGACTTCTGAGGAATACCGTAAGAATTATAAACTTCTTATTGACGGAAAAACAAGTGACACAGTTCAATGACTAGAATGTATTTCTTATATAATCCTCGGCTTGGGACCAACATTCATTTGGCCCATATACATGCACATGGGTAGTTGCCAGGATGGAACCAGCAGTAGGTATACTTAGAATCTTATGTCTACTTGGGTGTATTTCAGATCCCATATTCACCAAAGTCATGAATTAGGACAGTCCCATCTCTGCTATAAAGCAGGAGCACAAACACCCTAAAAGTCTAGGTTTTACTAAAACACAAACTAGAACAAGGTAAAATTTGAAATCACACATGAATCAAGCTGAGTTAGAGGACAAGAAAATGGTCAAAAAACAATATTTGAAGAAGAAATCTTATGCCACTCATGCACAGTTCCCCTTTTCTCTAGTTTAGCAGCTGGCAGTACTTTCCTGAATAGCACAAAGCTCCCACACTCTCTTCTGCAATGTAAGCTGCCTGTGGCCACCCCTGCCTGGAACATGACTCCGGGTCTTTGTCATGCTGCAGGGTGCCCTCCCCACTGCTTCACCCACTCCTCCTGGCCTCCTTATCCCCTCTCTGCAGGCACCCTACTTCCTGCATCCCTCTGTCTCTACCCACCCTTTTGGTGAGCATTCCAAAACTTCTCCCTTCTGCACTTGAGAATTTGCAGTCACACAGGACATGGTGCCAACATACCAGGTAACTGGCCCTCCTCCCTCCATAACACTAAGATGTGGCTGAGCATATTGCATTTTTCGGGTGATCAGATTCATCCTGAGGAAAGATGAATAAAAACTGGCACATGGGTGCAGTGGAAGGAAAAACTTTTTGGTGTATCTTTCCCTGGAGATTTGGTGCCTCAGAGCAGCAGGACAGAAAGTATTTTCCCTTCAAACTGCTAAATTGGTCTGGACAATTGTGGTTACCAGCCTGTTCTGTAGGAGATAGGCAACTCCAGTCCCATTGCTGCACAATATAACAGACTTCTTGTGACAGAAGTATTCTTCTCTTGTGCCCACCCTCTTACATGTTTTACCACAGGAGGGAGTGATTTTTCACATTTTATATTTAAGTTTCTATTAAATTATATGGTTCTTAGAGTAATTTCTATGGAAACCTATTAATCTCTATAGCAGGTTTTTATCCCTATTAAGTTCTATATGATTTATTTTTTCATAAGGGTAGTCTTTTACCTAGAGGTAAAATCATCATTTGTACTGTGCAAGCTGGAAAAAGAGCTAAGATTTCAAAATTGAGGAATAATAGAAATAGTAAGAATAGCAGGAAAGAGGACTAGATTTAGTATTTATTTTACTATTATGGAAGTGAGTTTTTCCAAAGCTTGGGTTCTCACAGTTGCAGAGTCCAAACAATTTTTTAAAATTAATTTTTAATAATGTGTAATAATCTGAGTGGCACTGGTCTGTGTGTGGAATTAGAATTCCTCTGATAGAAAAAGAAATATTTGTGCAGAGTTTTATGAGCAAAGCTGACCTGAGGCTTCCTGAGGCTGATTGAGAAATTGCAGTCAACGAAGATACTTAACCCCTTCCCAGCTCCATTTTTCAATCTACTAAAGAATAAAGTCTCTGTGGTTTAATATACAAAGAAACTAGAAAAGACCTCAAAAGACAAATAAACTTGTATATGATTACAAGGAATTCCTACTCCTTTTAAATTTAACTTAATGACCAAACTTGTTTGTGAACCTTCAGTTATACATTTCATAGCTTTATTTAATAGAGCAGTGCATTTCAAACAATATGTTCTGAGGTCAGTTCTCTACTGCCCAGAACTTTTTTAATTTCCCTCCCCTTAGTTAAGAGACAAGAGGCAGCAATCAGCAAATCACATTTGGTACAGGCTCAAAATAACTGTCCAAGAAGCTGGGCAATTCTGAACTGATAACCAGAAGGGGAGAGACCCTGAACTGAATATGCCTAATCCTGACAATAACCATGGAGCTAACTATCCTAGTGCTTTCTAGAAAAGCCAAAAACATGGGTGTTAGTGGGGGTTAAGGAGAATATTTATGAGACCTAATGATAAAGACTTGGTTAATGTTGCTGCCCGTTGCCATACATTTCCATTAACCTGCAAAAACCTACCAGTGGGCTAGCTCTGTGGGTGTTAATCTCCATAAACCTTTTCATCCAGTCAAACATGTTCTGCCAGGGCATTGTACTAACCTCAAATCTTCCCCTGTTCCAGCATTTCTACTGATAATTATATGTATTGATGATTTCCAGTTACTCAAGAATACTGAATCTGCAGTGCAAAGAATGTACCCCTTAAAACAATGTTGAAAAAGAAAGTACAACTATCACTGTTGAGGAAAACTCCTCACATCTAAACACTGACAGATTTAAAATTTGGATTGTTATATATTAGCCAGCAGGAAATATGATCAGGAAGTCATGGAAAGGTGTAACTGGAAAATAACTTCCCCAGGAATATCACAGTATGTTCATAATTTAAGGGAAACAAGTTTGACATGCATTTAATTTTCAGTCATCATCTGACATCTTTGACATTGGAAGACTTGAGGCCTTTGTACTGGAAAATTTATAACGCCACTGCAAAAAAATTTTGAAATCTAACATATTCTGTTCGTCTAACTCTGTATTAGCTGATCTAGGAATTAGAAAAACAGGGAAGTGGCAGGAAGACCATGCTGCTAGGTGCACTTTATGCCTTTTCCTAGAAAGCCTAATGAAATCGTGAGTGCCCTGGGGTAAATGGGATTTTTGTTGCTGAACTGGTGTTAGGTCAGGAAATATTCGGTGATGAGGCTTAAAGGGTCTACCAGGATTAGGAAAATAAGAGCTGCTTTATAGGATGTTAGCCATCATGTTTTAATTAATGTGCTTGAAAGCACTACTCTGCATCTGCTGTGTTTGCTGGTAGTAGTTCAAACTCATAGGCAGTAGCCTCTGCTCAGCCACAGAAGTACTAATACAAGATACTGACATATCTATTTGAGAGCAACAGTAGAAGAATAAATTAGTAAGTGTAAGCTTATAATGAATTCAACACTTTCCTGTAGTTAGGCCTTAACTAAATTCGCACATGGGAAAATATGTTAGAAATAAGGGAAAGAAAGGTTTCCTGCTTATGAAAGGAGACAGAGGGGACATTAAGACTGGCAGGACGAATACATGTGGAAGAAACCCGCACAGTTATCTACCAACACAAATCCTCTTGCTCTGATGGCGCAGTGAACTATGAGATAAAAGAGGAAATTGGCTGAGTGACACCAGAAGGAGGCCTGAGTCAGGGACGAGGGTTGTAAGGCTGATACATTACTGATTATGAGAAGGTTGAATGCCCATGATAGTGAATCAGGATAAAGGTATCAATTTACTGTGCAAGATTCAAAGTGGGAAGAAAATGAAACAAAGGCAGACATAATGAACTTGGAAGAAGGTATCTTGATGAGTTATCTCACAATTTCTGCACCTTTCTGTTACTTGCTTTCCTATCTACTTGTCAATGCTTCTTCCGTAGTTTATTACATAAATTTTTTGTGTAGTAATAAGGAAAATTTTCAGATAGTGTAGGAACTGTGTAGTTTGCTTTCCTATTCATGTTTTTATTAAAATTTTGCCTATGTTTTGGAAAAAGTATAGATAATAACACCATTTGTACTGATGGACCCAAAATGGAGATTAAGCTCTTCTCAGTAAAGAAGCTAGAACAAAAGACAGCAGATAAAAATGAACAGGTTTCTGTTTGGGTGGAATGACAAAATTATAGCTGCTGATGACATATCCTTAAAAATTTACCTTCTCAACATTCAGACTTCCTTTCTTAGGCTGGAGTTCCACCATTACATTAGGCTCATCTAAATAAAACATGCAAATCCCACCTCCATCCAACCCCCAGAGAGGTTGAAAGTAAATAACAGGATACAGTGAATGTTTACTTTTAAGAGTGCAGGAAAGACATTCTGGAGTCTACATAAAAAAGAAAAGTACCTGTGTTCCCAAAAGCAGAAATCAGTGTTGCTGTTTCAAGTTCCCTCATGCTGCTGATCCCACAGACATACAATTGGCTCTGTGAATTTAAAGGACTAGTTGAAAACATTTTCTAACTCAGTAGAACTCTTGGTAGGAGAAATAGGCAGTACTGCCATTTCTGGGAGAGAAAGGAGGCCAGTGGCACTCTGTGGAAGATGAAGCTGCTCCATGCTGCACTGAGCAGGACGTTTTGCAGAAGGCACTGCAATCTGGTAGCAGCTCAAGGTCAGCAATAAACTGTAGTGTTATGCCATCACACTTAGTTTTCCTTCCCTCTTGTCCCTCTCCCAAGGACACCTCTCTGTCCAGCATTTTTTTGCATAGGTTTTCCTTTTGAGGGATGTATGTTCTTAAGACTGGAGAAGGAAAGCTGTTCTTCTCCAGCTGGAGCTCCTCTTCCTTCACTCTGGGTCATAGGACTGGAGGAGAAAGAGTTCAGAAGGAGCAGATTGTGTAAAGCATTGAGGGGAAGCCATACTAACACCCCTACTTGTTGTCATATATGTCTTGGAAATCCTGGTTGAGCTCTGTTGATAAAAAGGGGCAAACGATGGTATCCCCAAGACCCTGTCACGTAGTGCAAAGCAATCTGATCATGCCAAGTCAGTTATCAGAGAGCCTCCAACTAACTAGCTGTCTCAATCTCTACTGCTTATTATATGCACATCTGAATTTCAAATGTCTTGAGCATTCAGACAACTTTATACAGGCTTCAAAATACCACCTTCCTCACATCAGATTGCCATTTTTATGTAATGGGGAATTTACACTAATAAGAAGGGTGCAGGAGGTGTGACTGGGAGGATATGGCAGCCGAGACCATGGCAGGGTTTGTGAAACAGAGACATCTACTGGTTAAGCTTTGGGGGGAAATATTTTGTTTTGTTTTGCGACTTCACAGTGCAGTGCTCTCCGCCTTTCCTTTGATCTGAATCATTAATCTGTTATGATAGGCCTGTCACTAATCCATGGCCTCAGAAAATATGCACATGTGTTAAAATGAATTTCACCATAAATTATTTAATGATTTACAAAGCAATGCTCAATACATGCCACTAGGTGATTTTAAACTTCTGTATGCTTACAGTATTTTTCAAAATCCTTAGTGAAAATTAATCATTTATCACAACATGGAACCACTAAAGCTTTTGGGAGTGCTACAAGGTTTTAGGGAAGGAGTCCATGAAGTGGGAAAGGCAGAAATACTGTATCTGGCCACCAAGTCTCATAATTTTCAGATCAGCACTATTACAACTGAAGTTACAGAGACAAAGAATATCTCTTACTTACTTATTAAGACTGAAAGCATGACATAGGTGAGTAAAGGATCAAAAAAAAACCCCAATGAATATTTCATATTTACATAAAGACTACATTTTCCTACCTGGTGAGAAGTAGCATAATTATAGGAGGATCTTGGGGTGACTAGAGTTTTGAGGAGCTGTAAGTAAACTAGCAAAGTTTGATTTCTTATTTAAAGTACATTTAAATTATCCATTCTTCACGTGTCTGCAAAAACAATCTGGACATTCTTATATGTACAATTTTTTGAGAGTTTCACAGTATCTCTTTGCTCTAGAAAAGCTAAAAATATTGTAAGACATGTCTTGCTAACATGAGTCTTTCAGATAAATAACATTTATGCATTGCCTTCATCTGGATTTAGCACAAAAAAGGGAGAAAAATATTTTTAGAAAAAAAAAATAATTCTTATGAGCCATGAATGGAGTGAAAAAATCAGCCAGATGCTTTAAATTAAGGAGTTTAATTTAATAAAAAAGTAGTTACTTCCTCAAAAAAGTTTGAAAGGGCTGCTATAAACTATGCAGTTAAAGAAATGACACGTTCATTAAACTTATGATTTTCAGTAAGCTGGTGTTGTGTATATTTGAGGAACCAACGCTCATCCGTGGTAATAAGGGCCATGTAAAATTGTTAGAGAGGTTATAAGACAGGTAAGTAGACAGACGGACAGACAGGCATGCAGGTAGGTAGAATCCTTTCAGCTTTTGGATTACATTTCATTTCAGAGCCTCTTAATCCATGATGTCCTCTTGTGAAAAAAAAACAGCTTATGCTAAGATGCAGCATTACTTCAATGAATTGTATTTATTTGCCATACTATTATGCCTGCTGGAACATTTCCCAGAGGACAGAAATATCATTTAAAGACTTAAGTGGGAAGAAGTTCCCTATGAAACTTTTTTCTGTCTCCAGTAATTCCACTGCTAAAAGTGAGCACCAGCTGTGGCTCACCTCTCAAAATGTGTGTTGTATCATGACTGATGTCACTCTTTGGGGTTAAGCTAGGGTGGTAGGAGCCAGTTCAGGTCTAATTGTTGAAATGTATGCTTAGTTCAAGTTAAACAATAGATCCATAGGAAAAAAAAATCAGCACAGAGGTGCTGAGCTGTGAAAAGAGTGTTGTTTTGGGCCCAGTTGGCTGAATAGATTTGTTAAAGCCCATGGCTGATGTATGCTAAGCAGAGCCGGGCAGTATGTGGAGAGAAAGGGAGGGCAGGCCAGTTGAGCGGGCACATCACTCTCTGAGCCAGGGCACACACACTTTGATGGCTCCTTTGGAGGTATGAGTGAAAGCCAAACCTCTGTTCCCTCCTTTTTTTCATTTCTGCCATGCAAAGATAATCAGGTTTATGTAAAGTATGTGTGCTCTTTTGACAGTCCACGATATCTCATTAATTCAATCACACCAAACACCATTGTTCCCAAAGTGTTTGAAATGCGGATAGGCATGGAGGCTTTCTTAATCCTGTCAATCAATGTTAACATTTTTCTTGCAGTTGCCATGGCCAGGGCCAGAGTTCATGAAAACACAGAATAAGAGCCAACAAAACAAGAATAAAGACTTATTTGAGATACTCTTTTTAAAGGACATCTACCATGCACAAAACATGGGAAGTAAATGTAGACAAGTTTGGACACTATGGCTCACTGAGAGGAAAAAGGGGGAAAAAGAATTTGAAAATCAAATAGGCCTATAAAAACTTGACCCAAGAGTCTCTGGGAAAAACCCGATGAATTGCTCCCTAGTAGAACAATGTTCTTTCTTTCGTGCGTTCTTCAGGAGTACAATGCTCAATATATTATAACACATGCCACTGATGTCTTTACACTGTTGTAAGCCAGCTCAGACCATCGGAATGCTGATCACCGACAACAAGAGATTGTGCAGCGGTAATTCTCTCTTTCTCCCGCTCGGCTACAAACAAGCACTGGGAAAATTATTCATGCATATAGACCAACAAAGCAGAGATGGGAGATTTGCGATGTCATGCAGCGAAATCATGTGACAAATGTTAAAATAAAACCCCCAAGCCTTCACCCTTTGAGGCTTTGTAAAATAACCAATTTATCCCTATGAATGTAGCAGCCAAAGTATCTTATCGCAATGGTGGAAATCACAGCCATTTTACTTTTGCTGCAGTGATTAATGAGACTACAGTGCACATGCTAAACAAAGAGACACAACAATTACATAATTAGCCAATTGCTAAAGCTATGAGACAAAACTGCTCATTGAGATTTTCTTTACAGCTCTTCTGATTCCTAACAGGCCTCAAGCAAGTTTATATATACTTCTTAATGAACTTGGAGAAAACTTGTGCCATGAAGCCATAGAATCCAAAGACAGATTTTTAGCTAGGTACCTACAGGGTTTTTGGACATACGTGTCGGTGCCCTGTTTCCATTTTAAAACAAATTTCATTTGCAGTTCGAAAAAAACATAAAAAGGAGGGAAAAACCAAACAACGAACAATAAACTCAACAACAACAATTTGTGTGTGGTTGGAGTTGTACCTAGAACAGCTGATAGTTGTGCAAGGGAGAGAAATGTCAACTCCTTTGAAGTTGTCACAGATATCACTTCAAGGTTTGTTCTTCAAGACCTCTGCAGGGAAGCAAGCAAGTCCTTTCGTCACTGGCAATTATGGAGTGCCCTGTTAGTATTGTGGTAGATGTCCACTGATCTAGAAATATACATCCACACAAATCAATAAAACCTGACATGATACAGAGCTCATTGGTGGGATGGCACAGCAAAACAGCCTCTGTACTGAGAACAGCCCCTTAGTGCACTACAGTGAGTCTGACACTTGTAAACAGGTAAGGAGAATAAGGAAATTTTTCCCTTCATGCTTGTGAAATGGAACTGGGATAATGTGTGTGCATCTAATGGTTATGGTCTCTAAAGGATGTTGAAAACTTTTGAACTGTTTCTATGTCCTGTCTCACAAGAAGGCAAACCTGCTCCTACCAGTTACCTCAAGTTTGTCACTCCTTGAGTATTCAGCTGCTTGGTATTTGTAACAACTCTTCCACTTTAGGCTAAGGTAAAGCATCTGACCCCAGAGGTCACTCCCATTAGACTTCCCAAAAGTACCCTGTGTACTGAACCTAGAGGAGTTAAGCTTATTTCTCTATGTTCTTCATTCCCATAATCTATTCTTCCTTCTCTCCCCCTTGAGGGACTCTTCTCTCTCTCTCCTCACACACTGGGTTGATACTCTCCAGGAGAGGCCATTGCAACCACAGTACTCTCTAAACTGGGCCATCGCCGCCATAGAGCTGCAGATGCTAAAGATTGTCTCTAAAGAGAGGAAGAAATGATGATAGAACAGACAACAAAAGCGAAGGCAAAAAAGAATTCTCAGTTTCTTTTTCCATCCTTAGGATGATCAGGAGGAAAATAAGGTCTCTACTGCACATTTTCCAGGGATGTTTCAGATAAGCCAAGGGCCACATGGCACACAGGCAGAGCATATAGTTTAGAAAACCTTCTTAATGAAATGTCCTAATGAGTTTTTGCACAATGCTAGGCCTAAATTGATTAGCAGATTTATTTAACAATGCAAAATGAAGTT